>NC_092815.1:234742572-235046400 GCF_023375885.2 Dermacentor andersoni
GAAAGCTAGCATAGGTAGCACGTAGTTACAAAGGAAAAGAACCTTGCGAAATTCCGCAGAAGTCCATTCGTAGACCAATGTTCCCTGATTCACGGTGTCTGTTAATGAGCCCTCGCCCTACATTCGGCATGGCCTCTGTCACGGTGCGGCATTATTGGATTCGGCGAAGCACCGATCAACGGGCGCCAAAAGGGTCGTAGTAATAGTAACCGACGAAGAAGATGGTTATAGCTGGCCACTCGGGCAAGCGGCCGAAAGAAGTCGAAGGCAGGTTTAGATATTATTGTCTTTTTGTCGTCGGCGCGACCGTAACGCCCCGACAGCTTTTTGTAGCAACCCCTGCGTATTCTCTGCCCCGCGCGTGCATTGAGAAGCTTACTAAGAAGGCGGGGGTGCGAATACAACGAAATATTTGGTGTGTCTGTGCAATCTTCTGTCCACGAAGTGCTGACGGTGTACGTGGTGCCTCTGTGCAATCCCGTGTCCTCGAATTGTTGTCAGTCTATGTGTGCCGACAGCGTCCTATGGCCGGCTTCCGTCGTTTCTCCTGTGTTTGTGAACGAACAATAGAAGCCCGCCACGGACTCAAGGGTGTGCGTGCGTAGTGCAATACGAGCGCGATAGCTCCAAATGCCGGAAGGAATCACCCGTTTCCTCTCCCCTAATTAGAAGAGGCGCGGCCAAGACATTGGGAGGAGCCGGGATCCAATTGGGTGCACTTGATTGGATCGTCGCCAATATCTGCCGTTCCCCAACATAGGGAGCTAGGGAAAGAAGAAATTATTTAAACGCAGTTTTTAGACCGGGCTAAGCAGTCTAGAAGCTGTGCCTACAATCTGCTCAGAAGCGTCAAGCAGCTGGTGCCGTCCAGCATCGCCTGGGCTGCCTAGCCGCGTCTGAACTGCGAGTTACTGGTTGACGTAAGAGACGAAAAACCAACGTCTGCAACGAAGCTCACGGTAGTTCCCCTCAAGTTAGCTCAACCTCCTCGAGAGAAGACGTCAGACCTAGACTCCCGGGAAACCCAGCCAACCTATTCCATCCACCGCAATGAGATCGGCTTGCCAGCGTTCTTCGGGAAAGCTCTGTCGTCGACTCCACGCTTTATGGACTTGTTGCAGCTGACAGCCATGCGTATGTCATCATTTGTTTTCTTTTGAACTCTGTTTAGTTGACCACCGTTAAGTGTGTTTTGTGCAGTGTTAATTTACATATTCACTGTTAACTGTTCATTGTATTTCTTTTCTATTCATCATTGATCTAGACTAAGTGTATGTGTGTTAGTGTTGTTGTGTTTTGTTGGAGTTTCTTTTCACCTTTGTGTCAGTGTCAGTCGACAAATATTTTTTTTTCTGTCTTCCCCACGACTCTGACTTCTTCGCTGTGTTCGCTTGAGTATGAAACGACCAACCGTCTTGTAGAGCCCGTCGACGACTTCGCGCCTAAGGTGAACGGGTGACAAGCCGTGACAGCCTCCTTGTTTGTCTCATGTGATAGAGCGAGTGCCCAAAAAAGCGATGATGTCAGCATCGATCTAAGGGCCAGGAGAGGCGCACAGATGAAAGAATATTTTTCTCTTCCTGAGATAGAAGCCAAAAGCACTGCTTTTACGGGGTACGCGTCCTATAAAATACGATAAACCAGCAGTCCATAGAAAATCTAACCCAAGTCCGGGAGCATTGGTTAGCTAATGGACTGCTGCGAAAATCCGCAGCTTTAGTAATTTCCTAAGCAACTACGCACAACGTACAAACGATGGTGCTAGCTTTCCTTTCGTAATTTAGACGCTATATTCTATTCAGCTTTAAAAGAGAGAACTACATCGTCTGATTTTTTCATTACCAGGGTATCGCAGAATTTCAGCTATGATCTTATAGTTTCAATCGTCTGATGCCTTCATAAAAAATAATGTTTTTACTCGAGAATTTACAGGCTCAAACATATTCGGTTAGATCGTTCTTCAGGTACATGTTGAGACAGCGTCGGTTTGCCCGAATCTGTTAGAATTTTAGACTCGCCAAAAAGTGACGAAGCTCTTGGTGTCCGCGAAATTGGTGCTTTTAATAAATGTTCATATTTCAGCGCAAATTATTGTGATAGCCAACCGTTATTGGCCTCATGCTCGATTAATGGCGCTGCTGTGATGCATTGCTGCTTACACGGATACATTGATTACCACGGTTCTCTAGTCGCGGATTTCTGCGAGGAACAGAACCTTGTAGTCAATAACAAAGAGAATAAGTATGGTGAAAATGTAAAGAGGCAATCCGAATATCACAGTTCAGCATCGACTAGGCCTAAGCCTGAAAAATGGTTTACGAACGGCTAGACCACTGACGATAGATGAACAAGGAAAACATAGATTGGACAGTGATCATAATGTGTATACAACCTTATATCCTAGGAGAGATACCGACGCAGGAAGGAAGCAATAGCAGCAGAATACTTTAAAATAATTTCAAAGCAAATTTCAGAGATGAAAAAAGCGCAGATAAAGAAAACTCAAAGCCCTTCCTACAGCATTCAAGTATTACAAGAAGCTCGTATACCTAATACAGCAGATGATAAGACAAACGCTGCTAAAACATCGTTGGAGTGGAAAGAGGAAACTATGTGTGCTGAAACAAGGAAATAAAGCAAGCTATAAAAGAGCGTATGCAGGCGTGTAGGGATCATAGAGAAGCCAGGTAGTTGCTATTACCTAAACAATAAGTACTTCTTAGATGGAACAAGTCCCGGGAAAAGAAACGGGTGGCGAGTGAAGTCATGGCAAAGAAAACTAAATCACAAGTGAACGTTCGGTGTATGATATTCGCAAAACAGATAGAAGCGCACCAAAATGCTTCTGGAACAGTGTAAGAACACTAGAAGCACCAAGTGAAATTCGCAAGCGTTTATAAGGGATTTAGAGCACTCGCAAGCGGCACCTTTCGCTGATGGTACGATGCTGCTAAGCCTGATCGCTGTCTACCGGACTGGTAGATTATTTATCCCGTTCACAATGCATCCTGGATAAGTGGCAGGAATTCTGCTTTACACCTGGTGCTGTGCATTATACTGAATCTGCGACAACAACTCGGCACTTGGCTGTGCTACAGAGACGGATGCCGACAGTTGGACAACATGTACGGACACAACTGCTCCGTTTCCGGAAGAGGCGCCAATGGACGGTTTGCATAATAGTGAGCGCCATCTGGCGCACAACAGGCAAAGCTGCAGCACTCTGCATGCGAGAGTATGTGGCTAGAGAGTGAGTGTCGTTCCTTGGCTTCTGCCTGGCCTGTGCCGTGACAAGCGCGGATGTTCATTGCCGCAAAAATAATTGAAGACTCCGTCACTCCGTTCCAGTTTTCGTACCTGACATGGAGCTCCGAGTTCTCGAAGCGTACCATTCAAACTGATCGCGTGCGGCAGTATCTGCTTTCTATAACTGCCACTATTCGCCAGGCTCATCGAGGCTCAGCAGGGAAGAAAGATTACGTTAAAATATATATATTCGGAGGCTGCTGCTGTCAGCACGGGACTGATGAGAGCGACTTGCGCTCCTTCAACGAAGAGCGGAATGCACGTCGTCGAAACGCACTGCCGATGTGTCGCCCAGTGTCCACACTTGACTTCGCAGACTGGCCGCGCACAGCGACCACCATGCAAGGCAGCTCGCATTATTTGCTCTTTGCTGCCGACGTAGTATATAGAGAAGTAACTCTGTGTTCATTTAACCGCGACATAATAGTCCATGCGCTAAAATGTTCACGAAAGTAAACGCTTTATGGCTCGCGGCGTTTTCATTACAAGCGCCGTCGGCTGCTGCTTCGACAACTGGTAGGTAGGCCTACCGGCTAGAGTGATCGGCGGCTGCCGGCAGTCGGCGCGCCGAGCTCCAATAAGGAGTGATGCTCCATTTAGGAGAGTTTAGCCTACTAATATTACCCATCTGCAACAAACCAAAGTGTCACGGATCTGTTTGCCTTATTACGACGGTTCATTTTCGCGTACGGTAAATACGGGAAACTCACAAACGGCGTACCGTTCTCCCGACTATATATATATATATATATATATATATATATATATGCACTAATGGCCACCGATGAAGACGGTAGGCCTTGCTCGCTGGCCGTGGGTGTCGCCGGTTAAGAAGGAGCTTCTGCTGGCAATTGAACGCATTGTTATTTGTGAACTCTTTAATGCCTGCATGAATATTAAGAGGGTAACAGAAAAATACATTTGGATATCTGTACACCGTCGGCAGAACAGAGCAAACCAGGCGAACTCCGTCGCGTGGTGGTCACTCCGCGCTGCCCGTCGGCGACACCAACTGCCCTCGGATGGTGTGTTTCGGTCACTTCACTGGCGCACTACTAGGTGTTGATTGTCATATCAGGCGCCCTTTCGACACCACTTTATAAAATTTATTATAGTTACATGTCAGCGACAACTGAGTGACACCGCTGCGCTTTCGCAAGCGCTGTCCGTCCTCGTCCATCTTAAGCTTTCCACACTCCAGCAAAATGCGGCTGCGTTTAAGAGTGTCTCGAAACTTGCAGGCCGAAATAAGCTATCGGCGCTGACATATATTACAATTCAGTAGCCGCAAGTAGCGCGATGAGAACCGGCTCTGCGAGGAGCGAGCAAGTTGCGTGTTGTGATGGCATCTCTGGCCGTCGCTTATCCATGCTGCTTTTCTCTCCGGATAGCTCTTCTCGGAGGGAAACCAAAATAAACTCGTGCTCCGTTTGCCAGTGAATCAATTTGTGCACAATACGCAACACAACTAGCCGGCCTTTTCACGAAAATACCGCGATCAAAACCACCGCCATCCGGCGTCTCAAGGCGCGCTAAGGCATGCGTTGGTTGTTCGTCTGCTTCTCGTACCTAACCATGTAGAGGGCGCTCGTGACAACCCTGTTCGCGCATGCGTAACAGTATTTTTGCAAACCGTCAAAGGATAGATAGGACCGGCATTCCTCGCACTCACCCACAGCACCTGCGGAAGACGGCACGGTACCGCTTAAGTTAATCGCTATCTACCGGCGTCCCAGGTTGGCGATTTTCTGCCTTTGAAGCGTAGTGTTGTCCACTGCTGCTTTGGCAGGACTTCGTAAGCAGTTGCTATATTATCATGTCAAAATTGATTTTCGTGTCGTGAGTAGGTGTCGGGTAGTGCGTCGCTTATGGCATGCACTGTAACTGGGGGCGTTCACCACCTCAGGAAATGCCCTGGCATCAGTGCCTCCCAATTGCTCCACCGAAATCTGCTAAAGTATTTGTGGCACCTGAACGCAGAGGTGACTCGCAGACTCGTGTAGAAGGTTCTCACATTGACCAGCAAGTACAGGGGACAAAATTTCAGTACTACTTCCAGTACTGACTAAAAGAGAAGTATTATCTGAAATGATAAATAGAGTGAACTACATTGAAGAATTCATTTAACACCTTGAAGGCAAGTACGACCCTATTCCGCCAAATAACTGAGCATCCGAGCAGTGACGTTACCGTCTTAACAGGAAGCTTTTGCTCAGGGGCGCCTACCTAAATACATGGGAAAGAAGGAATCGTTTTCCTCAGTATCCACTGGACTATTTTTGATGGGGTTTATTGCATTAAGAAACCTAAAATGTAGCTACTGTTGGAAGTGGATTTTTGATTAAGGCCGCCAATTAAAAAAAACAAGATGGCAATCGCAATACCTCGAAAAAACAAAGCTATCTAGTCTACAACTCTGCAACTCGACTATAAACGTGATATCATGATTCTGTCAATTACACCTAATAGTTCTCTAAAGCGCAAAAATAATGTAACGCGGCGAGAACAAAAAGTTGAAGAAGGCGGCGATGGTCCTTGCGGCGAGAAGCAGCAGCCGTTCAACGGCAATATTCCCTATCGACCAGCTCTCGTCTATAAATAAACGCACAATCAGCTGTAACAGTTTTATACGTGGCTCTTAAATACTCCAAGAATATGTTAACAGGACTGTTGCGAAACTCGTGAACACACTTACAAATTCACGTAAAATATAAATTAATGTATCAAATTTGTCCGCTTCGGATGTTTTAATGCATACAGTGCACATAACTGCGATATGTGTTCTTGGTGAAGTTACGGATTTTTAAACTGCGTGCTAATACATTTTTTGAGCTCCCCAAATTTCGGTAAAAATATAAAAAGCACTAAATCAAACTTCGGCTTCCCACAACCACCATAATTCAAATTTTTATCTCAAATGCAACAGCTGTCCTTAAATCGCCTCAAATGTTCTCCCAGAAAAGCATTTCTACGTTTACCACGCATTTGGATAGGCGGCATCGGTGTTGGGCCCAAAGTAGAGCTCCCTCTTAAGGATAAGAGTTTAATGCTTAGAATCTGGTACCCTCACCAGCCGCTAAAGCAGTCAAGGTCTAGCTTAAAGATGCAGAGCAATATAGCCGTCGGCACAACATTGAAATTCACGGAAGGCCCGTAAAACCCCATAATTTTTTTCCCAGGCACGGGGCTTTGTTGGCGAAAACTTATGAATAACTTGGCTCGAGCACCTTTCTTAGCTCGCACCAACTGCTTCCCTTCATCGCTTGCCAGAGCGACCCGCGGCAGAGAGCCTGGCGCAATGACGCGATTTGCTTCCCTTTCCCTCAAGTATGCAAAGCCGCTCGCGTCTGCGGCCCATAAGTCCACTCTTTTGATAGTTTAGTAGTGATAACAAAGCGGCTTAAGTGGCCGTCTCAAGGCTAAAGCTAGGAACCGCGGTGACTGACTTGCGTGGCCGAAACATTGGCACGTGCTCGTGCGCCGGGCCGAAAGTGCCTTGCGTGTCCTTGATGGAAGCGATACGGAGAGAATGACACTCTGTAGCATTTGGCAACAATAAATTAAGTCCAAAAGAATAAGTTTCAACCCCCTTTACGATATCATAGCAAACCCCCACATTGCACAGAGGTGTTTACACGCGCAGCACTATAACAAGATTTCAAGTCCCGAGATTTCAAATGCGAGCCTTCAGCGGGGGCCAACCTCCATATATTGTTCTGGGGTGCTATAACGTAAAGCTATTCCAAACTTTTCTATTCCTATTCTGCAATCAGTCCTCCATGATTGGTCAAAAAATTTCCGGGCCACCCGCACTTCGCCTGTCTCTCACGCGACGTCACGAAAACAGTGAAAACTGATATGATATGATGTGTGCACACTGATTATGCATGATTAAACCGAACGAAAGAAAAATAATTATTTCTGATTCGACGCTTCTTTCGCCATAATGCTCTGCCATTGATCCAATGTTTTCGGGCTGAGCCCACTTCGCCTGTGTGTCACGCGGCGTCACAAAACCACGAAAACTCAACGCGTCAAGGTGAGGTGTGCGCGCTAAAGACGCATTAATAGCCCGAATAAAACTGAATTGTTTTCTGAATAGCCGGAGACTACCGCGTTCCGAGAGGAACAGAAGATGGCTGCCTGCCGATTGCTCTGGCACTCGCTGCTCGGAGCGGCCGGGGATCACGGACTTGTTTGCGTATAATAGACATTCTTCCGTGGCCATATAGTGTTATCGAGCCCTTTGGACACGTATATGACATCACTCTGTCCACTCTTTTTTAAGGATCCATTCTGGCGGCATTTTTAACCTTCCGTAGCACGTCGTCGCGATTTTTTATCAGCCGGCAAAAGCAATGTAAAGGGAAGCGAGCAAATCGCACACGAGGGCACCACCCTGTTCATCCGGTCATATTGGCGGCGAGGAGTTACGGAGTCGCCATCTATCGAAAGCGCCTCGCTGGCGTAGTATGAGGGATCACGCGGGGCGCTCCTCATAGGTTTTGCTGTCAGCGCTCTCTGAAAACACCACCCGGGTGCTCTCCCGGAAATTTGTGTAAGTACTTTCGAAACGAGAGAAGTTTTTTACTGTCTAAATAATAATCTTGGGCAAACTGAAAGCACAGAATCGTTTACAGACGCTGTCTCTGTACCGAATACGTACAGTGGACGCCACTGTGCGCGGTCGCCGCGATTTAGTCTACCGAACCGGCTTCTTGCGTGAAAGGTAGGCAAACGCCGAGACCAAACTATGTGAAATATGTTCTTATAGTGTTTGTATATCTAAATGGAGCGTAATAGAAGGAAGCCTCAATGCAGCGATCGCACAGCTTCGCAGCGACCGACTGCGCGTCTGCATGCTTGTCCGCGCACTGTATCGCTTTCGCCGCGTGCGCGTTTTCGCGCCGTGCCATGAGCTTTAGGCTGCAGAATATGAGCATTTGACAGTATACAAGCAACCAATGTTGCGTGGGCGCTATCAGAGCTGTTCAAAAATAATTTCATTGTAGAGACTTCGACGCCTACGGGAACTGTGATGTGTCGTCGCGACGATTCAATCTTCTTTTTTTTTCTAAATTCTTTGACGTTTCAATATTGTTTCTCGAGTTGCGTCGCACTATATGTTTATCGGTGTTCAGCTAGCGGTTTCCCGCTGCTTCTTTTTTTGTAATCCAGTACATTAATTCATAACACAAACATGACCATATGCCATGCATTTTTTTTTGTGCTTCTTACCGCTCCCTATCCCCTCTAGTGAACTTGCCAGTATCTATAGCATCGACAAGTTCATAGACCAAACCGTCATGACATTAGTCGGGCAGCGGACTCGGGCGAGCGTCTCAGTGCGCGTTTTTCGAACATTGCAGACCCGGCGCCGAAGCAGAAATCTTCCTCGTGTCTGTGCTTGCTGCATACCCGAGTTGTAGCCGATGACTGTTTGCCGGTATTATGTTTCGCGAGCCAAGCTTCACGCAGCTTCTTGTCCTGCGGCTACGTATGAATAAGGCTGACACCGGGCTCCGTTGCGTACGTACGTCCGGCACTGCGGCACCGAGCAGTAGCCTACCATGTTGCGCACCTTCAAAGGCAGCCACTACCTATTCTAGTTCTTTCAATCGTTGTAAAGGAGACACTCGAAGCGGGAAAATCCCGCCAATAAATGAGGACCGCAGCGTACGAGGGAACTTAAACTGTCCTTTTCAGCTCGCTTCGGCGCTCCCGAAGCAGCCGACGCGGCCGCTATGTCCACGTGATCCCTAATAGCACGTCACGCCGACGGTGGCGCCAGCTTTTCCAGTGGTGGAGCTCGAGGCCAATATGTTCGCTGTGCTGGCTCGGCGTTATCGAAACCCTCTCCACTTAAGCGCGCCCCTCACCTCTTTTCAGCCTGTTCAATAAGAAAATATGCTCAATGTAAAAATTATGTGGTTTTACGTGCCAAAACCACTTTCTGATTATGAGGCACGCCGTAGTGAAGGGCTCCGGAAATTTCGACCACCTGGGGTTCTTTAACGTGCACCTAAATCTAAGTACACGGATGTTTTCGCATTTCGCCTCCATCGAAATGCGGCCGCCGTGATGCTCAATGTAGGCGATGCTATTCGCATTGCAAAAGAAAAAAAAAGTGACCTCCAATAAACTAGGAGTGCGTTTGATTGGGCTTTTCAAACAACGCTGCGGGTTACCGCCCGATGCTTGCGTCGGTGGTTACGTCCATTTGACGTCAGTAGATTGGAATAAAAGCAGATTGGAATAGTTTTACGTTAAAGAACCCCTGGTCATTATACAGTCACTGCACATTGGAGTGGCATTGCTAAGAACCAGAACACATTTTCTTTTTATGATTCATGTGCATGCAGCTTGGGAAACAAAAAGGGAATGTTTTTTGTCATCGTTAAATCAACGATTTTGATCGACTTGCCTTCAGTGAGACGTGGTTCCGTAATGGTTGTGATGTAGTCCATATTGAAGGCTTTCAATGCGAAACACTGCTCGGAAATAACAAGGGACGAGGTGGCGTTGCTCTTTAGGTAAAATATCATATTTTGTATAAGGTGGTTTCTGCAATAACAATTCTGAAGTCAATATATGAGTACCTTTTAATCAGGATGGCTACGTTTCTTGTTGGAGTAATTTACAGGCCTGCATCTAGATCAGCTGGCGAATGTCATTCTTACCCAAAATCCATATTTGATACGCTTTCGACTGAAAGCTGGCCATGATAATTCTTCATTACCTAAGCACCTATCTTACTGAAATGTCTGGTTTATGTTCTAAATTTGATGACACAGGGATATTATGCGAATTTCCTTACGTTATCACTATGCCTGTAAGTATTTCACTTTCCAGTGAAATGCTAATAGACCGATTCTTGAGGAGCTGTGAGAATAAGGTGCCTACGGCTGGTACAATTGTAAGTGACGTAAGTGACCACTTATCACTCTCTTGTTTCATGCGGAGAGGCCTTCCAATTTTTACTCGCAAAAAGTTGACACTACAGTTGTAAGTGGAATGAATATCACGTTTTTCCGAGAATTAGTAGCGGCAATGCACTGCAGATAAATATTAGATAGTGATAACATTACCAAAATGTACGACAGCTCCCTAAACAAAACAATGGACCTTTAGAACCTTGACCGACCGAGATGGCGTAGGGACTATGGTGTAGCGCGGGTAGAGTAACAAATGAATAAACAGGTAGAGCAAAAGAATTCAGTAATAAAAATACCCAAATGAATTTCAGTGGACACCGTAAAGGTCAAGTTGTAAATAATGTTATGATTTATATTATTAGTTTGAATTAATTTTTGCGATATTAATTTTATGATTTTATAATTTATTGAAGCAAAAATAAATAAATCATGGAAAATATAAAATAATAATAGGGTGATATATTGTGTCGCAGAGGTAACTCTAAAAGTATCAGCTAACCTTCCTGTCACTGTATTATAATACCGATGCTCCAAGGAAAAGCAGGGAAGTGCTGCACAAAGCCAGCCCTAGATTAAGAAGCGGAATATTCAAACATCGTTTTCATTGAAGGCATGGAATACACGCTAAAGCCCTCCGGTTGTCAAAATTAATCCGGAGTCCTTAACTACGGCATGCATCATAATTATGTCGGGGTTTTGGCGCGTTATACTTTAGAATTAATTTCTTTTATCGTGTTTTTTAAAGAAAGACGATAAAAAATACCAAATCAAGACAGCTTTGGTTGAGTAATAATCTTCTAAAAATAAATAAATTTTGTAACCTGCTAAAGATATAGATGTATTAAAGGAATGCGAAATGACAAGAAATATTTTATGAAATATTTCTGAAATATGGCATTACCTGTTATACCAACGTTTATAAATAATTTTTTTAAATATTTATTTTATATTTATTTACTTATATTTATTTTATAAATATTTTGTAAATAAGATTCACCCCGAAAGAGAAATTAGGAAAGAATGTAACGTGTGCGATGGCATCATTGACATCATAAGACGTGCTGGCGGGCTGTCCCGCGACTCTAGCCGACCCCGAAGAAAAATGACTGTGCTTGCACAAGGTGATATCAAGCTCTTCATATCAAGATCAACTACGGTCTGTCCAGAGGGTCCATAATGACGCCATAAGGCTCGGCCTGACGATGCCGACTTGGACGCAGCCCGCCTCGGTCTGAAAAGACCCGGCTTCAGTACTCTAATAAAGTTTCGTGAATGAATGAATGAATGAATGAATGAATTATACCGACAAATTTGCTAACAATCATTCTGATTCACAAAAAAAAGAGATGCCACGCTGATAAGAGTTTATTAGGCACAACCGAAACCTGTGAACCAAATGCAATAGAATTAGGACACCGGAATTATCCTGGAAAGTTCTCTGCTGCGGATTTCAATAGGCAATACTGAATATGGGGCGTCTTCATCACCAAGAGAGTCATCACCCGCCGCGGTTGCCTAGTGCCTATGGTGTTGGGCTGCTGAGCACGAGGTCGCGGGATGGAATCCCGGCCACGTCGGCCGCATTTTGATGGGGGCGGAATGCGAAAACACCCGTGTACTTAGATTTAGGTGCATGTTAAAGAACCCCAGGAGGTGGAAATTTCCGGAGTCCCCCACTACGGCGTGCCTCATAATCAGAAAATAGTTTTGGCACGTAGAACACCATAATTTAATTTTTTGAAGAGAGTCATCATTTCACGAAGTATGCCAAGTATAATGTACCAAGATCTACCGTATTTTCGCGATTCTAAGCATACCTCGATTCTAAGCACCCCCCTCTATTTTCGCGAGAAAATTGGGAAAAAAGTTTGCATGCGAATCTGAGCACCCCCCTATTTGTTAGGAAGAGCGTGTAGCCAAGGCCGCCAAGCTCACTTGCTCACTCTGTCATCGATCCGGAGCCGTCGGAATCCCGAGGTGGCACGGAGTCCGCGGCGCGAGTACGCCGTATAGCCGGACAGTACGGCTGTACGGCGAAAGCTGCAGAAAGCGTCCCCAACAACCATGGCAAAGTGGATTTCGGACGCGTGGAAGCGGGTCCAAGTGGACGTTGTGGTCAAATCATTTAAGAAGTGCTCGATCCTAAACCACTTCGACGGAACGGAAGACGACCTGCTGTGGGATACCGAGAGCCGCGGTGCAAGTGGTGCGACGAACTCGAGTGGCAGTGATAGTAACTGAGCATCCGACACAAGCGGTAGGTTCACTGTCTGCACCGATTTTTCCTTTGAATGTTTGCAAAATAAAATGCCATTTCTCGCACGCGTCTTGCCGTGACGTCGCAGCGAAAAGATGGAGGGCGGAGTCATTCTAGATTTTTCGAATCTAAGCACCCCCCCCCCCCCCCCTCACTTTGGGCATCGCGATCGTGAAAGAAAGGGGGTGCTTAAAACCGAGTAAATACGGTATGTTCATTTATTGTACGTACCCTATTGAAATTGACCGTAGCATTAAGAGCTTTAAAAATCGTTGTTCTTGCAGTTGCGACCGCGTTAAGCCTACACAAATGAAAGCCGTCTCTGACCTATTTAGTCAGTTTCTCTGTGTTCTGAATAATCTGATACTGTTGGCCACAATATTTCGCGACCATATTTAAGTAACAATAGTTTCTGTTTTGCACAAGGGCAATGCTCTCGACTACATTAATAATTTTTGGCAGATATGGATTCTGCCATTTTTGCTGATGTTGTTGAGAAACTGATGAACGTTCGAATATACCGCGACCTACAGAAGAGCGCGTTGTCACCATATCAACACGGATTTCATGAGGGAAAGTTGGCGGAACTGGCGCTACTAACTATCTGCTAAAAACTACCCAGCAACATGGAGCAGCATTTTTAGTTTATTTATTCTTTAGGTTTAAGCACAGCATTATATTCTCACAAAAATACCATATTTTTAGATAAATCACCCCACTACGTCATGTCACGATAACCTTTGTCACGATGAATGACGTATTGTTAGACAAAAGCACATTACTTTAGCGTACCAAAGAGCCCCATTTTAGGTCCTATACTCGATCTCTCGTGCACAAACGGTATATTTTGCGTTCTTACAACTTCTTACATGGTAGTTCTTGCTGACAATACAAATGTATTTCTTGCTTCGTCAGAAATACCATAACAAATTTTAGCTGAAGACACATGGCTTGAAAACTCATCTGAGTGGCCTAACGCTAATTGAACAGTTTTGAATGTATCCTAACCGAAATTCATTGCCATCTCACCTACCAAGTCAGTGAACGCTTTCTAAACATTATTGTGTAAGTCATAGATTGTAAAGTGCATTCCTGAGCATAAACTTATGTAAATAATTTTCCATGAGAACCTCGGATTAACATCACACATAAATCACCTTGTATGCTGCACAGCTGAAGAAATTATGGAAGAAATATCCTACATTGCTGCCAATTCATTTGAAACAGCAAATTTATGTAAGTACGTATAATTCCTGATTGAACTATTGCTTATTATTCTGGGGCTTATGACCTGCAGCTGCATTGTACAACCTGTGCATAACAAAAACAAAGCTATCCTGTTTAGTGAAAGTCTATCAAAACATGCCTATACTTCGGCATTATTTCAGTTCCAAGGACTATTATCTACTCATGCCGTATACAACCTGCGCTTATCAGAAGCAGTATTTCCGAGGACTAGCAGTAACCGCGAATGATTTTTCTTCCTTGCACAGGCGATGTCACATTTCCAATCTAGACACGATTTTCGGAAAGCCGACAATTATTATTGCGATGGTAATTATATAGACACTCAAGGCGCATTTTTGTCGTCGGCATCGCCGTGATGTTCGGTATAAAGCCCAAGGGCGATAACAGCGTGACCACGCGCAGTATGCTGTATGTGAGAGTGAAAACGTGCGAGGTTGAGCCGATGATCGAGGCTGAATCTCACGTGCGCAAGGGCGGAAAGCGGGCAGACAGCGCACCGTCTTGCGTCACGAGCAAGGGACCGGTGGTAGGGTAGGTAGGGGAAACTTCAGCAGCACTTGCGCATGGCACGGTCGCGCGGCTGTATCTTGAGGGCGGTCTGCTTTGGGGCCAGAGTCTAGGCTCGTAGGTTTGCGTGTACTGTGCTCTCGCCGCTCAGTTTGCGTTGAAGCGATAGACAAACCGAAGGCCCCTTCGCTCGCTGCTACAGCCGTGCTTCCTCAAGCCAGCCTTTGGACAGCGAGTGTCCGCGGTCATCGAGTGTGGTGTGTTTATTGTTACGTTTCGCCTACAACGCGCGGTAATGCCGGCGCGGATGCAACAGACGCCGGGGCTTCGTTCAAAGCGGCGGACATTTTGGCCCGTTCGACGCCGCCGCAACGCCTCCCCGCCAAGCGTGTCCAGGCGTGTTTCAGTGCCACGTGTCTTCGTGTGTGCGTGTGTGTGTGTGTGCCCACGCTTGTCAATGCGCGGCAGCCGGGGAGCGGAGCTCCCCAAGTGAGGTGCCAGGAGGTCTGTCCGTCGGCGGGTTGGCGATGCGTCACTACACTCGGCTCAACATGTCTCTCGGCTCGACCGTGCGCGCCGTCGCGTGGGCTCATGCTCCGCCGTCGCGTGGGCTCATCCCGTGACCTTCCTTCTGGCCCGCGACGCCGGGAGTATAAGAGCAGCTGCCCCCGGACGCCAGGAGAGAGGCTCCGATTTGTTCTGTTGAGTTACGTGCTCTCCCGTCTCTCCACTTCGGTCGACCTGACCGGCCGCTCTTTTGCTATGTTAGAATAAACAAGTTGTTCTGTTACCAGTCTTCTCATGCTTTGCCGGGACCTTCGGATGCTTCCAGTGCCCCAGGCCGCCAGGCCAACGCTACCCTTGGGGCTTGCGACCCATTGGCAATAACGGGCGTCAGCACCGAGACCCCAACAACTGGTTGCCAGCGGTGAGATCGCGACAACGGAGGCCAGCAGCGAAGAGATGCGGTTGACTGTATGCTGAGCAGCACAACGACCATCCGGGAGCAGTGCAACGAGCCCTGTGTGATGACTGGTTGCCTGCAGCGGAACGACTGCGCGGAATTCTTGGCTGCGAGGTTTGGTGAGTGCGGGACTTTCTTCTTCTGAGTTTTGCCAGGCTTTTGTTAGTGTCAGAAACAGAGCTGGTAATTGTGGTTGTCGTTGCTGCCGGGTTAGTTTGCGGCAAGACAATAGTAGGCAGTAGAGAAAGCAGCATTCAGAGCAGCCATGGATTTGAAGTCGTTGCGCAAACCGAAATTGCTGGAGCTTGCAAGAGAGTTGGGTCTGGATGTCTCAGACAAACTCAGAAAACCAGAACTGCTAAGGGCTATTCTTGAGTTAGAAGCTGAGGATGACGAGCTGTCGGAATGCCTTGAGACCATTGAGGAGAGGGAGACGGCAAAAAGACAGGAGCGTGAACTTAAAGAACAGAAAGAGAAAGATGAGCGTGAACGAAAAGAACAGATAGAACGAGAGCAACAAGAGAAAGAAAGAGAGCGCGACCGTCAACACGCTTTGGAAATGAAGCGTCTCGAGTTAGAGATGGAACGCGCTCGTAATGGAAGTCAGGCACACGGTGCAGGAGAACGAGTATTGTTCAAAATGACTGACCTGATGCGGCCGTTTAAGCTTGGAGAGGACATTGGTTTGTTCCTGGTTAACTTTGAGCGAACGTGCGAGAAGCAGGGGTTCTCTCGGGAAACGTGGCCACAGCGCTTGCTCACTTTGCTACCCGGCGAGGCGGCCGACGTAGTCGCTCGCTTGGAGAGAGAGGAGGCAGAGGATTTCGACAAAGTGAAATCGAGTCTGCTAAAAAAGTACCGGCTGTCAGCGGAGGCGTTCCGTCGGAAGTTTCGGGAAAATGAGAAAGGCAAGAGTGAGTCATATACAGAGTTTGCCTACAGGCTTATGTCAAACATGCAGGAGTGGCTCAAAGAAGAGAAAGCGTTTGGTGACCACGAGAAAGTTCTGCAGTGTTTCGGGCTAGAACAGTTTTATAGTCGGTTACCTGAGAACGTGCGGTACTGGGTCTTGGATAGGCCAGACGTTAGTACGGTGGCTCGAGCCGCTGAGCTAGCCGAGGAGTTTGTGACGCGTCGGTCTCGTGGAGCTAAGGACGGTCAAAAGGGTGAATTTGGCTCCAAGTTTGAGAGGCCAAAGTTCACGCCCATGAGAGCAAAGGGGGACACACGTAGTTCGGATGCGAGTGAAAGCAGTCCGACCGAACGTACGGAGACGGCGGCAACCGAAGCCGAACGCAGAAAGCGGTTCGAGACGAGGCAAGCGCGCGTTTGTTATACGTGCCAGAAGCCGGGTCACTTTTCGGCGCAGTGTCCAGAAACAAAAACAAAAGTCGTGTTTTTGTCTTTATGCAGCACTGACGAGAACATGAAGCTTCTCGAGCCTTACATGCGAGACCTCCTCGTGAACGGGAAAGAGTGCCGAGTGCTTCGCGATTCCGCAGCTACAATGGATGTAGTTCACCCCTCTTACGTAGAACCCGATATGTTCACGGGCGAGTGCGCATGGATCAAGCAAGCAGTGGAAGCTCATAGCGTGTGTCTGCCGGTAGCAAAAGTGCTTATTGAAGGACCTTTCGGAGCACTTGAGACGGAGGCCGCAGTGTCATCTATGCTGCCCCCCCAGTACCCGTACTTATTTTCGAACAGGTCCGATCACCTCCTGCGCGAGAAGGGGCTTTTGTTTGGTGAGGCTAGCGTTCAGGCCTTAACCAGATCGAAGGTTCGGGAGCTCGCTGCAAAGGCGGTAGTTGCGGGGCCGACGTTGTTGAACGATGAGAAAGGGTCAGAGGCGCAGCAAGCTGGTATTCAGAGCACGCCCGAACTGAATAAAATTGAGCCTGTAGCGTTAAAGGCACCAGATACTGGAGAGGAAAATCCCGACACGGGAAGGTTAGAAGAGCTGTCTCCAGATTTGCTCATCGCGCCTACGTCAGACGGACTAAACAGGTTGCTAAAAGTCAGCCGGTCGGCTTTGATAGCCGAGCAAAAGAAGGATGGCAGCCTAGAAAACATACGCTGCATTGTCAAGGAAGGTATCGCCAAGAAAAATGCTCGCTTTGTGGAAAGAGGTGGGGTCCTGTACCGGAAGTATCTAGACCGCAGGGGAGTGGAGTTCGATCAGCTGATCGTGCCTCAATGCTATCGTCAGGATCTGTTGCGCTTGTCGCATGGGGGTTCGTGGTCCGGACACCTAGGAGTTAAGAAAACTAAGGACCGTCTCTTGCAAGAGTACTATTGGCCAGGGTGTTTTCGGGACGCAGACCACTTTGTGAAGACATGCGACACCTGTCAGCGGGTGGGCAAGCCAGGGGACAAATCGAGGGCGCCATTGAAATTGGTACCTATCATTACGGAGCCTTTTAGACGGCTCGTTATTGATACAGTGGGACCTCTGCCGGTAACAGCCACGGGGTACCGACACATTTTGACTGTGATCTGCCCAGCGACAAAGTTCCCTGAAGCAGTGCCGCTTAAAGAACTCAGCTCAGTTGAGATAGTCAATGCACTACTGTCCATATTTGCGCGAGTTGGTTTTCCTGCAGAAATCCAGTCAGATCAGGGCACAGTGTTTACTAGCGCTTTGACGACAGCCTTTCTCGAAAGGTGCGGGGTAAGGCTGTTACACAGCTCAGTGCACCACCCCCAGTCGAATTCCGTTGAGAAGCTCCACTCCGTCATGAAGCGCGTGTTGAGAGCATTGTGTTTTGAACATCAAACTGACTGGGAGCTGTGTCTGCCTGGAGTGATGTTTGCATTAAGAACCGCGCCGCATGCGGCTACGGGGTTTTCGCCAGCTGAGCTGGTGTACGGTCGCTCGCTGCGATCTCCGCTTCGCATGCTTCGAGAATCATGGGAAGGCAAGGGCGACGACCCAGTCGTGGTAGAGTACGTGCTTAAGCTCCTCGAACGCTTAAGAAGGGCACAGGAGTTGTCAGGTGAAGCAATGGCAGAGGCCCAGCAGAGGGCCAAGGTTTATTATGATCGGACAGCCAGGGCCCGTCGTTTTGAGGTGGGCGATGAGGTCATGATATTGCGCACATCGCTAAAGAACAAACTCGACGTGCAGTGGGAGGGCCCAGCACGGATTGTTCAAAAACTGTCGGACGTTAACTACGTGGTGAGTCTGCCAGGAAAGCGGAAAGCACAGCAAGTTTACCACTGTAATCTGCTCAAACCCTATAAGCAACGGGAAGCAGTGGTGTGCATGATGGTAAACGTTCCCGAAGAGCTTCCGGTCGAGCTTCCGGGACTAGGCTCAGTGACGAACAGGAAAGACACCGATCAAGTCATTAGTGACTTAATAAGTAAAGCATCGCTGTCGCCTGAGCAGAAAACCGAACTACACCAGCTCTTACAAGAGTTTCAAGGTCTGTTCTCTGAGAGGCCTGGTAGGACTTCTGTCCTTACTCATGACATAGAACTTACCTCCCCAGAGCCAGTACGATCCAAGGCGTACCGGGTGTCACCCCGCCAGAGCGATATTATGGAGGCTGAGGTAAAGAAAATGCTACAGCTCGGTGTTATTGAAGCGGGTGAGAGTGATTATACCTCCCCTTTGATTTTAGTTGAGGTACCGGGCAAGGAACCTCGTCCTTGCGTCGACTACCGCAGGCTTAATTCAATCACTAAGGATCAAATTTATCCGATCCCTAACATCGAGGAGCGCCTTGAGAGAGTGAGTAGCGCTCAGTTTATTTCCACCCTAGATCTTGTCAGGGGTTATTGGCAGGTTCCACTTACAGAAGAGGCTAGTAGGTATGCGGCGTTCATTTCACCAATGGGGACATTCCGTCCTAAAGTTTTGAGTTTTGGTTTGAAGAACGCGCCATACTTCTTTTCAAGCCTCATGGATAAAGTGTTGCGGGGACAGCAAGAATTCGCTTTACCGTATCTAGACGACGTAGCGATATTCTCCGCATCCTGGCCTGAGCATATGGCGCACTTGCGGGCAGTGCTAACCCGCCTGCGCGATGCGGGCTTGACAGTCAAGGCTCCCAAGTGCCAGTTAGCACAGGCCGAGGTTGTCTACCTCGGACACGTGATTGGTCGGGGTCGTCGCCGCCCCTCTGAAATAAAGGTGGCCGCTGTGCGAGACTTCCCGCAACCGCGCACGAAGACCGATATTCGGTCGTTCTTAGGTGTCGCCGGCTACTATCAGAGGTACAGCCCCAGGTACTCTGATATCGCGGCTCCCCTAACGGATGCTCTAAGAAAGACAGAGCCGCAAACAGTCGTCTGGGATGAGACAAAGGAAAGAGCTTTTAGCGCCCTAAAGAGCGCCCTAACAAGCCAGCCTGTGCTACGATCGCCCGACTACACAAAAGGGTTCGTTGTTCAGTGTGATGCTAGTGAGCGAGGCATGGGCGTTGTACTGTGCCAACGGGAAAATGGAGAAGTAGAACACCCCGTCCTGTATGCTAGTCGTAAGCTGACGAGTCGTGAGCAGGCGTATAGCGCCACCGAGAAAGAGTGTGCGTGTATCGTGTGGGCCGTTCAGAAATTGTCATGTTACCTAGCCGGCTCGAGGTTTATCATTGAAAGGGATCACTGCCCTCTCCAATGGCTGCAGACCATCTCTCCCAAAAATGGCCGCCTCCTGCGCTGGAGCCTCGCTTTGCAACAATATTCCTTGGAGGTGCGTTACAAAAAGGGGAGTCTCAACGGTAACGCCGATGGCTTAAGTCGAAGCCCCTAACGTGGGAATCAGCCTCAAAATTGCTTGTTACCGATGTTTTTCTTCCTGAGGCAGGATTTTTAACCTATTGCTTTTGTGTAGTGTTTCAAAGTGATGATGTGCTTTCTAGTGCAATTTTCCGATTTGTGGACGCGTTCTGAGTGCTGCTAAACTACTGTAAGGAACTAGGCAGCAGTATAAAAGGGGAAAGAGCCTGGCAGGGCTTAGTGAGGGTTGTGCCGTGCTTGCTGACTGAGCGGTTGACTTTCGGCGTAGTTCTAACGCTTGCCGGAAACGAGAACAAAAATGTCAACTCTCCCGAAGTCACTTTGCAGTGTCCTGTGTGCACCTGAACGTGAGAACGAGGCCTTCTCTGTGCGCTGCGCTCAAGAAACGCCAAAGGACGCCTGACTTCGGTCATGAGCATCATGGAGCGACATCCCTCCGGACAGCGGATGCAGTCCCCTGACCATCGGGATCTCCTTCCCCCGGCGGGGCGGTCTGTTACGTTTCGCCTACAACGCGCGGTAATGCCGGCGCGGATGCAACAGACGCCGGGGCTTCGTTCAAAGCGGCGGACATTTTGGCCCGTTCGACGCCGCCGCAACGCCTCCCCGCCAAGCGTGTCCAGGCGTGTTTCAGTGCCACGTGTCTTCGTGTGTGCGTGTGTGTGTGTGTGCCCACGCTTGTCAATGCGCGGCAGCCGGGGAGCGGAGCTCCCCAAGTGAGGTGCCAGGAGGTCTGTCCGTCGGCGGGTTGGCGATGCGTCACTACACTCGGCTCAACATGTCTCTCGGCTCGACCGTGCGCGCCGTCGCGTGGGCTCATGCTCCGCCGTCGCGTGGGCTCATCCCGTGACCTTCCTTCTGGCCCGCGACGCCGGGAGTATAAGAGCAGCTGCCCCCGGACGCCAGGAGAGAGGCTCCGATTTGTTCTGTTGAGTTACGTGCTCTCCCGTCTCTCCACTTCGGTCGACCTGACCGGCCGCTCTTTTGCTATGTTAGAATAAACAAGTTGTTCTGTTACCAGTCTTCTCATGCTTTGCCGGGACCTTCGGATGCTTCCAGTGCCCCAGGCCGCCAGGCCAACGCTACCCTTGGGGCTTGCGACCCATTGGCAATAACGGGCGTCAGCACCGAGACCCCAACATTATGTTTACCTGTGCGCATTGACACCATGCTTGTTAATTTAGTTCGTAAGCGAGTGTTTACACGTTCGTACAGCCGATAACACTACTATCCTTACTTATTATGGCTGTATACTAATATGCTACAGCAATCGATGCTTTGAATCGAGCAATCGAAACTGTGTCGTTTGTTTCATTTTCTGATTTCATTTATTTATTATTAAATTATTTAACTCCTGTTGTAACGTATGTCGTGACGGTAGCTGTACACATGTTTCAGCAGTATCGCAGAATTAAGATGCATTTACAAAAGAATAAGTTCACGTAATACCGTGAACCAAATATTTAAATTCAACAGCATTAGGTTAAAAAATAATATTATCAGAAATAGCAAGAAAGCTTATAAAGAAAGCATAAAGAACTAAACAACCAGCGCCTTGACCTCTCTAAATAAAACATTCAATAACTGAATACCCGATACACTATGCATGTTGAGATCGGCTTTTGAAGACCGTAAGTAGTCCTTAAACGTGGAGCCCCGCTGCCTATCGCGTGAGACAGCGCGGGGCGGTATCGCAGAGCCGATCTCGCACACGCCGGAGGGCAGCAATCGAACTTCTCGGGTTTAACTGCTTACATTACTATAGCTTCGCGCGCACGCGAAAGGCCAACAGAAGGAGTTTAACATTACGCCTATACGCAAAATTTTTTAGCACTGCTTTGCTTCATTGTATCGTACTTCATAATTTTTAATCATATTTTTCAAAAAGCTATTCGCACGGTCTCATTCGTCAAGCAAAGCCCCCTGATGCACGGAGAAGGCATCACAATGTCTTTTTTTTTTTTTGCCGTGCTTCGCTCGCGCCATTATCTGTTGCCGTTGGTGAACACGGGCGCTTGATTCTACGCCACTGCGAGCGATGTTTATCCAGTAAACCCACTCCCTGAGACGTTCGTGTCAGCACGTGTAGCGCGTACTCATTATCGCAATCATCTTTACCTTGCAATATTGCACCCCAGTAATTTTTACCATGGGCACTATCTGCTGGAAAACATTCAGATGCGCAACCATAATGGTAGCAGTACTTTTCGCACCTCTGAAATAAAAGCACATTGCACAAACACCCGGAGAAAAGATTAGCAGAAGGGACAGACGGCTGGAGCGGTAAATTTCCGCTGCACGGCGACTCTACTCGGCAGTGCGCAGAAAGCGTCGGGCCTTTCTCACGCGTGCAGCACGGGGCAGGCTGCTTCCCTCGTGCGGAAGCGATAGAGACTTGTATGGTCCACAAAATGCTAGCAGAACACAACATAAAGGCGGGGACGAAAAAGAAATTCTGTGGATTTACCTGTAAAAAACCACGATATTATTAGGAGGCACGCCGTACTAAGGAACTCCGGATTAATTTTTACCGCCTGGGGTTGCTTAATGAGCACGACAATCCCAAGCATTTCTTGCGTTTTGGCCCATCGAAAGGCGGCCGCCGCGACTGGGATCGGCAGAGACGAAAGACCAATTCAAAGAAACAAAAAACAAAACGAAAAACAAGGGAAACTTAGCACAGTGCGGGTAGCTGATTGCCCTTGACGGTTCGTCTGCACTGTAGCCATAGCGACAAATGCCGTTGAAGAGCATATAGCAGGAAAAAGCAGACGCGATTTACGTCGCGTGGCGAAATGCAATTTGTTGTGTGCGGTGTATTTGGGTGTTTCACTGACTGTATTGGGCTTGCTCCAAAGCTATTGCAACGATGAAGAAATCATCCGCATATTATGGTAAAAGCAACGAAAGATCTCAAGGGCGGTGAGAAGGATTGCGGTGCATATTTCATGTATGGCTGCTTCGAAGTGAACACCACTGAAAGCGCTCACGCCATGTCTTGCAGCAGAACCCGCAATGCATGCTGTCGGCGCCTACGAAGGAGCGGCGCAGGCTTGGACGGTTTGCAACAGCTTGCGGCTAAGCCTCTTGGATATTGCGAAAACAGTGCGCTGCTTGTTCGTGGGGAGTAAAACGTGAGCCGCGGCGGCAATATCGCTCTCCCGCAGCTTAGCGCCTACATTTGGTCAAGTCAGGCGCCTGTTCTGCGCAATCGTATGTTCCTAGAAGTGAGTCCTTCGAATAATCCGTCTAGCGCGTGTTCATAAATACAAAGTGCGCGTGGTTTCCCTTCCTGCGCTGACTTGAATGTTCCGGTAAGTTAACTGACAGAGACTAGACGTGCGTCGTCGTGCTTTTCAGCAGACTATTAACTCTCACTTTGACCTTCGCCCTAACTCGATTCTACCCTTGATGATGACATCTGGGACAGCTTTTGGAGCGCAGCTCTTGGACGCCCGTTTCTGCGGCGAGAGTCGGCGTTTTGCCCCGTAATCGAGCGGACGAACTCAGCGAAGGGTGAAAGCGAAAGTGCAGCTCCGCCGGAGATGAAAGGCGGCGATAGCGAAGAGAGTGCGAGGAGGAAGGCGGAGAAAAATGGTGCATCGAAACCATGAGGCGGAAAGAGGAGGTCGCGTGTATAATGGCGAAAGCGTGAGAAGAAAAGCGTAGTGCCGCGCAAGACGGCCTTTGCGGCGACGATGGCTACCAGATGGCGCCAGAGTAGCGCGCATCGTCTGTGTAGAAACAAAGCGCTGCACCAGCGGAACTCCGGCGGCTGCTGCGAATCGCGCCCATTGGTCAGCCGCGCACGGCCTCTCGCGATATCCCGATTATCGAGGCAGTCGCGACGCACTAAGCTCCGTTTGCAACGTGCTGCATGAGACAGACTTTGCCCGCCAGTCAATATACCGCGAAATGCAAACACGTATGCATGATGACGAAGCAACTTCTACTGGGCCCGAAATAAATCGGTGGTGCACGCAGGCACCAGATGGGGTGGTTCCCTAATTACTGGACCCATATGTTTCCAGCAGCTCCTGGCCCCTGTCCGTCAATGCGAGCTGAATCGGTAAGGCGGGGCTGGATAACAAAGTCTCCCATCGCTTAAGGGGTTGGGGATTGGGTGTGTTGTTGGGAAGGGGAGGAGGGGGGGTCTTGAGTTCTGTGCACTCTGCCAAGACGTGCCGCAGGGTGCCCTTTTCTCTTCTGCAAAAAGGACAGAGCATATCGTATTCCGCAGGGTACATGCGGTTCATCAATACGGGATGCGCAAGCGATCCCGCCTGCGCTCGAGGCAGGATCGTCTGTTGTTGCCTGGTGAGTTTGGGGTGCGGTTCTTGCAGTCTGCACCTTTTCTCTCGGTACATCCGAGTAATGTCCTGAAAGCTGGTAACAGGGTGCGGTAGCTCTTCCGGCTCGTGCTCGGCCCGGATTGACATTTCTCACTAGGGAGTATCGTTTTCGTCAGTGTTTTTTTTTCGCTAGTTGCTTCAACTGGTACCACTTGACGCAGTGATAACAGCGCTTAGTGCACTTAGGACACATTGCAAATAGATAAACCAGATGCTATCTCTATAGCCAGCAGCTTCAGTTTCAATAGCCGGGAGAAAGTAGCCGAAAGTGACGCCTCGCCCTGGTGGTGCGTGGCACACCTCGCTGACAGCCACAAAAGTGTGGATCTATGTGACGTCATATTTGCACACGTGACGCCGCGCACGTCTTTTTGTCTTCCCCACTTTCGTACTGGAGAGATTAGGGAAGCTTGCAAATATCAGTATTTCGCGAATTCTTGAACATTGTCACTTTATTTATTTCTTTATTTATCTATATTTGTTTGTTTGTTTGCTTGTTTGTTTGTTTGTTTGTTTGTTTGTTTGTTTGTTTGTTTGTTTGTTTGTTAGAGACCTGCTTCGTATTAGCGGCCTTTAGAGGATAAGAGTGCATAACAAGTATGAAATACAAACCAATGATATCACAGACGGAAAGAGCGCTAAAAATCGTCATTGTTTTTTTAATGCCAACCGTACGTATCAGGCGAATGCGCATTCGATTCAGTTATGGATGGCACACAAAAAGAAAGT
This sequence comes from Dermacentor andersoni, assembly GCF_023375885.2. NCBI lineage: Eukaryota > Metazoa > Arthropoda > Arachnida > Ixodida > Ixodidae > Dermacentor > Dermacentor andersoni. The sequence continues at coordinate 234,767,614 of NC_092815.1, forward strand.
AGTATCTTAAGTTGTCACGACAAAAAGAAACCTCACGGGCTTTCTGCATGGTCGCGCCTCTTCAAATGAATGAATGAATGAATTATGAAATAATTAACTAATTAATTAATGAACCTCTATTGGAAACAGTGACTTGCAAATTGAGATGGGAGGGTCCCTTATTCCAGGAACCCTCTGGTCTGGACCAATGGCCGCTCCCTGGCAACGAGTTCGCGCTGGTCGACCAGGTCCAGCTTGGGGATCGCAGCCTCCCACGTTTCAGTGAGGAGGTTTGGCTCTGCGTCTGCTGCTGTTGGCTGTGTCGCTGTGATGCTCGCTCTGGTATTACTGCATTGCAGTAAGTGTGACAGGTTGTCTAGCACATTGCAATGGGGTCACTTGTAGCTGTATAGCGTCGGTTGGATACGATACAATAAGATGGCTTGTGTGAAGGCATTACTCTGGAGTCGCCTGTGGTCGTCTCTTCGAGGTATAAAACATTGAAGCGCGGCCCCTAACAAGGAATGGCAGCACAGGTTAAATAAAAGCATGTAAGAAGGACAGCTCATTTTATAAGTATCCACAGGAAATGGGTGGAAAGCAGTTAGTGAGTGCATAGAAGCTTCAAAATTAGCGGTGCGTTTTTTTATACAGTTCCTTAAAAATATATTCAAATATGAAGGCATAACTCCGTAATACTTAAGAAATTGTTCGGCACACCTTTTAAAAAAACTAGAATCAAGCAAACCTAACATTGTAGCTTCGCAAAACGACAATGTTGAGTATAGCAGTTGTTCTTGTTGGTTTGATTCTCTGTTTGTTTGCTTGTTTTATGTGGCTCAGTGGCGCGCTTCCGACTCGTAGAAGTCTTATCTTTATGTCTGACATCATAGGAATTAAAGTGGACGACAGATTTTCTGCCGCAGCGAACAGCAGCGTGACTAGCGGCCGTGGCATTTTCTGCATCAGACACCAAGATTGTTAGTTGAACCTTGCGGCAAAAAATTTGCGATTGCAAGCGGTTCTACGAACACGAAATCTCTTCATGCCTGTTGAGAGTTGACCCAATTCCATGGTTCTCGCCGAAGGAAAATATTTAAAACACGTTCGACGCGCTCCTCTATCGCTTAAACGTAGCCTACACATCCCACTTCCTGTCTAATATCAAAAGACGAACGCACCCACATTAATTGGCTTAGTTACTTTGATAATTCCAACGCTTCAACGGAGAATATTGTCGTAGAACGTCCTCAATATTGGCAACGGCGGGATCTTCTTTGTGACCATTTGAACATCCTTTTTTTTATGTCCTTCTATATCAGAGCACTTTGCTCCCAAGCACTTTGCAACCCCCCCCCCCCCCGCCCTCCCATGTGGTCGTGCCCTGGTAAACACAGGGCCCCCGTGAGTGCCCTTTGCAGTTTTATAGTGGGCGCGCTATTCTTATAGACTATCTATAGGCGACGTTTCGTTTCTTGCGGGTTTTATCATTATTATTAAATGTGGGCAAGTAGAAAAGGCCCCCCATCACGAGTGATGCCCACTTCTCTTAGGCAAACAGTGCATAGCAAAAATAGGCCTGCTAAAGGAAACACACAAACAAGCGACATATAATAAACAATGTAAAATACAAAGAAATCTAGGAGCGCGCTTCCGCGCATTGCCCTCGAAGTTCAAGGCAGCCCCATTGCGCCTCACAACACCCACACAATTCACGCAAGTGATGTCAATTAAGCTTAGAGAGCACTCACCTGCAGTTGTTTTCACTACAATGTGCTTCTTTAACGGGCCGTGTTGTCGTTATACGCGGCGTTTATATTTTTTGGACGATAAAGATTTTTGATTAAAAGGCTGTAAGTGCAGCGAACGTGGCGGTTTTTTGCAGACGAGTTCAAAGGCGAGACTGACATAACGTTGTCGCTAATAATGTGAGCTTCACAAGTCTAATTAAGCAAAAGTTTCTATTAGTGCCTTAGCGGCGGTTGTGTAAATGACGCATATGAAGGCAGTCACATTTTGATGCCTCCTTATTTTTAAGACCCCTGATTTCGAACCTAATTGGAGATATTTATCATCGAATTTCAGCGGTAAATCCAGGCAATATCGGAGCAGGGCGCCGCGGGAGCCCCGCATGTCACGTCAGACCGAAACGCACCGTGACGACAAGCTTGAAGTCGAACCCCTGCGCCAGCCGCCGCAGCTACCGACAGCCTGCGGAGCGCCTGCGGCTCTATGTGTCGGGTCAGGACTGGCCGCAGCAAGTAGAGCCCCGCACTTCCTTGCCGTGTGGCGCTCAGTAGGACGCACCGTCTCGATATTGCCGTGGATTGAGCTTGGGAATTTGATGATGAATCTTATCGTAGGTGCGAGTTTTCAAGGTTTTTCAAAGGTGGGCGTACATGAAACTATCACTGCCTCCAGATTTGCCATTTAATCAACTGGACCGAAGGCACACAAAAACAGCTCGTGAATAAATGTTTGTTCATTATTCTTCTGCAGCTCGCGTTACTAGCGCAAAAGTATGCCCGCCTCGCTTAGGAACTCCTTTGCAAAAACACCACGTTCACGGCGCCAATTATTTTTTGCTTAATAAAACAACTCTATTGTATGAAAAAAAAAAGCCCTCTGTATTTGGAAACACGAAGACACTTGTGTGAACTCATCCAAGCCAATGTTATGGGTAACCGTCCTGTGAGTATACAAACTGCGTGTGTGCTGCTGCCCGCGAGAGCTCCGTCATGACTACGCCTTACATGACACCGGGCCAGAGGCCACCGACTGACCCTGAGAGCAACCGTGACTGTAAGCGACACAAGGCTACAGAAACAGACGACGAGTCTACGCTTATTGACGATTGTGACACAGCTGACATCACAGACCTGGACGATGAAGGCTTCATTCTTGTGCGTCACCGCAAGAAGAGGACCGTCGGAATCCCAGTGATTATTACCCCTGCCACAGAAGGAGCCGACCTGAAAAAAGTAAATCCAATTGTTCTGTCTACAGAAATTGAAAAAATTCTTGACGCATCGCCAGTTAGGAGCCGATTTACTGCTGAGGGAGCCCTGCTTCTAGATGTAAAGACAGAAGAGCATGTGAATTCCCTTCTCAGCTGCAAGTCAATCTCAGGGACTGCAATCTCAGCACGAGTGCCCAATTCGTACCTCCAAAACACGTGCATTATTAGAGGAGTACAGAAGCGGTACACTGACAAGGAACTCTTGGTATACCTAAAGCCACAAGGTGTTTACCATGCAAGGAGAGTCACGCGGCGCGTTCAAATTTCCGAATCCGATTGGGAGTCCAGGCGAACCAGCTCCGTGGTTCTTACGTTCGCTCCAAATACAGACCGTCCAGAGAAGATCAACTTGGGCTTCACAAGACACGAGGCCATTGACTACGTTGAGACACCACCTCGGTGCTTCAAGTGTCAGCGCTGTGGACATGTGGCCAAGTACTGCCGTGGTGAGCAGCGGTGTAAGAGATGTGGAGGACCGCACGATTTCAAAACATGCGCGTGCAGCGAGAACTTTCTATGTGCAAACTGTAGTGGTGGTCATCCAGCTAATTATAGCAAGTGTCCTACGCGGGCAGCGGCAATAAAGCGTAAGAAAACGTTTATCTTGGGGCCAACAAGAAACGATGAGAAAAATACGATGAAGAAAAAGACAGAAAGTCACAGAGAGTCAGACGAAATCAAATGCAGCTCAAAGAGTGAAACTGATTTTCCAAGCCTGAAGCCTTCTCCAGGAATCCAGGACACAGTGGTGCCATCCCGCAGCGGACCGGCTAAAGCAGTCAAATCAATGAATAGAGGCCCGATAGACGAGGAGACTGCTGAACAACCGGAACAGCGAAGGTTTGTGTCTGCACTGCAGTGACCCCAATCGCGTTGCAATGAAAAAAACACCACAGGAGGACTGTCAGCAGGTGCTACGTGCGCTGTTCAAGGCCTTGCGATCACACATATAGAAGATGCCGGCGAGCTCGATAACGGAAATGCTCGAAGTAGTCCTGGCTCTCGAGTCAGTGATTCTAAGCTCTGCCTCTTTTTAAAGCACCTAGCAATATGGATGCGGTCAGGACACAATGTTCACCATCTCGTCCACAGGTGCCACTTATTATGCAATGGAACTGTGCAGGTCTTGCGTGCCATTTACCTGAACTGTCGCTTTTCTTACGCAACATGCCTGTGCCAATATTGGCCCTTTCCGAGGCTGGTCTTCCAAGTTCCAGATCAATTGCTGGTTATGTCGCACATGGAAACCAAAGTATTCCAACATTTCCGAACGGAAGCGCCATGCTATATGTGAGACGTGAAATACCGCATTACGTTCTACCAGTTCAAGACCTTTGCAGCAGTGCTTTGGAAGTCACTGCTGTACAAGTGCGGCTGGGAAACCGAAGCCTCAGTGTGGCCTCCATATATGTGAGCTCTCGCCTGAAGGTCTCGATGGGAGAAATTATAAGAGACCTCTGCAGCCGCTGCCCAGCTCCGAGGATTATATGTGGGGACTTTAACGCGCACCATACTCTCTGGGGCGACAAGGAGACTGATGCACGTGGAAAGCAAATTGTTAGTGCTTTAAACACCGAGGGACTCTGCGTGGCAAATGACACGGCCTCTTATAGTGTCATTGACTTGCCGTTACATTCAACGGACATCTTCGCATCGTCAGCGACTAGCAAAAATAGAATGGGCAGTGATCATTTTCCAGTCTTCGTTAACATTGCTGGATATAAAACCAACGGCCGAAGATGCTGTCCTGTGACGCATTGGGATACGTACAGGAACGGCCTAAGCGAATCATCTGGAGACCAGTTCGCGGACATGCTACGTAGCAAGAGATTGGCTACCGCTGAGCTGAAGCTACCCGACCACTTCCCCGCTCCGGATCTAAAACTCAAAAATCTATGTGCTGCCCGTAGAAGAGCGGAACGGAGGCTGATGAGGACGAAGGGCGACCCACCAATGAAGACTATATATAACATGATTAACGCAGTGATTCGACGTTATACAAGGAAACTAAGAAGAGATCAATGGGCATCATTTTGTGCAAGCCTATCAGTCTTCACGCCAGTTCCAAGGATATGGTGGGTCGTTAATAACCTTGCTGGAAACTTTCGACCAAACAAGCCATTTGAAGCCCTAGCACTGAAGTTAGGCCAGACACTCGCTTGTCTTGCGAATGCCTTCGCTGAAATTTACTCTTCCGGCAGGTCAGCCGGCACAACCAACCCGCCTCCGCCGCTATCGTCGTCTCTAATGGATGCTCCTTTCACACTCAGAGAGCTGGAACTAGCTATGAGCAGCCTCCGACGTCGCTGTGCGGTGGGACCTGACCTTATCAGTAATCAGATGCTGACTAACCTTCCGGTTGAAAGACGACGTGATTTGCTGGCATTTTTTAACCAAGTCTGGGCCAGTGGCGCTATACCACATTTATGGAAGGTAGCATGGGTGGTACCAGTTCTGAAGCCTGGAAAGAATCCTGCAGCTCTGGACTCATACAGACCGGTATCACTGACCTCGTGTGCAGCGAAGCTAATGGAGGAGATGGCGTGCACAAGACTCACTTGGTATGTCGAGCAGGGTCGAAAACTACCATCGTGCATGACTGGGTTTCGGCAGCGTCTAAGCACTCAAGACAATGTGCTGGACCTGCTAAGCCACATAGAACATTACAGTGCGGATGGCCTGTCGACACTTGCTGTTTTCATGGATGTTTCTATGGCTTACGACTACGTGTCTCAAAGAGCCATCATCAGCCAGTTACAAGTTATAGGCGTCATGGGTCATCTCTTGCACTTCATACATACGTTCCTCAATGATCGTCGCATCAGAGTTCGTCTTGGCGACACTTTGAGCGATGAAATACGTATATTTCGCGGCGTGCCACAGGGGAGTGTTTTATCTCCCTTATTATTTAACATTGCCATGAGTAGCCTCCCAAGTGTAGTAAGCCATCGAACACCAGTGAAGATATCTATATATGCTGATGATATCTGCATATGGGTCTCCGGCTACCAACATCGCCGCCTCGCACGAATAGCCCAGGGAGCAGTAAAAGCCATTCAGGGCAACTTGGCAACGATTGGATTATCACTATCAGCAGATAAATCATCATTCGTACTATTTCCTGCAGTGAAACGAAAATCTACACGCTTGACGCTGAATCTGGACGGATACCAGATTTGACAAGTCACCAACGTCCGATTTCTGGGCGTTACCTTAGACCACAGGCTACTGTGGCGCCGCGGTGTTGACCACGTTGTGGCGTCATCGTCACCCAGGCTACATGTGCTCAAGCGAGTCGCTGGCATACGCTGGGGCTACCACCCGACGTCGATGCTACGGCTACATGCAGCGTTGGTTACCAGTCGAATCCTGTATCAGCTACCTCTGATGTCACCCTCAGACAGCCAATACGAGCGCTTAGAAGCCATCCACAGAAAAGGTATCCGACTTTGCCTTGGAGCCCCTCAGCCAGCGTCAAACAAGAAAGTGCTCTACGAAGCTGAGTCACGCCCTCTACGACTTCAGGCTTCCCAGGCTCTCATGATCCAGCTACTACGATTGAGTGAGTCTACGCCCGGTAGAGCCCTCTTACGACGTATAGGTAACAGGCCGCGCTCCCAGTTTTATGCAGCATTGAACACGCTTCGCGTATTAGGATTGAGCTGCTCGAGACAGAGGGAAAGGATAGAACCACCCTGGACATTCGAGGACATCACATGCAACTTAAGTGTACCACGATTGCAATCAAAGAGCTGCATTCCATCTGCAGAAGCCAAGGCATTAGTCCTGGAACACCTGAACACGACTTATCCGAATCACCTACAAGTATACACAGATGGCTCTGTCAAGGCAGACGAAGACCGCTGCGCAGCGGCATTCTATATTCCCTCTCTAAGATATACGTGGTCTGGCCGTCTGGACTGTATAGCCTCGTCGACAGTTGTAGAAGGCGTAGCAATAGCTTCTGCTCTGCGCAAACTAAAGACTTTGCCTCCGCAGAATGTAGTTGCCCTTACGGACTCAAAGGCCGCATTACAACAAGTATACCGTGGTTTGCCATCCCTCAAGTTCCCACGCAAGTCACTAACCATCGTGAAAGAACTCAACAACAAAGGCTTCACAGTAAAGTTTCAGTGGATTCCCTCCCACATTGATATCTCAAGAAACGAAAAAGCTGATGCGCTTGCATACGCAGCGCTCTATCATCCTCCCAAAATCAAGGCTCCAAAGAGTAATCAAGCGCAAAAATTGGACATTCGAAATCACTTTGCGTCGCTTTGGGTTCCACCGCATATGCCCTGCGTAACCAAGAGATTGCACCAAGAGGAAGCCTCACTTCTATATCGAATAAGGACAGGATCTGCTAATACACCGGCCTGGTTATATAAAACGGGGTGAATCAATTCTCCGAACTGTACGGCATGCAACGAGACAGGAGACATTGAGCGCTTTTTGTGGTCCTGCCAGCAATTCCAAGACGAAAGAGACACTCTCCTGAAGAATCTGCAAAAGAAGGACCTTCCGCATGCGCACCTGCAACGCCTTATATTTCCCGAGGGATCAGTTATAGCCCTCAAAGAAACTTCACGTCTCCTCATCGAATTCTTAAGAGAGACTGGTTTGATGCATATATGGTGAAACCTTTCAGCGGTATTGTGCGAGACGCTCGGGCGGAGCAATTGCCGGCCTTGATCGCCAGGCTAAACCCGCATGTTGCTACAATTCACCACCACCGCCACCACCACGACCACCACGCAGAGGCATCCTCTGTGCCCTGCTATTCGTGTGTGTATCGGGCTCTTTGATGTTGCCTTCTTGCTGTTCTTGCACTATTATTGGTTGTGCGCCGAATGTGCGATATCTTGGATAGCTGACTCTGATGTAGCCTACCCTCGCATGTTTCTATATGTAAAATAAGACAGAATTGTAATGATTGCATTAGTTTTTACGGTAACCAGATTTTTCACAATAACGTAGTTTCGGGAGGAAACTCATTTTCGCCTATCCTTGATGCTTAATTCAATAACAGGGCATTAGCGGGACAACAGATTATAACGTATCGTTTGCCAATGGGCGAAGTCTCGATAAGTTTTTTTTTTTAATTGTATTGGGGCACATATTGTACCTAGTAGGAATGAAGCTGGACAAAAAGAAGTGACATCCACTTTGACATCCACTGTTATCACCTTGGTTAAAATTCGCACATGCGTTGTGTTTTTTTAAAGTGAATAGTTCAATAGGTTATTAGTTGGCCTGTGTAGATATTCGAAGTTTTGAATACGGATCGAATAGTCATTCCTATTCGATTGGTTTGAGTTCGAGAGTTCGGTATTCAACGCTGTCGAATATTTGTTTTTTGTTCGAATACTCTAAGGAATAACAGTTCCGCAGCCTACAGGTCGAAGGGGCGATGTAAGTGCACACTCTTTCGAATGATTCCGCTGCCGAAGAAGCGCGGTTCTTGCGGAGACACACTAGTTCGAGTCGTTGAACAAGAATACCTAGTCTAATAGCAGCGTACGAATTTGTCGTCTCAGTTTGTACGAAGCAATGCGCTATTGTTTCACTCAATTTGTTTCCTTGAAAACGCCGCGTCAGCACTCGGAGTGGCTCTGGTGGCCTGATGTTTCTTGCTTTATTGCTGCTGTTGTGATGGTCCGCCAGACACAGTTACCTCTTAGCTTTTTCTCATTTACTTGCCTCTCAGTTGACCAAACGCTTACTTGTTAATGGCATTACATCTATCCAAATAAGCCTCCTTTTGCTAAACTGACTCCACGCAAGCTTTGTGTTTAACTTTGTTTAGAAGTTAAAATATTCCTGATTCGATTCGATGTTCGAAGGGTGTTTATTTCAAAAATTTGCTATTTGTAAGCCCTTACTAATTAGTGAACCTATCTCATTTATATAGCTACACACTTCAATTTTTAGCACAACTCATGTCTGGCTCTTTTAGTACGCCGAAGTAAGTTGTGCCGTGCTAAATTTTTAAAAATTAGTTTCAAATTAGATCTCGCACGCAATACCCACAAATACACGCTCTTGTCCATTACGACTTAGACTATACTGATAATGAAAAGTGTATTTGCAATTTCCTTTTCTTGTGCTGTGTGGTGACGGTATACGGTGACAGTATTTGACTATGATTGACTTTGTCTTTGACTATGTGAATGCTCCATTGTTTCTTTATCTCTACTTTGTTATCACTTTACCTCCCCTTCCCCACTCACCCCAGCGTAGGGTAGCACACCGGATCTACCCATCGGGTTAACCTCCCTGCCTTTCCCCTTTCTTCTGTCTTTCTCTCACTCCTTTTCTCGCAATCGTTCTCATCTTGATCAATAACAATTCATTTTTTACAACGGTGCTTTACAACGTCTTCAGTGTCACGCGAAAGATATCTATACTAGTGGGAAGTGTTGTCTATTGATCACGTCAATAAGCGGACCGCGCACGATCGTTAACAAGAAATCAAATAGACGTTGCAAGCACGTACGTGAGTGAGACCGTAAAAGCTCTGGCTCGGTATCTCAATTGCAATGAATACCGGGATTGTTATCCGCGATGAAGAGTAATCGAGAAAAGCGTTTCTTATAACGAAGCAGACTGGCCTCAAATCTTGTCGGAGCGACATTGTGCTTCGGTGACCCTCAAATTTTATGCAAGCAGAAGTGATCAAATCAACAGTTGCGAGTTCTGGCTTTTCCGGGAGGCCGCCGAGCAGTGTTTCATCCGGATAGACCTCGTCATGATAAACATTTACTGCACGTATCCGCTGTCATTGTTAAGACATTAAGACACAAGCGTCGTCTAACAAGCGGGGATTATTTGGAACCGGTGTTTCAGTGCGTCCTCTTTATCGCAACCTACACTATAGCCCGTAACGGGTGTTTTGTTTCGTTATTGAAAATGAAGCCTGGTTTAGTGTCTCTTCCAGCTGCCTGCGCACAGACTTCCATACTTATAAGCTTCTAAACACGCGGTCTTACAACGTGATCATTCATCGAAACCTACAGTCCTTAAGGTAGAAGCAAGGGATTGTATTCATGTAGACCTAGAATAAGTTTCAAAAAGGAAACCGATTCATCGCGGTGGGAAACAATACGATGCAGGTCAATACATACCCCACAATACCGAGGAGCAGCATCAATCTAGAAGGCTACAAATTGAGTTTGCCATGTCATTCCATTCTTGCGCACGAATCATTAGGAGCTGCCAAAAGCAGGTCAGTTCAATTTATCATAAATGTCATTAATCTTCCTCCTTTGTGTCGGAGAGCACCTTGTGCCTGCTCCACATAGCGATAACCGAGGGACAGATTTTAGCTTTTATAAGGAAGCGTGCCTGCTGTGAAATTTCTCTCGATAATTTAACTCACGTACGTGTTTCTTCGTTCAGCGCAGTTTTTTGTTTTTTGTTTTCGGAGACGTTTCACTCTTAACAAATGAAGTGATCACTCGTTCCCTGTAACCGCGTGTCACTGTCACCCGTTCTAGAGTTGAGAAAATTCTCTGCGGCACCGCGCGATTTACGCGTGCCCCTGTCCTCGCACCATTCTTCGGCTGCGCGGCAGAACGCTGCCCCTCGCCTTTCCACGTATCGATGATCCCGTCGAAGCAGTGAGGGCCGGCGCCTCTATTTATGGCGCGCCTCGTTGGCAGAGATGTTTTCCGAACGCGCGCCTCGCTTCCGTCCTGAACGATCGAGTCGTGCCCGAACAGCGAGTGGCGTCGTGGTGCCAGTGACCCGCCGCGACCCCTTGGCTCGTTTGGCTTTCGTGAGGGTCGCGCGCACGGAGAAATGTTGTGACAACACTGTGGCGCGTGCATTCCAACTCCCGTTATTAGAAACAGCCATGGAGGCACCCGATAAGCGAATGACGGTCAGTTGAAGCCGCTCCAATAATCGGGCCGACAATCGGGACAAGGCTGAAACGGAGACACAGGCAGAGAGCAGCTATCTTGAACAATGTTTATTTTATCGGAGGTATATACGTTTTACATTTATAAAGCTGCTTTCTATCATGAATAATCTGCCATCTTTTCCCCGTTTCCCTCATTTTGCCCTTTTGCGATTGTCGTAACTGCTGGGAAGATGCCTCTACAAGCGATATCACCCGGCACTCGAACACATTATGCGCAAACTCACCATTAGCGCTTTTACAAGCGGTTATTGGCCTTCTATACAATATATCCTGCGGTCTTTAGTTCTGCGATCTTACGCTTTGTTCAACCTGAAGCATTTCATTTCTTTCTGGCGAGTCCAGAAGGGGTAGCCGCTTTGCCAGCTTTCGGACCCGAGTACATTTACCAGACTTGTATTCGACAACCAGCCTTTTGGAAAGGCCCCAAAAGAGTTATCAGAAATGTCTTGCGCATTCTGTTCGCGTTTCTCCATGAATCTGAACCGTTGAACGCATTGCAATCTGATGCCTGCGTAAAAACATGGATATTACAAGAGCAAAGACGCCTGTATACCGTAATGTTCGCTCAAGGTAAATAAACTCGCACGTAAATAAAATCCTTCTGTCTGTTCTCATTAGAACTACTTCTCATGAGAAGTGGCTGTAATGCGTAGTTTACTGACCCGTAGAAACACGTACACGGACACATTACTTTTTATTCTTGAATTATAGGCGCCAGCTATTGTTGTCCGCGGAGTACATCGGTCCTACATTCTTCCATCCGATTACTTCGCATCCGGGACGATGACGTTTGTTATCTGGCCATGCTTCATAACCAGTCATTAAGGATCTCAAATTACGGTCATTTCGGGGGCTTAGATGTCACACGTCGGTGCAGTCACTGTCATGCCTACTATCGCCGTACACAAGTTGATCGAAACAACGTCGACCAAACCCACTACGATTTCATGCGTGCCTTATCAGTTGCCGTTTCGTGCGATTACTGGCGCCCTCCAAAGAGAACACTGAGATAATGGTAACACAGGTTTGATGAGCTCAGTTACGTAAAACACTTGCCACTGCACAGGGAGGTTTCCTTCTGCCCCGTATGGAACAGATTGCCGATGTGGCACGTCGCATATAACCTCTGTTATCTGGATACGATGAACCTAGTCGCTGGCGGGCCTGTGCTGCTCTTCTATACAATTAGTATGCTACTCCCGCTTCGGTGTGATGGCACGAAGGCTTTATCGGAAATGCTATTGTTTTTCGTTGCGGGCACGCGTCTCTGTAATGAAGAACTTGTCTCCTACGGATAAGAGTTGTCTCTCGTACCTAAGTTGATTATGGGGTTCTGGGCCACAGCGTAACTCTTTTTTTGTGCCTGTACGCACACTCTCAGTGGTTCGTGTCAACAAACCTGGCAAGCTCTTTAACGTCATTAAAGTATGTGGCCTGAGAACGCCTCACTAAGTAGCTGCATATAGGGTGTCCCTGCTAACTTTAGCAGAGCTATTGAACGAAAAACGATATTTAAAAAAAAACATGGTGCAAGAAGAAGAAGGATTTCATCCATTCATTCAAAAAAATAAAAGCACAACAACGAAATATTCAGAAGGACGTCCCAAAGCTCACTGCTGCAAGAGTACTTACTCTTCCAATTAAAGAGAACAAGACAAATTTGGTTAAAACAAGTGTAGAAAAGATTTAAAGTTGTCAACAAGTAATTACACAAGATAGTGAAAGAACTGAAACATGATGTAATACTCTGCAGAATTACCTTTTGTACAAAAAAAAAGATCAGGTGAATGCAAACGCAGCAACGAGGTATAATTGTTAACAAGTACTAATGCAAGAAAACAAGTGCACTGAAAACATGGTATAACGCTGTACGCAATTACATTTTGTACTGATTAAAGAAAAAAAATCAGGTTAAGTGAAATGTAGTAAACAGGGAGAGTTGTGACAATTACTAATACAAGAAAAGAAATGAACTGAGACATGATGAAACGTTATACAGATATAATGTTTGACACGTATATAAAGCAAGCAAAGCATTCTAAACTACAGCAAATCAGTCACAAGTTGAGTAACTATGACAATAAAGCCTTTTTAAAACTGCCTATACTAGGAGACAGCGCTATGTCAGTTGTAATATAGTTACGGAAGCACATCGCTGTGAACACAGAAGTGAATTTAACATAATTAGTTTTCATTTTAGGCATTAAGAAGTTATTAGCTGACGCAAATCAAGTTTTATTGAGATTAGCATGTTGTTCTCGTTTAAATATTATTGGGAGATATTTGAGTGAAGGAAACTGTGAAAAATGATTCTCATGTTTGATTTAAATGGTTTATCAATTGTGAATACCTTAAGACCTACAGTCTTTGGTCGTCAGACCTCTGACAGTTGAACACCGTAGATTTTATCATTGTATCTTGTACCGTGATTTTTCTCTGCTGTTTTGTGAAATAGCTTGGCTAACGTTAGCTAAGACACAAAGTATAAGCTTTATTGTGCTCAGTATCTCAATACACTGCAAACCCCAAAGCAAATGAGCTGAAGCCCCATATTGTTATTTATTTTAGCATGCAGTTCACTAGTTTACATTACATGCAATGTCAAGTCTGTTTTCTGAACGCGTGTATTCAAAACTTAGATCAGGAAGTGCAGGATTTGACTAAGCAGTCAGGCATTACACGCCGTAAGCACTTCTTTCGCTATATAATCGCGAACTCGTGTGCCTATAATGATGCGGTCAACTTGTGCATAGAAATTGGCACTTGTGGTTGCAGACTACCAATAAACAACAGATTTAATTTGATACCAAATTTCAGGGACCGGTATGGAATAAGCATTCTCATTTCCCGCGCCCAAATCAGCCATTTGGAAGCAAACTGTCCTTAATGCGCCTCATAACCTGATATACTGCCGCGTGTTTCGAGCGATACAATATTCTTTGAGTCTACGTTTCCCCAATTGTCAACACTTCAGCTCAGTTTTCTCTTACTGCTGTCACCTGTCGTACTTGAATAGTTCATCAAGCTCAACAGTGGCAGTAGCTGCAAGCGTCATGCGAAAAAAAAAATACAATAATGCACATCGCTGCTTCCGTGTTACTCTAAGAACCATGGTTCATTCGTCCATAATGAAACAAGGCGACCTCTTTCTGTGAAAGCACTGAAATCATCATCATCATCAGCCTGGTTATGCCCACTGCAGGGCAAAGGCCTCTCCCATACTTCTCCAACTACCCCGGTCATGTACTAATTGTGGCCATGTTGTCCCTGCAAACTTCTTAATCTCATCCGCCCACCTAACTTTCTGTCGCCCTCTGCTACGCTTTCCTTCCCTTGGAATCCAGTCCGTAACCCTTAATGACCATCGGTTATCTTCCCTCCTCATTACGTGTCCTGCCCATGCCCATTTCTTTTTCTTGATTTCAACTAAGATATCATTACCTCGCGTTTGTTCCCTCACCCAATCTGCTCTTTTCTTATCCCTTAACGTTATACCAATCATTCTTCTTTCCATGGCTCGTTGCGTCGTCCTCAATTTAAGTAGAACCCTTTTCGTAAGCCTCGAAGTTTCTGCCCCGTACGTGAGTACTGGTAAGACACAGCTGTTATAAACTGAAATGCTCAGACGCAATTTTGATTTTTTGGCATGGTCGCCGCACCGACAGCGGGGTTAGAGAGAGCGCTCCAGTTGCAACTCAGTTTATCCGGAACCACAGATGGAACGGGGCAACAGGCCTCAACAGGCCCCAACACGGATTCCCCTATTTCGGGCCCACAAAGTGCAGAGGCTCTACGTTGACGACTGGAATTCCCCATCACTCGCGGGCCGCATGCGTGAGCCTAGTGCCAGTGTACGCGAGTCAAGAGTCGCTGATTATTGGTCAGGTTGGAAGCCAGCTTTAGCTCGGGGCCAACTCAAGTTTGCCAGTTCAAGGTACACGTGAAACCATCAGTGATATCGTATACAGCTCACCGGGAAAAGAAGGGACGCGAATTTCGCAGAAATGATCACAAACAGTAAGCTAATAACAGGATAAGGGATAAAATCCTAATTTTTAAGGATTTAATGCTCCCCAAACATATTAGGGCTATTTACAGACTCCCCGAAGGGTGAAACAGGGCAACTGAGATCGAGAACCACACTCCGTGGGACGCCGCAACGCGCGGACGCTAAAGTGGGCGGTCTCGGCCAGCGCCTTGGTGGCGGCTGCGAAAGCCGAGAAAAAAATAAAAAAATAAAATAAAACTAAAGATGGGCTGCGAGTGCTCGATGCGCAAGCACGGAACGCACAGTTCTATAAGCCTGCTAAAGTGTGGTTCGGCTGTTATGGCGCTCGGCTGTGAACCCGTCGGTTCCCGACAACTCTTCCACCGCACCCACCGTGGTTGCTCAGTGGCTATAGTGTTGGGCTGCTGAGCACGAGGGCGTGGGATTGAATCCCGGCGACGGCGGCCGCATTTCGATGGAGGCGAAATGCGAAAACACCCGTGTACTTATATTTAGGTGCACGATAAAGAACCCCAGATGGTCAAAGTTTCCGGAGTCGTCCACTACGGCGTGACTCATAATCAGAAAGTGGTTTTAGCACGTAATGCCCATAATTTAATTCAATTCAATTCAATTCAATTCAATTCTTTATTCAACATCGTCATGAGGATGTTGGGTGCATCGACAAAAAGCCAGAAGAAAGGCTTGACAGAGGTCGACGCACCCTACAATGACTTGGCAACAGTATCGCAGTGTATCATACAGCATGTGTAAAGCATTCGCAATAACAACATTGACACAAATGAAACGGTATTTGAACATTACAGGCAAAAACAAAAGCAAGCACAAAGCACTATGACATAAGTGTCAGCAGTACATAAATTAACACCAATTCACAGCGCGTTATTTAACGTCTGTGGAAGAATATAGCTAAGCATTTGGCGACCATAATTCGTTCGCGTTTTAGGCACAAACCACGTGAAGCCAGTGCGGGTAGCATACTTAAGTTCCTTGCATTTCAAGATTGCCAGGTCTAACATGAATGTATTATTCTGTCTTATACTTGTTTTATATCGCCTTAACAGTAAATTTTCATGCAGTTGGGGAAGGGGGGTGATGCCAAGTGACGCAAAGATCGGTGCGGTATGTTCAAATCTCGAAGCATTAACAATATTTCGAACAATTCTCTTCTGAAGCATGTGCAGCCGTCTGATATTGGTAAATGACGTGGTGCCCCAGACCAAGATACAGTAATTAACGACTGAAGAAAACAGTGCATTGTACAGCATTTGCTTAACACGCTTCGGTAGGAAATATCGCAGTCGGGACACGATACCAACAACCTTTGACAACTTGCCCCTGACCATTTCAACGTGATCGTCCCACGATAAATTTTCGTTAAAGAAAACACCCAGACTTTTGACCACGGGAACTATTTGAATGGACGACGAACCCATTTCTAAGCAGATCTGTGGAGTAGAAGCAATCTTGTTACGAGGCCTAAATAATACAGCTTTACTTTTTTGTGTGTTTATGATTAGCGAGTTCGATTCAGACCATTCATGAAGTTGGCGCAGACACTCTGTAGCTTGCTGTTCAAGATCTCGTACATGTGCTGCTCGGAAGAACAGAGTGGTATCATCTGCGTAGATCACAAATGTTGGGATCTTACTTAAGTAGACTATGTCGTTGACATAAAGGAGGAAAAGCAGTGGTCCCAGAACACTTCCCTGGGGAACGCCAGAAGAAATATGTTTAACATCTGATAGTGCGTTGTTTACTGTTACTTGTTGGACGCGAGAACTGAGGTAGGATCTAATTATGTCAAGACATTTTCCGCGAAAACCATAGTGTTCGAGTTTGGCTAACATTGTTTGGTGATTGATGCGGTCAAACGCTTTCGAGAAATCGATGAAAATACCAAGAGTGAAAAGCTTTTGCTCAAAGGATTCTAAGATTAGTTCTTTTTGGGTTAGAAGCGCAGTCTCTGTCGAAAAGTTCTTCCTAAAACCGTGCTGGCTTGGCGTTAGTATATTAAATTTCCCACAGAAACTAGACATTCGCTTATACAGTATCTTTTCAAAACACTTTGAGAAAATCGGAAGAACAGAAATTGGGCGATAGTTTGATAGGTCGTTTTTGTCTCCACCTTTATGAACAACGCTTGCTTTAGCAATCTGCATTCGTTTAGGGAACACTGCATGTTCGAGGCAACAATTAAAAATATGTTCTAGGACTGGGCTTACTATATCGGCTACATATTTTACTGGCTGAATCTTAAGGTCATCTATGTCCCGTGAGCTACTGTTGCGGAGGGTCAAGAGGCAAGCTTCGATTTCGCTGGTGTCTGTTGGCATCAAGAATGCAGTGGAAGGAACTCGCGAGTCAAGGCATTTGACATTCGGGGGGGCACTATTGCTATCTGCCAAAGACACGAAAAAATCATTAAACTTTTCGGCTAATAATTTTCCATCCAGTGGTATGTTGTCTACTAAGACTTCAAGCATGCCGCTGGCATGTGCACCTCGATTCCAAATTTCATTTATAGTTTTACATACAAGGTCACTCCTTTTTAACACGTCTGGGTTGAATAACTTTTCCATATACTTTTGTTTTGCTCGGCGTAGAAAAGACGTCACTTTGTTTCTATACGTCTTAAAACGCGCCAGGTCATCCTGTGATCTGCTTTTGATGAAGCGGTTACAAAGATCGTTTTTTTGTTTTATCATTTGAAGACATTCGGCGCTTATCCAGGGTTTACGAGCCTTACGAGGTTTCTTAAGCGTCTCAAGTGGAAAACTTTGCGCATAAACAGACTTAAATGTGGTAATGAAGGCATTATAAGCGTCCTCTGGATCGCTTTCACGGAGCACAGTACTCCAGTTCACACCTGCAAGTGCTGACCGAAAAGAATTCATTGTGTTTTGGTTTATGCGCCGGTATAATACCGCAGGAAGCATGCGTTGTGTTTGAGGGGCTAAAGAATCTACAAACAAGAATATGGGCAGATGATCACTTATTTGGACATTAATTACTCCTGAGTGAAGACAGTCAACTCGACAGTTAGTAATGAACACATCAATTGCCGTCGCTGTCTCTAGCCGTGTCGGTTTATTTATGAGATTAGTGAATCCATTGCTGTGTAATATGCAGTCGACTTCATATTTACGCGCCACTGCGCGCTTGCTGATGGGCGAATTGGTTATACATGATTACAACGAAGGCGCCGAATAAAGCAACGGTTGTTTATACAACCGTTGTTTTATTTGGTGCCTTCGTTGTAATCACTCTTCCACCAGCCAACTCGGCTAGGTAATACCGTAGTAAGAGACACTTCCCAAGGCCTCACCTTTAGAAATGGCCACGAACAGATCACACCGACAAATTTTGAAGAAAGTCTGGGAAGTGATCACTATACCATAGGCATATCTACCGATCCACCGAAATTTAGAATGATAACTGGGACAATCCCATTAATGGATTGGACAACATACCGAGCTGAACAAAAACGCACGCACCAAACAGAGGACGCCATCGAATAGGCACGAACTCTGGGGCAGACGAACGAGAAAACCACACGCACAATAAACACCACAACAGAAAAGCCAGCGGTAGACCCACATCTTCTACACTTGACGTAGCCTAAGTAGGAGATGCAGGAAAAAGAGGCACAGCCGGGAACTCAAAATCCGTATAGCAGAACTAACACAGCAGGCAAACGAGTATGCACAGACTCTAGACAAAAAAGTTGGCAGTCACTTTATGGCATACGCTAAAGAGAATGAGAGCGAGAGCCTACGAGTTCGAGACATTCATTAAATTAAGGCATTCTTATACCAATGCGTTCTGACCTCCTCCTACTTGCTTTCTCCCACCAATGGTTATGGGTTCGACCATCAGATGTGGCACCATCTATTTTTGTGCTATTGAATTTTGGTCCCACCAAAGGTCGAGGGTTCGAATCCCACCAAAGGTCGCGGGTTCGAGTGCTTTAACGAAGTTTGCCTTGATTAACATTAAACGTCGTGGGTTCTACTCCCACCAAGGTCGTGGCTTCGAGTGCCTTAATTAACTCTCTCTTAATTAACGTCACCTTAACAACAAACGCCGTGAATTTGACTCCCACCAATGGTCGCGGGTTTGAGTGCCTTAATTAACTCTTAGTTAACTGTGTCTTAATTAACCTCGTCGTATTTAACACCAAAGATCATGAGTTTGACTCCCATCAATGGTCGTGGGTTGACCATCAATGGTGGGACCATCAATTTACTATAGTACCAGTACCAGAATCATCAATAGCCATAGCGATGACCCTTCGAGATGCAGAGCCAAAAGAACAATCTGCACTAGTCATGACAGGCTCCTAGGTAGCATGCCGTTCGTACATGACGGATGCCATCCCACGCACAATCCAAGAATGCTAGGCAGCGCCTTAGAACTGCACCACGTAATAATGTGGTGCCAGGCGCACTCTGGACTCGAGGGAAACGAGTGAGCGGAGCGAACTGCTCGAGGCATAAGCATCCCAGAAGCGGTCGGTCCTTTCGAGGAACCTCCGATCCACCTACACGGCATCCTTGAAAACCAAGGAAAATGAGAGACAAAAGCACAGCCGTCCACACCACTACCTTACGGCAGAACAGGCCAGGGTCTGGTGCCGCATACAGACTAACAAATATCCATACCTCCAGATACTCAGTAAGATACAACTTGCACTCTATGGGGATACCTGTCCTTGGTGCGGCGGGCAGCTACCTCTTGCCCACGTAACATGCCCATGTAAACAACGGCCTCCAAATTCCAATTCACCCCTTACGGCGTAAATTCCGAGTAAGAGACTGTGACAGGTTTGGCTTTTGGCTTGCTGGCGAAGCTCTAGAGAGCCAGAGAGCTTTTCTCGACCAAGCCCAGCGAGCCGCGGACGCCAGTGGAGCCCTGGACTGGGAGACCCCATCGACCGTCCAAAATCCCTAGCAGAAATAAAATTTTACTACTGCTACCCTTGAAACACAGAAATGCTCATTACAAAACCCACTGAAGATTCTTAAATATCTGTTTAAAACAGAAAGCTTAATTTTATTTTGTCCTAGAAGTATACTTGTCATTTAAAGCATGCAAATTTTCACACTTATAGTCATAAAAATTGGCAGATTGAAAATACTGTACGGCCAAGTTTACGACCCATAATTCGGTAAAGAGGGCAGATATCACAATTTTGTTATTCTTCTAGAGCAGACATATATGATGGATTTCTTTCAAGCTTACGTGGAATGTTTGTTTACACGAGTTTTGTGAAAGTCCTGCTCAAAAATTAGCGGTGCACTTTCGAGGGCTGCATATTGTATCAATTTTGTCCACTTTAGATCCCCCGCTATAGGTGCAGGTCACTGAATTTTTATATCTCTTGTAACCTTTTAGTTAGAGTTGCCAATTTGACGCTTTCAATTTTCTATAGAAATTTACTTATTTAAAACTTCGTTCGAAAAATAATTATCTAAATAATTAGTTATCAACGGTCGACAGATTTCATTTTCCTGGTATCAACTTAGCAAACCTAATCAATATCAGCGCGGTCTATGCCATCCAACTATGTCTCTGTTACCGTGTACATAGATGCAGAGGAGAGCCATAGGTAATACAGTGAACTCTCACTTGAGTGAACTCCAAGGGGCCGAAGGAAATAGTTCACTTAACTGAAAGTTCACTAAACTGAATATTCACTAGACCAACACAAGACATGGCATACAGAGTCAAAAGTTTGAAGTGCAATTCATGGAGCAAAAGACATGGCATCCATAGTGTTAGAAATGTGTGAAATGGAATTTGTACATATCATTGAAAAACACACCACGTGGGTCGTTTGTGTGCACACGCGGAACCGACGAGACGGGGATAAAAAGAGACGACTACCATGCCACGACTATCCGGTCGGAAAAACACACGCACCACGTGGTTTGTGGTGTGACAGATCGCCGCTTTGCTCTGGCGGCGTTGTAAGCGCCAGCGATGTTACTTTGTTAATGGCCTCCAAAATTACATGCTTGCTTGTTTTGTGCAGGCAATCTCGGAGGGCATGCCTCGTTGCCGTTCGTTTTCCGCACTGCCGCTTTGCCCCAGGGGCGCTGTAGCGCCAGCGACGTTACATTGCCACTGGAGCGGCGGTTTGATGAGGGCGGGCATCCGTTGCGCCTGCAGTGCAGTGCACTGCACGCCTTGGTCCTCTGAGCGAGTTCGTTATACTGAAATATTGGCTGTTCCGAAATTCGTTTAAGTGAAACGTTTTTGCATAGAATCTATAAGAAAACTGCCGTTGATTTTTAAAAAGTTCGTTATTCTGAAATATTCGATAAACCGACGTTCGTACAACTGAGCTTGAACAGTCAGCTGGAATTGAAATGTGAAGCATATTAATCGCTATCCTAAATCAAACAAGATTTAGCAACACTTCCTTTATGTTCAGGGATACCGAGAAAATATTCAAGGATACCGCAGTAAATATTAGTTATTTCTACAATGCTCCAAGTTAATCGCACAAAAAATGTATGCATTCCTGAAACTTAGAAATGGTATCGTCAAATATTCTTATGGTACGCAACCGACATTCAGAGTAGCAAGATCTGTTACGTCAACTAGGATGTGTTGCGCTTGGACGTCACGGCACTTTTCCACGTGGTTATTTTTTACGTCGGCTAAAGACAAGATGGAAAAAGTTGCGATGATGTCAGTGTGCTTTTTAGACGCGCACCAAACTGACACATTTTTAAGATACATAAAACTCGTAAACGCTTGTGAAGTCACTCGAAAGTGTTCCTATCTGGCGCGTGTAGTGGAGAAGGCATGTTATTGCGGATAGATATCCTTGTTAGCAACGGCAAGGTGAAGCTGGGTCAAGTTGGGTCAAGTGAAAGCTTGCCTCTGCTCTTCCTTGGCGAGAGACATCGTGTAAGCGTACATTTTATTCCTGGTTACTCGCCGTTCATTAAACAACCCTACGTTAGGTTGGCTCATTTGACATCGTATAGATTACCAGCGATTTCCAGCGATTCAGGTTCAAGAAAAACGGTGACCTTATTGCAAACCTAGAACCACTTACAGCTAATTTCGCGGCGACTAGTCCGGTGACAAGTATTGTCTGGTTTTCCTTGTACCGGCGCACGTAATTTGCCATCGTTGCCGCAGTCATCTGAATTCAGCGGCGTGTTGAATAACAAGAGTTAGGTTAAGCTAACTTGGTGGATTGCGCTTCTGAGATAGAAAACGAACATACATGGGTAAGCTTTATTTTACCAGATGTTTAAAATTCCACAAAATTTTTCCTGATAAACATCTAGGGCAGTGACTCCACAGTCCAATTCTTGTAGCTGCTTGGGGCGATGTTAAAAATTACGGGAACATGTAGCCGATGGTATCAATTTAGAACAATAAAAGGTATGCATATGATCGCATTAAAGAGAAACATAAACCCGGTCGGACGACTTCACGGCATATACTGCAACATATCCTGCAAAAGAAAGGAAAGAAAGTGAGTGAGAACCAAAATATCACCAATAGTAGCTACGCCCAATACAGTACGCCCAATACGTGGCGCAACACGAACACGCTACTGCTTCAACCTTGGGTACCAAATTCATGCAGGTTGTAATTTAGGAATTCATTTTCTTGACAAGTGAGTACTGCTTTCTTTCTCTGTATGAAAAAGAACAAAAATGTCCACGCGCTGAAGGAAAACATACAATTCTAAGTTAACATTGGTGTTGAGCTCCGTCAGTGTCTTCTCACAATAAAAGCTTTAAGGAGTATAGCATACCGACCACAGGAACGTTTCCTTCCAAAAAAGTTACTTGAGACAACCTGAATGCATGTAACGTACATGTAGACGCGATCATGCACCTGTCTTCCTTGTTTCAATGCCATGAGCAAAACGAGAACAAGGTGAAAGCAGGAACCGACACTTCGACAAGTGGACTTGTACTAAGTCACAAGTCCACTTGTCGAAACGTTGGCTCCTGCTTTCACCTTGTTCTCGTTTTGCTCACCGTCTTGAATTTCCATCTCCCGCCTTCCCCGCATTTTAGCTTGTTTCAATACCGCAACTTGCAAGGTAAGTGGTTAGAAATTCATCCCGAGAGTCTCTGATGTCATCCCGAGATGACATCAGAGGCATCAGGGTGCCACCCTAACACCCTGCGTCCCATGGCACTGCAGAGCGTGTAGTTCAACTAGGAAAAAATAAGGTGAAAAAGTCAGCCCCAGACAAATTCAAACCAAGATTGCAAGGCTACTTTTTCAGTGCAGGACAACGCCTCACAGTATGACAGGGTGCCCGATATTCCGTACGCCTCTCAAAAGCATGTGCCTCTTATCTCAGGAATAACATGACATGAAAGCAATATCAACAGAAAATGCAACAAGCCAAAGGAGCACCCGCTCGTAACTTGCCAAGGCCTGGTTTTTGGGTCTCCATAACAAATATTAGGCATGGCCCTTTGTCGTTGCCAGCAGCTGTCATGAAGCCAGCAGCTGCGTCACCGTACAAGTACAAACAGAAGACGAAATGATTTGACAGAGGCATGGTGCCCATATCAAATTTAACGACCGGATACCCCCAGTTGCGCCAGAATCTCCGAGCAGAGTACAGAGCTCGTCGGCCAGAGTTACCTAGCGCAGAAGCTACCAAACACTACCACTACGAGACAAGCTACGAC
The DNA here is from genome assembly GCF_023375885.2 of Dermacentor andersoni. NCBI lineage: Eukaryota > Metazoa > Arthropoda > Arachnida > Ixodida > Ixodidae > Dermacentor > Dermacentor andersoni. The sequence continues at coordinate 234,791,229 of NC_092815.1, forward strand.
ACAGCACCAGAGACAGCGAATCCAGGAACACCGTTAGGGACCACACAGTCATCGCCGGCAGATCTGGGACCACAAGCCATCGCTGAAGATTCGCTGACCGAATCTAGAGTTCAGTTACGGAGGTCAACTATAGGACGCGCCGACCATTATCTCGATACTCTTCTCCGCAAAGACAATCTGGAAGAGAAAAGAGGCCGGGTTATATATATATATATTGGTACGAAAGATGTTTGTTTACAGGGTGGAACGAGGTCCACGAGGAAGCCACAGCCGTGGCCCAGCCGGCGCAGAGTACCCCGAGATAACGCGCGCGCACTCCACTTCTTCTTTCTCTGCCTCAGTCGCGCTGTGCTGCGACATTTTCCCCGAGGGCAGACGAAGCCAGCTGAGCGACATAAAGGAACCTGTAATGGTAGTTCTCGAGTCTGGCCACGTGAACTACCTGCGTCGCACGTGAACGCCGATTACTTGCCGTCACTTTGGCGACGACATAGCTCTCATCACTCAAGCGACTGAGTATAACGAATAGTCCCGTGTAAGTGGCGAGAAACTTGCGGTACAATCCCTTTTTGAGAACAGGTGAGAACAACCAAACATAGTCAGCGGGAGTAAAGCTGACGGGGTTATGCCGCGCATCGTAGCGAATCTTGCTGTTGCCTTGCGAGGACAACGTCCTAAGATGCGCCAGTCGACGTGCTTCTTGGGCACGACACAGAGTTTGGGCGATAATCTTGTTGACATGATAAAGGTAGAATAGTGCCCAGAAAGCTCTGGGGTGCGCGTGCGTACAGTCGCGATCTTTTTGAGCGTGAACACGGGAGCGCATGGCTTTCTGTACTTCTAACGCAGTTAGGCGGCACCTCACAACATCTGTGAGCATGCGCGGCGAGAGTAACTTCCCCGCGAGCGCAACACGTCATCGGAGCGCTCGCTTGTCGTCTATTAGACAGAAAGAGAGAGGTTTTTTTTTTTTTCTAGGTGGTGACTGCATAGGACAAAACAAAATTGAGATGCTTCCAGTTCAAATGGTGTGTTTCTCGGGCTAACCTTTACGTGGTGACAGGCACAAACACTGCAGTCTGAGGGGCCAAACACGCATCTTGCGACATGGAGAGAACGTGCGCGTCATCACTGGTGTTATCTGTCATTGAAGTTCGCGCGTCGCAGCGAAGAGAAATCGCGCCAGTGCCAGAATTCAAAGATGCCCCCACTCACGCAAGAAACCGATTCCTAAAATAATGTCATGCGTTGTACGTGCAAGCACAGTAAATTCACTTCGAAATGTCTGGTCCCTTATCATAACTGAAACAGAACAGACCCCAAGTGGGCGTAACATTTCCCCGCCAACTCCGCGAAAGGTAGCGTTCCGATTTCAAGCGAACATATCTTTTTGTCCAAGATGATTTTTGAAGGACAGGCTCATAACAGAAACTGCAGCCCCGGTATCAACTAAAGCAGAAGCACTCACATTGTCAACTGAAACACACACTTTGTTTTTAAACAATTTTGCACAAGAAGGTCTTGATGAAGATGAATATATTGCGGCTTCACCCCCGTTGGTCGCACCAGCTAGTTTGCCAGCGGCGGCGGTGACAACGAGCGACGACGAGGTGACGGAAAGCGCCGTTGTCGTATCGGTGGTGGTGTGAGGCTGCGATCGGAAACGGGGGAGTCCCTGCGGTTCGCGCGTCCCTGCTGCAGCCATTGGAAGCAACGGGAATAGGGCCAGGGCTCGTCAGTGGGCACGCGGGGTGTATAGGCATTAAACCGTGGAGCACGCTGCTGACGGCGGTGGCATTACCCAGCAATGTGTCCAGGCACACCACAGCTGTAGCAAATGCGGGAGCCGCGGCTTGTCACGGATGACACCGGTGACATGGGCGTCAAGGATAGAAACAAACTCTCAGGCTGATTGCAGGAGGGAGGAGGCCACGGAACAAATGGTTGTGGTACATCTTGCCGGCGTCCCAGACTTGTCCATTGCGGTGGCAAGTTGCTGCTCTCTGGATGATCAGAATAGGTCCTGCGAGGCTCTCGGTAACTCTTACGTGCCCAGGTGGCCGGTGGCACTCGAGAGCGATCGTCAAATGCACACTGATGGCACACATTAGCATCGTTAACAACTTCAAGGTTTTCAAGCTCTTCTTTAACCACTTTTGCCGAATCACAGAGGAGACGTCGTAATGGGATGGGACGGACACACTTGCAATAGTGGTGACGTTGTCCAAGCGTCCGAACCTCGGTCCAATCCTTCTCATTTTCAGCGCTTCAAACGCCCGGCAATGTTTCTTCAAATCAGAAGGAGTACTAAGATATTCCTTCGTCATAAGAAAATTATAAACATCTTCAGCGATTCCATTGCGCAGATGTCTTCGTCTGGCATGGTGGCGCTGACGATTCCGCATAATTTCAAAACAGCTCCAATGTACATTGTACAAGTTTCGCTAGGTAACTGAGCTCGTCGGGAAAGCGTCTACTCAGCCTTCTTTTGGTTAGAGTTCGGGTCCATGAAGCACTTGTTGAATTCTTCTACAATATTATCTCAGCTTCTCAGAACGTTCTCGTGATTTTCAAACCAGAGGAGCGCGGTTCAAGCGAGGAAAAAATACACGTTATCGAGCTGCTTCGTAGTGCTCCAGTGGTTGTGGCGACTCATTGTCTTGTAGTGCTTCAGCCAGTCGTCGGCGTCTTCGTTCGCCTTCCCCGAAAAGATGGGTGGCTCTCGCAGCGGTGTCCAGTAGCCAGCTTGCCTTGCGTGACTGCTGTCTGGTTCGCCGCAAGTGGGGTCGTCATTGCCTTCTCCGGAATCGGCCATGTCCGCCACTTGTGGTCGTAAACCGGCCGTCTACTCCGTCGGACGGTTGGTAGAGCTGGGTCATCCAGGATTTGCCCAGCACCTCCAGCAAATATGTAACGAAAGACGTTTATTTACAGGCTGAAATGAGGTCCAGTAGGAAGCCACAGGTGAGCTCCAGCCGGCGCAGAATACCCCGAGATAACGCGCGCGCACTCTAGTTCTTCTTTCTCTGCCGCAGTCGCGCAGTGCTGCGACAACACACACACACACATATATATATATATACATATATATATATATATATATATATATATATATATATATATATATATATATATATATATATATATATATATATATATATATATATATATATATATATATATATATATATATATATATATATATATATATATATATATATATATATGTGCGTGTGTGTGCTTGTGTGTGTGTGTGTGTGTGCGTATGTGTGTGTGTGTGTGTGCGTGTGTGCGTGTGTGTGTGTGTGTGTGTGTGTGTGTGTGTGTGTGTGTGTGTGTGTGTGTGTGTGTGTGTGTTATCAAAACTAGTACCCGCCGTGGTTGCTCAGTGGCTATGGTGTTAGGCTGCTGAGCACGAGGTCATGGGATCGAATCCCGGCCACGACGGCCGCATTTCGATGGGGGCGAAATGCGAAAACACCCGTGTACTTAGATTTAGGTGCACGTTGAAGAACCCCAGGTGGTCGAAATTTCCGGAGTCCTCCACTACGGCGTGCCTCATAATCAGAAAGTGGTTTTGGCACGTAAAACCCCATAATTCTATCAAAACTAGCGCCACTAAAAGCAGGCTATGCTCACGCTCTGCATAAAGGAAGTGCGCGTGCTAGGTCATCGGCATCTGGAGCACGAGCTTCGAACGTACATTGTGTGCGCCTCTTCCTGGAAAATAACAATTATTAATTATCTATTCATAAGGCATTTAGCATTGCGGTACGTTTAGCTGCACGCCTATTAAAATAAGAAGCTCAACAATCACTGGCGTGCATTTGCAAGGTTCCGTCCTCCCCTTACTTACGATCTCCATCTTCTGCTCATCATACGCTGGAGGGATTGTAGCGTGAAACGCTGTCGCCGGCTTGACGAAGGCCCGTTGCATATCGGCATGTAAAGCATAAAAAATCCTATAAGACGAATCTGCATAGGTGTTATAGTTTGTGCACCATAATAGACTGTCATATTACGTGTCATATAGCCATAAATGTCACTAGGCTTAAGCGATTCACTATATACTCTGAACACATTTACCACGACAGTAAGAATTCCTCCCACTCCCGCAATTTCGTCCAAAACTTGCGATTCCGCGCAAACTGCAACAGTTGTGAGTTATGACAACTGGGGACCTTCTGTTACCTTGAAAGAATATGATACTAGCCGTAAAAGGCGATGGGCGAAGCTACAGACCTTAAGTAGGACTCTGGTTTGACAAGCAAGAATCTTTAGTGTACGTTGCAAGCTTCACTTACAGCGCCTATATAGGCAAGGCGACCGAAAGAACAAAGACAAGCGCGGACTTCCAACTGATTTTTTATCTCGAATAACAAGCATGTATACCAAGACAAAAGCGCCTGCTCAAAAGCACGAAGCCAGCACGCATTCAGAATTCGAACGAACCATGGCCGCCTCCTTAAGACGAACGAGCGCGCATGTGCGATCTCAAAAAAAGCAAGTTCTTCATCTATTAATGCAATGGACGGCTTAATTATCGAGTCACCTTCAGCGATCGCTGCTGGTTCAATGATAAGCCTCCGTTTTCATTAGGATGCCTAACTATGATACTGGTATTCTCAAAGAACGGAATACAGCCGCATTGTGCGCAATGGACGCCTAGAAACCCTTGTCACCATTTGCGCACTTTACTGCTATGTTCTTGCAGTCTAATATTTAGACGTGTACCCGCTTGCCCTAGATAAGACCGACCGCATTTCAGGGGTATCTTGTAAACTACACCTTTCGCACAATCTGTACACTTTTCCCTGTCATTGATACTGCAAGAACTACGTTCCTTAGCAACAGAATTAGTTCTAACATGAAGCTGTGCAAGTTTTCTAGGCGCAGAGAAAACTACATTTGCACCTGCTATTTGTCCAATTTCCTTAAGTTTGTGAGATATCCCGTGTGTGTACAGGAGAATAGCTGTTTTGTTACTTCGATCATGTACCTGAGGCTGAATGCTGTGAAGATCAATGCTTAACTTACTACGCAACTTCTCCGAGACTGAGACAAGAATGTTTCTAGGCTACCCAGCCGCCTTCAACAGAGCGATCTGCGAACCGAAACTAGGCTCTATGAAATGATAGCAAGATTTTGTTAGTGCACTATGCAAGCAAGCATGAACAATACCTCTCTTAAAGAGTTTAAATGGGTGGGGGCATGGGACAATAGAGGCTTCTGGCACGCGGCTCGTACATCCAGCATACATGTGGCCGACCAAAGGATAGCTTCAAACCTAAGAGATCCACTCTGCCGAAGTTCATGTGTGAGTGAGAGCGAAGCTGGGCATTCTTCAAACAGAACCAACCTCTGACGAACGGAGGCCGCAACACAGTCGTCCTCACACTTAAACAGAATAAAAAAATAATCCACAAAACTAAAGGCTTTGCCGATTTTTGTATCGCCCAACCGCGACTGGACGTTCCTGTCTAGGTAAGCCAAAAATAAATCGCTCAACAATGGAGTGATACAAGACCCTGCACATATCCTGCTTTTTTGAAAGAAAAGTTCCCATTCGATTCGCGAAAGCTCTTAGAAAGGTAAAGCTGAAGCGATATTATAAAATCTGAAACAGACGCACCAAATTCATTTTCGAACGCCACAGCATCAAAACTAAAAATGGCTTCTTCTATAACAACCAAGAGTGCCTGATGCGGAGTAGAATAAAACAAGTATTTAATATCTAGGGACATCACCTTAAATGGAACGTCAGAACGTTAAGAAAGGTAATGTACAACGTCGGAAGATCCTTTACCAGAAACGGATCGTTAATTTCTAGCTTCTTAAGGTGGCGCCGCAGCAGCCGGAAAGGAAGTATTGCCACCGGCCTTTTTCCGAAATAAAAACACGAAAAGACGTCTCAGGTTTATGGGTTTTTGCCGAGAAAAACAACCGAAGGGTCAACCCTTCCTTGCTGTCTACAGATTGTGCAAGAGTGCTAAGACTCAATTCCGTCAAGATGCGTTTCGCCTTTGATTCTACCCTCCTCAGATGAACATCAGTTTGCCTAATTAACACAGTATCAACGGATGCTTGCGCTTTTTTCAAGTAATTACTTCTCGGCAAAAACCCAGAAACCTGAGACGTGTTTTCTTGTAACAATGTATGTCTATTATGGCATGCTGTCTGCTCTGGTCTTTTCATTTTTCTTTTGTTCGACGGGCGCAAGCTGCGCAAACATTTACAGTACTGTACGAAATACTGGCGTGTACGTTTTAAAATTAAGGAGCGGGCCGACAGATGATGTAGCAGACTTCAGTATGAAAGTTACAAACAACCCGCCGTGGTTGCTCAGTGGCTATGGTGTCGGGCTGCTGAGCACGAGGTCGCGGAATCGAATCCCGGCCACGGCGGCCGCATTCCGATGGGGGCGAAATGCGAAAACACCCGTGTGCTTAGATTTAGGTGCACGTTAAAGAACCCCAGGTGATCGAAATTTCCGGAGTCCTCCACTACGGCGTGCCTCATAATCAGAAAGTGGTTTTGGCACGTAAAACCCAATAATTTTAAAGTTACAAACAGCGATAAGGTGCCTCACGAAGGCTGGCCAACGTTTGTATGTGAGGGCCTATCCGTATACTTTTTGACACAAGAGTGTACACTCAATCTACGAGCAGCTAAGGAAGATAGCAATACGTATAGAAAAAAAAAACATCAGAAATTCGTGTGATAGAGCTGATGACCTGAATAACGTAACAGATTCGGGCGTGAAAGCATATCGCTCTGCCAGACGCACGACGGCTCTGAACATATCCAAGAACAAGCAGTACATCACCCAACTCATCTGTATTATTATCCATTTCCATTAAAGAGGCACTGAAAAGACACATACAATGAAGGGAAATTAGCCTTACAAAATACACCCCTCCCCCCCCCCCCCCCCCTTCAAAAAAAAAGGTCTCTTACATTTAGAGGAAGCTTGACTTGCCAGAAAAGACGCGAGGACCGAAATACAGGTGGCGACGCCGCCTTGGAGCCTCCGCACCAACTTGCCGTGACGTTCGTGCATTTCGACAAAGTCTGCTCGTGCCTAGTTAGTTTTCTATCTGTAACACTTGACTACGTTGTATTTTAAGAGATCCAAAGACTGCATTCAGCAAGTCTCAAGAACTTTTGCTCAGCCACAACGGCCAAAATACAAGATACTTTTAAATTATTGACGGCACGCTGACGTATCGGCGCTGGGGTTTCGGTGTGAAGGTCCACAAATGGAAGTTCAGCCTGCATTTTCTGTTTCAGTAATTGACGTATAACCGCGAAATTAACGGAAATAGTTTTGAGCGAATACGTTGTTAGATGTCTAAACTGTTTTAGCGTTTCCCTTTATATCGCCTCTTTAAGGTAATATATGCACCTTGCACATTTCATACACGCTGTAGGAGATACCGCGACCTAAAAGAAGAAAGGAAACTGATACCGATAGGCTAAAACCAGTTGTGCTGATTGATCACAGAGCTATATATTGATCTAACTGACCGTACTTGTAGCCTATAGCTCCTAACTCGGCCATCTTTTTCGGCTAGAGTTAACGATCTCAATGGCTGATCAAGCCAAGGTCATTCAGGCATACGAAACACCTAATCAATGCGCGAAAATCTGCACCGAGTTACCAATTCCTGCAACGTCGACAAGCTTAAAACACCACCTCCAGCAACTGAGGGGTTTTACAAGCGACTCGGCGAAACCACCAAACCTGAATGCTTACACCTTGTGATTCATAGTTTCGTAACTGAGCAAACATAGGTATGATATGTAGTCGCTATATGTATATGCCACTCTGCCCATTAGCATTAACGAACGATAGGGAATTTCTAAACTGTTCGAGGAAAACGGCTTGTACTATTTCCTGTAACTAGAATAAATGATCTCGAGTGTGATTTTACCCGTCGCGGTAGCCCAGTGCTTACGGTAAGGGTGTGCGAATAAATAAATTTTATCTCAAATCGAATTAGACTCGAACAGAGCCCAATAGTAGCCAAAATAATATCGAATCGAATGTTGAATACCAAAGCTTTTCTTTCAAATTAAAAGAAACAAGTAGTTGATATAATGAAAAACACTTGCTCGTGTCCTTGAACACCAAATGTGATAAGCGAATCACGGCTAGTAAACGAACTACCAATTATCGTGCGTAAACACATGCTGCTCAACATGACCGCACTTGAAGCTTTCCCGCCCTGGTGTCATTCCTGCGTTGGACAAAATCCCATCACTGGGAACCTCGTTAACAAGCATGGGAACGTATCGCAAATCAATTTTTGCAATACCTGGATAGAGTGTGATTGTATGCTCTTTCCAATACTTCAGAGGGTCATCCTTCCTTGGGATCAGTGGCTCATTCAAGTATTTATGAACCACTTGACTGTAATCTCCGAGTTTAGTTACTGTCCTGGCTTTTTTGTGATGCCAGCAGTTCAAGCGCGCCAGACTGTTTCCAGGCTTCTTATACGGCAGTCATGACTGGTAGATGGCGTGAGTAATGTTCCTGTCTTTGAAATTGCCGCGAGAAGAGTCCACGCGACCACTTCGATCGGCGATTTCGCTTTCAGCAGCTCAACAGCCTGTGCATGACCAAACGGACTTGTGCAGAACATGACTTTAAACCGTGGGTCACACATTGTGGGAAGCATCAGTTCCTTTTGCTCCAAGAGGGAACCAACGCGTCAAGCTTTTTAGCAGATTCTTGACCGGTGCAGCTGCTTCATTTTCGGTGGAAGAGTGTCGTTTGAGGATTTATTCTGTCCCATAAACAAATGGAACTACCAATGACAGGGTCCCATACTTATGGCCACAGATATTTGCAGTCACATCTGCAGTGGGCTGCAGGACCTATAACATGCTTTCTGCAACATTGCGCTCACTTGACGAAAGGAAGCTGGCAGCGGTTTCCGATGTTGCCATTTCAAGTGGGATGGCATCTTTCAGCTGTACCAACCGGCTTAACATTGTGATTTCACTGTGCCACCGAGTATCTGCACCTTTAATGGGACTTGCATTTGGAGGCTATTTGTGCATGTGGCAGTCCTTGAGTCATGGAGTTGCCTCACCACTGTGTTTATGGTGCCCTAGTATTGCTCGTGCCTTCTTGCACAGCAATGGCGCTGCAGGGATTTCTTCTTTCACATCCTTAATGGCCAGTTGAAGTCTATATCCCGAACACTAAAGTGGGATCCATTCCATTTGAAGCATGGCTGCGCGGATATTCTGGCCATTGCATGTGACCACATACGAAGGCACACGACTTCCGCAGACCACTCCTTGATGATTTCAGTCCAGTAGCTCTGAACGTTGCCTGCAGTGTGGCTTTCTAATAAATGAGCGCACGCCAGAGCGCAGGCCTTGACTGTGAAATATTGCGTCATGTAATCACATGTCAGAGAGATGTACTCTTGATTGGCTCTAGAGGTCCACATCTCGGTAGTGAACGTGACCGACACTAATGCGCTTGCAAGGTCCGACGAGATTTCCGCCTTTGCGCGAATTCATTGTACTTCGGTAAAGTTCGGGGATTACTGTCCGAGAAAATATAGTCACGTGAAGGTGATCAATCAAGTCTTGAAATCCTTTGCTTTACGCAAACTTACATGGATGAAGACCCAGAGTGGTCATGAGCGCGATGAACATCGTCTGCTTTTTTCGTACGCTCTGGCAGCTGACTTTTCCCGAGTCAGCCAGGTTCGCTGACTTGGATACTTAGGCTTCTTTCTTTCCTAAAATGACTGTTGAAGTTGCAAGTACTGCGCGTGGTGCTTGATTCTGTAAGGTGATTCACGAGCGGGATTGTAGTGCTTGATGGTGTCTTCAAGGTCGACCCGCGTTCCTTGCAAGCTGCAGAGCATTGAGTTGATTTCTCAAACAATTTCATGTAATATATATATATATATATATATATATATATATATATATATATATATATATATATATATATATATATATATATATAATGATACTCTTATTCCAGAAATCACAAATCGAAAACGAGTTCTCTTCACTCGTCATCGTCGTCGTCTGAGGCAGATTTCCACTTGGGCGATATTCTCCCGCTGCTACTTCTAAGACAGCTTTACTTTCACGAAGTTTCGCGTGACTCGGCACCGAACGCGACCGCTACAGTTTTCTGGCGCTGTGCCCAGCTGGCTACCTTCGCACAATGCCAAGCGCGTTATGGGCCGCATGCTTCGAGCGCTTTGGTGCCGAGATAGGCAGTCTCTCACGAAAGCAATACTATCTTCGTCGTCCATCTCAGGCAAAGGGATCGCTCGAAAATCAAGTCATCTTCCGTGCCGTTTAGCTCGTTTGTGATTGATCCCAGCCATTTCGTTCGGGATGCCGTACCAGACCAGGACGAGGTCCGTAGAGCCTTTCCGATCGGCCTCGAATTTAAAGAAGTCCTCGCGCCCGCCCCCGCCGTCCACGAATGGCCGACTTGGCGACGTCGAGCCGCCGAGCGTGGCGGAGTTTTCCAACTTCTTTGCCATCAAAATGTCTCGTCTCTCGAAGCGGGCGTCATACCGAGCGCGCTGCGTCGCCATAATATCTCGAGCATACGGAGTCAAAGCGTGAAAGGTGGCAGGGCACTGGGCGCCTCAACCGTTACACTATCCACAAACACAGCGAAATGACGTCGATTATGGCAAAACATGATCAGCCCTTCCACTCTGTGATGGGCGAGCAGCGAAGCTGTGGTGTTCTCTAGTTCAATCGATGCATATATATTTATGTATATAGGCATTATTATTATTATTATTATTAATATTATTATTATTATTATTATTATTATTATTATTATTATTATTATTATTATTATTATTATTATTATTATTATTATTATTATTATTATTATTATTATTGGAAACAGACAACGAATACATCTTTTGACTGTGGAGTGGTTCATTCTTTCCCGAAGTAGTGACGTGTGCTAGTAACGCCACATGGCAGACGAGAATTGCACTGCATTTACAACTTCACTGTGAACTACGTAATTACGAAAAATAGGTGAAACTCGGTGTAACGTTAGAATCGTCTTAGCGGCAAATTTTTATAAAATTTGTTTTGGGATAGTCTTGATAATGCAAGAGTTGCAGCCGTTTTCTTTAACCATACTCCTTCCGTAGACCACCATATATTGACAGCAGACGGGAATTCGGTAACGTTTACAACTTCTTTACAACTACAACAAGTACAACTTCAACTACAACAAGTTTACAACTAATTATGACAAGTAAAAGTAAATGAAGCTCGGCGTAATGGTAGAGTCGTCTTGACGCCCAATTTCAGTATAATTTTTTCCAAGATACCGACATTACATTGAGAGATACAGAGCATTCTCGAGCAATTGGGGACGAAAATTTATTGGTGTCGTCGCCGCGACGCGTAGACAGACGGACATCGACCACCGCCGGAGGGTAGCTATATACAGCTTCGGTCTAAAAAAAAGGTTTTCACTTCAATAGACTTGTCTATGGATTGGATCGGAATTGAAAGGTTCACGTTGCCAACGTAACGATAAAAAGCCGCGAGACGAGATGGTCGACTTCAAGCAATGAACATTATGGAACAATACCTGCATTACAATCGAGTAAACATGCAGCATGCTGCTTGCTTTGAGCGACCGTGTTAGTGACAGCTCCGTGGTTATCGCCGTCACAATATGGCGGCCGTTATGTACCACGACCGTTAACAACAGAGAAACTTCGCGTGCTTTCGGTGCACCCAAAGCGTGCGCCCCTGAGGGGTGCAAATAGAAAGATAAGTGTCTTTGTGGTAAACATTATGTACGATTTTGAATCGGGATGCCGGTCAAGGTTTTATCAAAGGCCTATAAAACCACGTTAGGGTTACTTCTAGCCACCCTAACGGCGTCGTATTATTGGCAGCGTTCTCGATATCCATCGCGTCGAATCCGTAGATTGGAAGATTGGTCGAACTTATGAATAATTCGAATCAATTTATTCCATCAATTATTGTGCGATTCCAATTTCAAAGTCGAACATTTGGAGAGCCCTAGTTTATGGAATTGCGCTTCCGAGCTCGAGGTCGCGAGTTCGATCCCGTCCACGCCGGCCGCATTTCGATGGGGGCGCAAAATGCAAAGGCGCTCCTTTACTCAGATTTAGGTGTGCGTTTAAGAACCGCAGCTGGTCGAAAAAAGAAAAAAAAGATATGTGGAGTCGCTCCCATGGTGCGCCTCATAATGAGATCATAATTTTTGCACGTAAGAACAGAATTTAAGTTTTTAATGTGCTGGTAAACTACCTTATCGCACGTACCAGGCCGCATGCTTGTGCTAAATGTGATGGTAAACTACTTTAACTCACCTACACAATGCGCATTTAAATAGAGGCTATGAATTGTTCTAGCATTGGGTGCTGCATGTTATAAGCAATTTGCCCACTCGCAGTTAACTGCCTGTTTTCTGGTCATCTCTTTATTTATGTCTTTCTTTTTTATTAAATGACGTGTGGTCATACGGTAGCCTCAGGTACGCGTCCCGGAGTAGTGCGAAAAGATGACCAAGTCAGCTCGCGGCCATTTCGAGAGCTAACAAACGCATGCGTAAAGTCAAAGTACGCGTTCCAATTCCCTAACCGGGATCATTTTTACAGAGTAACTGTATAGGGCTAAGATGTGGGGTTCGTAGCGTCTGTGCGCAGAAACTAATCATGTGAGCCGATCCTCGTAATGGTCGAGAAAGGGTCCAAGCTCAATGGCACATACCATTGTGGGCTCGGGTGCCTGTAACGCGCCCTCGAACTATCTATACTCTTGTCACACCTGTGACCCAAACTGTCGTCATCAGGAATGGCTCGAGCGTCTTCGTCGTCTTCCACAGCTGGCTCCGTTGCCGCCGATGGTTCCGGCGTTGAATTTAACTTCTGTAGTCGTAACGGGGAGGCCGCGTTTACGCGGATATGAGCCATTCATTATCTTACGTGACGTGCACAGTTAAATAACAGCGGTGCCCGCCGTGGTTGCTTAGTGGCTACGGTGTTGGGCTGCACGAAATGGCGGGATCGATCGAATCCCCGCCACGGCGGTCGCATTTCGATGGGGGCGAAATGCAAAAACACCCTTGGATTCAGGTCCACGGTAAAGAACCCCAGGTGTTCCAAATTATTCCGGAGTCCCCCACTATGGCGGGCCTCATAAGCAAGTAATGGCGTAAAAACCCATAATTTATTTTAGCAGAGGCGATACGCAAATGTTTGCGCGTATATATATCGTCACGATAGATGAGGGCAATAAATATGTTCGCACCTTTGTTCCAAACTCTGTGTTGTGCGTTAAAGAGCTTCTCTGGTTATGCACCCTAACAGAGTGGAATGGCTCATGATTTTTGTGCAATTGGTGCAACTTTTCTTCGTATTATTATGCTACAGTCAGTCAAACGAGATCAGTACTTCTCTTTAAGCGGATGATAGTCCACGTTTAGATTTTTCAAAAGGAAGTTTGTTTTGTGTTGGTGAATACGGCGCCTAATAATTAGATGCTAGAAACGTGCGCCCCAATCTATTGACACAGGCACCGCATAAAGTTATGTCAGCTCTAAGAAGGTCAGTCCAAGGTTCTCATTTGTTTTGCCAGCCAATGCAGGAAAAAAGATAGAAATTAAGAAAATATTGCGAATGGCGAAAGGTTATCCCAGCACCATATAGAAGAAAACGTGCAGCTTGGCACGAAAATCCGGTGCCGTCTTCGATCCTTCGTAGTTCGGTCCCGCACAGAGCTCCACGCACCCGCGAATGCATTGTTGCCAATGCGCTGCGTCCGCTCGAAGCAGGCGTGCCGTCGGCAGTGGCCGGACGTATTTGTTACGCGGAGTTCGCTTAGGGCCGATTTACGCTCGAGCCGCCCATCGCCGCAAGCCGCACCGCACGCGTGCGGTCGCGCGAAAGATTTCACGTATCAAACACTTGTGCACAAATTTCGGTTTACAATGTGTAAGATATACACTATGAACGCAGTGTAAATGGTAATTTGTGCACAAGTGCTGAATACGTGCAATTTTTCGCGTGACCGCAAGCGTGCGGTGCGGCTTGCGGCGATGGGCGGCTCGAGCGCAAATCGGCCCTTACGCTCGTATAAAAGCCATCTTGCGGTGACGTGTGCGACTCTTCAGCGCGCGTGCGTTCGTCGATGAGACGACCGTGCAAAACACGGAACGCGATTCCTTCGAGACTCTCGCTTTCGTTTCTAGTTTCACTCGATCATTCGCGTGTGATTTCCCTGCTCCCACGTACGTATTCGCGCGTGCGGTCCGCAGAACGAGCGGCGAGTGACCCCCACGACCTTGGGCCCAGAAAGAGTGTGCGAGCTTCGCCTCGTTGGCTGCCTGCCATGGAAATGAGGGAAACACGAGCGCTCCTCGCGCAGCTCCGCCCACTCGGACGTGGCCGCGCGCTCGGCGGTCAGCTGCGGCGGCCTGTTGCAAGCGCCGTCGTAATTGACCTTTCAAACCTCAAGCCGACCCGCGCCACCGCCGGCATCCGCCCGTCTGGGAGAGTGTGACGCACCTCGTTGGCGCGTTACGTAGTTTGCAGAGGGGACGTACGCGTACGCGGAACATAACGCGCTCGCTGTTTGTATACCCTCGATATCAAGCGGCGCGGCTCTTTATTGCGCCGCTGTCCGGCGGCCGCCTTGACCGCCGGTAGCGATGCGCCCGCTTACGTGGCGAGCCGAACTGAGCCCGAAGCGAGAATGCTGGTGCGTGTAAAATTTCGCCTCACCCTATTCTCTCTGGAGGCCCTTCGGCTTATTTATCGACGACGCGAAACCTCATTTCCGAAGAAGCCTTTGTGCCAAGTCTAGACCAATGAGGGGACGATGTCTCCTTGCGCGCCTATGTGCTAGGGCTGCTACTGCCTTGGAACTGAAGTTCCCACGGTCAACTCGGTGCTCCCAGTTTTGTGCAGCGTGGCAGCTACGAAACATACATGCAGGCGCTTTCTTTTTCTTCAAATCCACGAATTCTATCAACGTCGATATCTGATTGACGAAATGTACCTATTCTTCTATTTATACGCCGTCAGCATTGCCACATATTTGGGCCCAGTTTGTGTGTTTACTCCGAACAGTTATCCACGTGAGTTGCGAGTTTCTTTCTTTTTTTTTACACCGCAAGCTTTCCCGAAACGCCACCAAAACTTAACTTTAGTTTCTGTGCGTGTTACAAGCCCAGGCAAGGAACCGTAAATCCCAAGTACCCACGCCACTCACAGTACAAAAAATAATTAAAAAATGCATGTCATGCGGCACTTTTGGAGAAGGCTGTGGCAAAAGGCGCACATGTCCCTTCATTTTTTTTTTTGCATGTGTTAAAGACATCTGACAGTTCGTTCTTGTTTTCTTTTTTTCAATGCAGAGGTACTTCCTACTGATTCGGCACGCTTCCCGATAAAATATTTACAGGGAAAAAGCACGCTGCACAGCTCAATACATGCTTCCCTCGCGTCAAGGTTCATGCTGTGAGTGGTGCAATGGAGAACAGCCGGCGCAGGTAAACCTTTTCATCGCTGCCGCATCTGCTGCCACAGCGTTGATGAGCGTTTTACAGAAAAAAGAACCTTCTATTTGGTGCTTCTCGAGTGGTACTACGACAACGTGCGCTTCTAGAAAATAGAGCAATGATGAAATTACGCTCAGCTGCCGATCCGCTTGAGTGATTGGTGGAAATGCGCCGGAGTTGTAGCTGTTGTTCGTATATTTAGCACTTACAAACATGTAGGCGTCTAAACTACGCTCCACAATTTCACAAACACGTTAACTAAGACAAAACAGAGAAGCCCAAATCATCACCTGACAATTAGCACTGGACGCTCTTCAAGTCACTTTAATGTTTTTTCCCCCTTAAGGAACAGGCGCCAATGACCTTTGTACCGTGTGCATCGTCGGTCACAGGCAGTCCCCTTTGGAAGTTCTGCTGTAATCACTCCTCTTACGCAGACCACGCACTAATAAAATCTGCTTCGTCGACTTAAAGCAGTGAATGCTGTTGAATGAATGCTGCTGTAGGTGTGGTTCTGCGAAAAACATGAGAAAGAACCTACGTGCCCTACTTCACTTTGATGGCAAATCAGTGTCGTCGTGACTGTGGTCTCGCTTTTACAAATGTTTAGAACTTGCTGTAGGCGCTCGCTACCTTATAGAAAGAAAATGTGCTGGAGTAGAATGAACGTCATGCGCACCAGAATTGCCTTTGCATATTGCATATGCTTCTCAGCCCTGATTCATCCGCTTCATGTATGAAGCCTTGGCGCTTTGTCACTTAACGCCTTTCTCATAGACACTGGCCTCAAGCAGACACATTATATTTACTTGTTACTGTGTGTACTTGAGTATGAATGTATGAATGCGTCGTTTCGTGTCACTATCACAACAAAAAATTGGACTGGTCTCATATAAATATAAGTAACAGTCAAATAGAAGTAGTTACGTCTTCAATGTGACTTCTCGTATATTTTCAGGCACTATGAAAGGAGACTGCCATATTGGTCACTTAGTAAACTGTCTAGAGTTATAATGGTGCTATGCGTCGTCACTGTAGCTATATCTGAACATCCGTTACTACACGGTTTTATATAATTCGATGTTCTGTGTTCTAACTCATTGTAAAATCTTGGTTGCGGAATGACTTCAGTTGAAAACATGCATATATTGACGGCAGCAACACGTTCGTCTCAAAAGTACCGTATCTCTCCAAACCAGCTCCTCTGCTGTAAAACCTGACGGTTATAAAAGTCGCTTCTTTGTTTAACTGTAAGCTTCTTCAATTGCATAGGTCTGGCTGAAATTAAGAATAACGCCACGTCACTGAGATTGTCTTCGTTACTGCAGTGCAGCCTAGTTTATAAAGTACGTCAATCTGAATTTCGGAAAGTTAATACGCGCCGAATTAATTATCGCCAAGAAAAGCTCAAATTTTGTTTACCTTCATTGCTAAATCAAATGCTCAGGGACAGTGGCCTCGACATTTCTCCACTGCGTTTAATAAACCGCGTGATATACTTTTGATTGAATTTGTGTTGTCTTACGTTGCTTTCGCGTCTTTCTTTTTTCGAGCATCACTTTTCGAATAACGTTTACAAAACACTGCGAAACGTTCGCAGAATTTTGTTACCGTAACGCATTCGAGGTTCATGCTTTTTCACAAACCAAGCGTTATATTATACGTGTGGATGAGCTTTCATGCCACGCTTTGATGCCACGCTCTGTTTGAGATGGTTACCTTCCCCTCGAGCGGTCATTGCAGCCTATTCGCCTGGCCTTCCTCTGAACTTTGTTGAGGAATGAAGCTTGTTAGACGTATGACTAGGCAAACAATTACAGCACCCATAAAACAACGTTTTCCCTTCTATTTCGTGGGTTGACAGTATTGGTGCGACCTGCCTCCGAAATCAGATCTCACGTAGTAGCTGCTAGCGGCCAGTGGGTTCCGTCGTATCCCGACATGCGAGGCAACGAAGACGCCAGTCGTCCGCTCGCTGGTATTTGTGATGACGTCAGTTGCTCAGAGCTCGCGTGCGACCATGATGAGCCACAGTTACTCGTCTCCCAACATCAGCTCCTGCATCACGGTGATCCTTCCGTCTCTGCTGGGCCTACACATCGTCTATTCGTAGTCGTGGCCTGCCCTGCCAAGCAAGAGCCCCATACTTCTCAGTGGCGTGTCGGTTGCTGAACGAACATATCGCCTGAAACGTGCAACATATCCGGCTTGCGCTGCACCTGTGGCGGCTGCGTAACTACCGACCATTGCCCAATAGTTAAGCAGCTCTGCCAGACGCTTTTCCCTTAACCTTGTGGCGTAATTCCGTGGAGAAGGTCTTATTCCCGTAGGATTACCTATCTCGCCGCGACCAAGTGCACCAGAAGCCTTTTGAACTATTTAAAGGAATACAGGGTTAACTGTTAGCTTTTAACCTGCTTTCGTTTGAATATGTTTCGCAGCTCTACGGCCCAAAATGGGCGGTGCCTATGTTTCTCCACGTATTCTTTATCGTTCTTGGGTTTATAGATAGCTGTTCGCCACGCACAATGGCTACTTCTTTTCTTTCTCTCTCTCTCGACGCTCTCTTTCCCACGCTAACAATACACGATAACACACGATAACAGAGTGCAAGAACGGGTCTTCTCCTTATTTACGCTACATTACTCCGTGAAATGCCTACGCGCTTCATAGACTAATTGCATAGACATTAATGGCAGCGTCAAAAATATGGAATCATTTTTTTTTTATTTATTTGCATTATTTCTTCAAGTGCACAAGTACAAACCAAAAAATAAACAGCGCACTTCGTCCTTTTTTTTTTCGGTGCAGTCATCCTGACGCAAGATCCCTTAACTTAACAAAGACGCACGACACATTAAATTGGATCTCTATCGAAACTGATTTTTGTATTGCAAATCATTTTGTACCTGAAAATTTACCTGAACAACGCTAAAGATTGGTCTTCGCTTTTTACTTCACATTAGATGGACTGAAACCAATGAATACACGTTTGTGATACATGGCTACCAGACTTGATTTCTCGCACAGAAAGAAAGAAAGAAAGAAAGAAGAAAGAAAGAAAGAAAGAAGGGAAGCACTTGCGCTGTAGTTTCACTTTCCAAGGTCACTACAGGTCCCATTTGAGGTATCCATCAAGAACACGCAATCCCTTTTGTGACTGAAATTAAATCTAGAAAGTATTGTGAATGTGAGCAAATGTGCGACGCGGAGGTTGCACAAAATTAAAATCCCGCTTCATGGCTTCCGAGATCTACGACGCCGCAATATAGGTTGCCTCGATGCTCGCCTCCGAGCTCCCGTGTAACTGCAGCGTACCTACACTGTATGGATGCATTGAAGTCCCCGCGCAAAACTTCGTGGCCCTGTTGTCCCGTTGTACATAGTCAGAGTTGTTTCCCGGTCGTTACAGGCATGTGAACGACTAATTACAGGAAAGTACGTTGTTAGGCCACTTTACGCTTAAATATCTTGGTATAGCCGGGGCGAAGACTACAGGCAAGAACAAAATCGTCTGCACGAACACATGCTGTTTGGGTTTGTTCGTGTCTATGTTTTGTTCGTGCCTGTATTCTTGCGCTGGCTATACAAATTACGCCTAGTCACCGACAACCCAAATCGCCGCTTATCGTGAATTCGCCCACTTGCAGGTGCATAACGCGAGAATTACTGCGTTGCGCAAAGTGGCATTCGAGTGAAGCCCAATCTTCAACACAGCTCGTGTAAGCATGCGGTTGGTTGATTGACTGCAGTTGCCCTGTAATGGAGCTGCGGAGCGCAGTTATTACCTGGGGGCTGATAGGCTGGATTTTGCTTGCATGTCACTAGATCTTGCGTGCGTGCGCGCGTGCTCGCTCGCTAGAAATGACAAAAGTTATAACTCGAATGCAAATCTCAAACTTGCGATGGCAGGTAGTCTGAAATTATTTGCGCTAAGCAGCACATCGCCTCGTTTCTGTCTCAGCGTGTTTCGTTTTTCGAATTATCTAATTGCCCGCATTAGTGACCACATCCGGCGCTGTTGAAAGATGCGTCCTTACGCTGCAAGATTTTTTTTTTTTCGCATTAGTTCACGTCAAGAGAATAGACTTAGAATAGAAATTCCACATCATTTCCGCCTGAATAACCCTCGACACTTTTCTAATTTTGGGGCACGCACACGGAAGCTTTCATTAAGTATGTAAAGGAAGGTCAATCGGGCACAAGAAGTATCTCATCGGAAGCTTCGCACCGAAGCGACCTCCCTTACAACATCCGTCACTTGGGTTCTGGCACCGACAAATGTCTACCCAGAAACGTTACCGAGGCGTCCGGCTCCCGTGGCAACGGCGGATGCTTGCCTGGACTGTGCCCTAAAATTCGTGAAATCAGGCTAAAGACGCCGTGAAAGGCCGAATTGAAGTAGGGTGTTTACGTGACAGCGACTGACGTTGGATGACCGATACGTTTGCAGAGACGTTGCCGCAGTTATTGCACGACGCCGAGCTGCATGTACCATTTTCTTCGACTTAACTTTCTTTTGCCATGATTCCTTGTAGCAAATTCTCCGAATAAAAAAAATCCGCGTTCAGCTGCCTCTTATGCGTCTCTTTATGGGCCATTATGCGTCTGCTTAGCTAAAGGACTTCAGCCGTTGAGGTGGCGCTCAATGCGCGACCTTCGTCGCTCAGTCCGCGTCTTATACCGCCGCTCACCACACCACTCAGAATAACGGGAGCAGATATCAGAGCGAGTAGTGGAGGTTCCACTAAATGTCTAATATCGGAATGCAAATTTAGTTTTAACATTGTGAAATTTTTGTTGCAGTCTCATCTCGGCCACAGTGTTGATAGTTGTGGGCCGCTCCCATTAGAACACACCGATCCGTGTCATCAGCCTTTCCCTAGTAACAACGTAGTGCGCGGTGCTGAAGTTACTGCTGTTGCTAATAGACGAGAAGAGGAAAGACAACGCGTTGGTGCGCTGCACTCCATTGGCGAATGCAAACTTGTTGATGATGATTTCTTGAAACATGGCACGTGCCTACGAGAGGCATCGGCCACACATGGATGCCAATTAAATTATTCTATATAAGTAATAGAACTTCAGGGACAGAAATGACCAGAATAGGATATTAAATTTAAAGAGCGCAAGAAAGAGCACAGGCAATACTGAACAACACAAGCATTAAGCGCTGTGTTGTTCAGTGATGTCTGCATTGTATCTGTTTCTTATTCTTTTTTTTTGGGGGGGGGGGGATCATTTATTGTTACTCCATATACCATGGGGCAACTAGCCCAGCAGCAAGCCGTGAAGAGAATTATAATTGTTGGCGAAATAAAATAACATGTAGAGTGAGTAAAAGATACAGTAACAGGTGATAAATACTGCAGCAGAAGTGACTCTCCTGGAAACGTAACGTGCTGGATGCTTCTATAAAATTCGGATGCGCATTGCAAATTGATCACAGATTTGTTATTATTTAGTTAGAAAAGAAGCAAAATGTGACACTCTAAAATCAGCCATATCAAACATATTGCAAGAGTAACGATCCTGAAAGCAATAATAATGAAATAAACTTACAAAAAACATATTACATTTATCTGCAGAATTTCATTCAAGCTCGACAATCAAAGTCTGATCAGATATCAGGGACGCCAGCACCGTAACCGCTGGTCAGTACTTAATGGCTACTCTCTTGTAATGGTACTGGCTTAGGACAAGCGTGAGCAAGCCATTTCATGCAAGAACAGTTAAACACGGCGCCCCTTCTCGCGCAAAAATCGAAGAGCAGAAATTACAATGCCCTTACATAATCGCAAGAAAGCTAAGTGCAGGGGAAAGCAGACAGGCTTAGTCGCGTATCTGACGAAATACCTTTGAGTCTGAAAGACATTTATACCCAAAAAGAATACCGTGTAATCCCCCCCCCCCCACACCTTTTTCTTCAAGTCCTGGGTGACAGATTCGCTCTACTTAGTGATCGATCAAAGAATTGACTCGTGCTTCGGTTACTCGGTGGTCACACCACTCGGTACCCACATCATCGCTACTGCCACCAGTACTATAGCTGTTTTACCAGCAATAACGACAGTTAGTCAGTGGAAGCGAGGAGTAGAGTCATGACATTGGCGACATTGCCGCCAACGAGGCAGCAATTCGATTCCGCGGTGCCACCGTTCGCCAAGGAACCCGTAGTGTATAACCTGCGCCGGACGTCACAGAGGCCGCAATGCATGTTTGCATGCACGCTATGTGGAACAAAGTGAAGGTCACGGTAGGAAATTTCCTTCTCGTTCTTCAGCTGCAGTACATCAAACACGCAGCAACATATATTTCAGCGAGCATGTTTTAAGGATGAAACTATATTCTTCCTGGGTATCGGTTTGGAACTTGCTCAGACCCTCTCTCGTTTGTTTTCTCCTCGAGTGGCCTTGAAATGGATTTTGTATGATGTCAACTGCAATCAGAAACACTATGACTGGCAGCTTGGTGGGAATATCTTTTTACCCAACCTCCCAAGAATAACGTCTCAACTCATTCGATTCGGCGTGATAGCGTACACCAGTTGCCACGATGCAGGGAATGAGGATCAAGTCATCAATGAGATAACCAAATCTGTAGCTTCTCTGTTCGCACTCGTTCCAGTGAAAAAAGAATACCTGAACATTAATTATGAATCTAAGCGTATGAAAGTAAATGGCACATCACTATATCCGACACCGGAAGCAGCGGTCAGAAATCAAAAGTGGGGAAGAGCGGAGAGAACCGAAACGTTGTTTCGAACGCGCACGCAGTCCCTTTTCAGAGATGTTCGCGCGCGCGTACGGGCCAAGATTCGGCGGGCACCCGTGGCCCTCTTGACACCAATCTCGTGTCCTGTCCCGGCGCCGGGCCCCGTCCACAGGTCAACGATGAACAACGTGCCGCTGTCCGTCAAGCGACTCGTCTGCGACGCTGCATAGCAGACGAAAGGAGTGCGGCACGAGACCTTCGCCGACCTCGTCAGAGCGAGTCGAAGACAAAAGAATAGAAAACAGCCACCACGTGGTACGGGCCCTCGTCGTCTGCTTTTTCTCGCAGACGCGCCGAGGGCTCGTGACGTCGCGGAAGTGATGCTTGCCGCCTGGTGAAGTGAAAGTGTGAAGGCCACTCCCGCCAAGAAGAGCGCGAAGGGAAAGGAGGAAAGCAGGCTCACGCGCTGCCGGCATGCACGTGCTCTGCTCGTCTCCTTTTAGCAGCGCGTACAACGGAGACGGCACGCCAGAGGAGGAGGGAAGCATGAAGAAAAGTGTGCACGCCGGCGAACTAGACGCAACATGATTTGGGAAAAAGCGACGTGTGATGCACGAGAGGAAGTGACGCAGCCCTTCCTCCCCCACTGAGATCCCGCCGAAACAAGTGAGAGAGATGCCGGTATATAAAGAGCCTACCTGGTCAGCACTGACAGCAACTGCGAGTGGCGAGCATCCTAGAAGCCAGAGTGACGTCTCGACAGCCCCGTACGGACTAAAGTAGACGCCGCTGCCTTGCTGATCGGCCGAGCGCTGTGAGGCGGGAGATCAAGGGAGACGCATCACCGGAATTTCGTGAGACACACATTCCACCTACCTTTAGGGTTGTTTATAAGCTGTGTTTATATTTCAACCGCCGGAAAAAATGTTTAGAAGCTATTTTTTTTTATGTTCGTGCAAATGGTAAAGGAATTATTCAGCAACGGTAAAAACGTACGGAGGACATTGTCATCATATTAGTGAATAGTCGCCGAACTAAACTACAAAGTGAGTTTTTCTGTATTAAGAAGAAGCTGCAACGTCTCGCTGCTGAAATTCTTAACATCTGCGTTCTGCCTACTGCGTCAGTATTGAACTCTTTAGTCGCTCGTATGCAGTGCAGTCACGGCGCTGAAAAGCAGGCGCGCCAACGCGGGCACATGTAGGACGTTAAAGACAGCTGCACGTGGATATGTGTTGTCCACCATGTATACGTTCTGCTTGTGGCTGCATTTGCACGCCTGCCTTCCTGTAGTATGATTGTTCACCAACTTGCTCAACTTTCTGTGATTATACCGAACGCAGCTCAGAGATGGCCCTCGCTCTTATGATTGCCGCGTTCACTACCATTTTAAATGTTACCTTCACTTTGAACTCTTAAGCACACCAACAGCGTGAACTTAAGTGGTAATCACCTCAAGTAGCACTCACGTCATACTGTGGCGTGCGCCAATGGCATGCGGCACAAACGCGTCACTTTCTCATATACTAACTTCTCTTATACAGCAAACAAAAGTATGTGGGCGTGCGCTGTGCTGTACTGCCCAGTATAGCACTACAGCATTAAGGCGCATTCGAATAAGATCAGAGCATTGACATTTTTGTTTTGTTCCGTGTCAGTTTTAGTTTGGTTCTTTTTCTCTTTTTGTATGAAGTTACATTGCGCGCCTAGCTGTTTCCCGTGTTTGCTGACAGGTTTCTCATTCACTCTCGTCTAAGTAGATGGCTTATCCGACTCTCGTATTAGGCTTACGTCAATGTTTACTTTAGCGCGGTAACTCACTTTCTGATTTTCTTGCGATGCTCAACGGCTTCTTTTCGTTGGACGTTTTTCCTCGACGCTCGCTCCCGCTTCGCTCGATGAAGGCGACTGCTGAGACTCTTGTTGATGCCCTTCATGTCTCTTGAGGACTTGCTGTCAAACTGCTCGACGAATGGCCAGAATGAGTGGTTTAGCGCGAATAAAACTACGACGACAGGGATCATTCGTGCTCCGTCTCTGTGCCGGCTGCTTAGAGCGCATTCTATATCTTTTATCTCTAATTTATCTCGTCCGTTCTCACTAATGACTTTATTATACAACAAGAAAAGTGCTATTAGGTTGAATAGAACTGAGTCTTATTTCTGGTTCATTCAAGCGAGGGTAGGCTGAGACTAAAGACATAGAGCCTAACAAAGGTTTCAGCCCCCGCAAGCGAAGCAAGTGACCAAGTGCAGTCTCAAGTGCATGATGATGATGGAGAAAAATATTTTAAGAAGCAGAAGCAATGATCCAGCCGCTATTACACCAAGTAGGGACACATAGAAATTAAAGATTGAAGAAATTTTTACTGCGACTAACTTGCCAAGCTTATTTTCCGTTTCCCGTTTTTTGTCTCTCCTCCTTAACCGGGTAAGCCTTCCCGGAATCAATTGCTAGCCTACTTTCGCTCTGCGTGTTGTTTATACGTGCCTACATGATCAATAACTAATAAGGGTCAATAATTTCAAATATAGGCACTACTACTCAGCCAACAGTCGCTTATAGTAAGGTTCCTTACAGCGCAACACAAGACACGGACAAAAGAAAAGGAATAAAATGACGACACGGCGTTTTATTCCTTCTTTTGTCCGTATATTGTGTTGCACTGTAGCGAACCTTACTATGAATCTCAACCATCTGGCCCAACTTACCGTCTTGATGCAGCAGTAGCTTAATGCAGTACCCGCTGCTTTACTAATACTTTTGGAAGGAACTAACGTCCTCTGTACATTTTCCTGCTTTAAACTCCGCCATGCATATAGAATTGAGGGAAATATATAGAAGAACTTTCTGTGGGCCTAGTTGGTGCATATTTGACAAATATTTTTAAGGCGCAAACAAGAGACGGCTCAAAAGGAAGGTCGTCACAAAAAGGACCTCCTTTTTGTGTCGTGTCTCTTGTTTGTGCTTTAAAAATATTCGTCAGAAAATATATAGCACACTCCGAAGACAATTCAGAAGACGAGCAAAGTGCACTTCCAATTTATACGCCAGATAATACAGGCAAAATGTACACCTCATCCCGGTGTTATTCTGAATGTGATGAATCTTTTTCCGAGGAATATAAACGACAGCGCTGCAGAGACGCGAGTTGCTGCGGACGGTGGCGCAAGGTAAATTAATGAGGCAGGCAAACTACCGCAGGGGGCGACGCCAGGTGCGCTAATGACGTTCTGATCATCATGAGCCGTCATCGCTCTTTGGCCTCTCGCCCATCCGCGTCGAACCACTACTAACCGTGGTCGACCGCACTCCGGCGGTGGCGGCGCATGGCGCGTATTGAAATTGATTTGCTGCTATGGAGACAGAGCGCTCCGAGGGCTGATGGCTTCGTGCGCGTTCTCGCCGCTTAGTTGGAGTTCAAGCGAGACGCGCGGGCTCCTATCACGAGGGCGATGGGTGCGGAGCGCGGAGAGTGCCGATAGCTTAGTGTGCACTGTGTTCTCACCGCTCAGTTCGCGTTGAAGCGAAAGGAAGCACGGTGGTGAATTCGCTCGCTGCGGCGGGCCCCATCTTGAGAGCGGTCGTCTTACGTGACGGGCGGATGGAGCGACTGACAGACGTATGGTTTTCCTCGTTAGGCAAGCACAATCATGCTTACGAATTTAAAGCTCACGAGCACCGGGTCTTATGAATGTCATGCAACTAGAAACATGTGCTGAGTAATGAATGCCTAAAATAATCTGAAGAGAAGATGACAAATTGGAGCACGGGTATTCCTTTTTTTTTTTTTTGAGAGAGAGAGAGAAGAAGGGTGGTGATGCACACAGATGTAGCCAGGTGCTGGAAGACGGGAAACTGAAAGCAAAACGGGGGCCCTTCCTCTAGGATCACCCCATGTATGTATAAAACCAACGCGGAGAGCGTGGAGGCGGCATTGCAGGGCGTGGTTAAATTTTTGCCTCTCTGCGGCCACTGATTTGAGGACAAGACTAGTTTGCTTTAAGTGCCCGAGAACCATGACACTCAGGCCGTCGTTCTTCGCTTCTGTCTTGCAGCAAGGTACGCGCCGACTTTATTGGACATCCATTCAATCCAGTATGTCCGCAAATTTTATTGCAGTAATTACTGAAACATGCTCTCTTTTAAACAAAACTTACTTGAAAACACCGATGATCTGCCTTGAATCATTTGCGCAGGAACTACTCATTGCGCAAGGCGCTATATATCAATACATTATCACGTGGTCACTCTATAGGCGATTTCCTCAATTAACTGTCGGTCGACAAATTATGTAAAGGTGTCGCGGAGTACGTGGGCATCTGCTGTGATGTGATATTACAGTGTTATTACGACTAACTGATGTTTGAGTCTCGTTTGTGTGTATTCCGGTGTATGCACTACACTACAGCCACCGTAAAGACAGATGGGGCAATTAAAAACGCCACACGTTCGACCATTTCATCGTTCGAAACAGGTACAATATGGTATGAAGCAGGAAAGCACAGATATCTGTAAGAAGACAGAAATATTCTGAACAGCTGAGACGTGTTCGGAAACCGCCACCCCACTGAAGGTGGTGGCGCATCATGAAGTATCGTGATTCGCTTCAATTCTGTCATCAGTTCTTCAACGATGTCGACTGACAACTGAAACTTCGAGAGATGATAATTTGTAGAGTTTCGTGGCACAAGGTCAAATAAAATGCCATGAGGTGTACATCAAGTATTCACATGTTATAATGAGGAAAATGCCAAATAATGATCAATTCCTCCTGGTGTTTGTTTTTCTCACGGAGCTAAAAGAATACTAAACTCATACAATATCTCAATGAATGTTCAAGACACGAGAATAACATCTTGAGGGCCTACAATTAGTTTGTGGTTGCGGTATGTAATTATTGCGCAAATTTGAAGCAAGGGAAAACACAAAAATACACGTATAGTTAGTGTAAGCGCGCTGCCTTGCCGTTACATGCTTTCCGTGTGTGTTCATGTGCGCTGTCCGTTTCTTACCCTGTACACGGCAGAGAACTACTGCGTAAATACGACAGGCTGATTAGTTATCACTTTGTTACGGGCGTTCGTATATAAACTTTTTGCAGTTTACAGCAGCAGATTTTCGTTTTGTCTAGTCTCGGTTCTTTTCACTCAACAATTTTGCACGTGCCACACCACCGTACTTTGAGGGCCTTGATTACTGTGGCTCAAAAGGCTGATAAAAGAAATAACAGCGCAGTGACTTCATAATGGAAGCTTATGCTTAGTCTCTCTGGTTGCAGTATTTTTCGGGAAAATAATTGTTGTCATGTCCTTCTTCAATACAGCATGCGGCAATCTCATTCTGTATATATTTTTCTGCTTTCTTCGTCGCTCTGATTTTTCTTTCAATATTTGTTTTTTTTTTTCGTGGTTGGTAGTGCTATTTTCGTTCCATGCGTTATTATTTCTCTCTTTGCCGACGTTTTTCTTTCGCCATTGTCATTGTATCTTGAGCCGTACCGCATGCTCCCCTTAGTCAACACTTCCGTTTAAGCCCTCTAAGCGCATATGCGCTAAATATCGACAACTAAATCCGACAACTAAGCAACGCAGGACCGCGTACGCGTGTCCTTCGTTACACTTCGGCATGCACCAGGGCGCGTACATTACACCTGCGGCATAGTACGCGCGAAGGCACGTCTTGCCGATCGCAAGAGGACGTACTCTAAGAACGTGGAACGTTCTCTGTGCACATAGGCAGTGTCCCCAATGTTTTCTCTGAGTGTTCAGCGTCATTTCTTATTGAATCTCAAGCTCATTATTAGTCATCATAAATTTGATTCTTGGCATTCCGCTTTTGCATAATGGTAGTAATAGTAGAAATAATAGTAGAAAAATGTTTCTCTAGAAGTCGGTGCGCATCGAGCGGCGTTTAAACAGCACATAAATGGTGGCTAGGAGTAAAAGACTTTAGTGCAGGTATTACGCCTTCCAGACTTTGTGAGGCGCCAAGAATATAGTCGTTGCAATTCTCCATTTCCCAGGGCATAGAAACGCTTTTCTTTATTATTATTATTATTTTTTGGGGCGGGAGGCGTTATTCTAAGCAATGGCGTTACATGGCGCACCTTTCGGTTGCACTTTCGCTTGAAAGGGAGAACCGTACCTGACCAAATGACGATTCAGTTCTCCTATCAGGCGGCCATTTATAATGCCTTCGGAGAGGATAAGACAGCATACTTGGAGTTCTTACCTTTATGGGGGCCCGTTGGCAACTCATGGCCGAAAACTGCCCCTTTTTCAGCCTCACGTACGTTATAACGGCACTCGATCTGAGTACGTTTCGATACCCTGTTTTATTAAGGATTGACATCCTTCGAAAGCGGGAAAACGTTCAGCTATGAGGCAACATGTAAGGGTTCTTCTCGACATCAGTGAGGTGCGTAGTTGTGGCGGTGCGTACTTCATCGGCTTTCTGAGGCAGTTACACCAAAATTTAGAGACGGCAGAAGGCCTCACGTTTATCTTGTGCATGCGATAGGAATGTTAATGCTCAATTATTCTGGGCCGAATGGCGGGCATCCAGCAACTTGCTATGGAAGTATCCTTTAGGTCAGGAGGAACACGTGCGCTGGCCGGATACCATCTTTCTCAACTTGTCACGTCTCCACTTTGTTAAACAATGAAAAATGCGAAAAATAGCGATTCTGCTGCTGCTCTAAGCTGCGTCAGATCTTTTTGTAGGGTTCGCGTCCTCCGTACCTATACGTGCAACAAAGTGGTCTGAGTTGATTCTTGTTAACGCGAACCCGCACGAACGAAAGAGGGAAATACGACAACGCGCACGGGCAGGAATCCAACCGGCGGTTTACTTATCGAGCAGCAGGAACGAAAATTGCTTCGGTTTTTCTAAGGAATGTAACTCCCGTCTTTCATTTGCCGTCGTGCAATGTGAGTTTCTGGTGATAATCTATCTGTTCAGAGTAAATCATGCGGTGATAGTCTATATAGTGTGTGTTGTCGTCATTCTCGCTTTTCGTCCGCGCCCGTTTTCGCGAGGCCCCCATCTTCCGATTCGCCCTGTCACGCAACTACTTCTTAATCGGCTTTCCGGTCCGACGTTTTCGCCAAAACTGCGCACAAAAAAAGAAAAAAATGCTTCGAAAGCACTTTTAGCGGAATACCTTCCACACCTGGCCACACAGCCGCTGTGTGTCTCGCCTATATCGGAAGTGTTCTGCCGCGAAAGCTTCAACGCGCCACGCGCACGGCTGCTTTTTTCGCTCCAAGGCACAGCGCGCGCCATGGCCGGAGCAGGGCCCGCCCGATGCCGACTGAACGGCGTGACGCGGGGTCACGTGACGCGGGGTCACGTGACGCGCCCGATTGCGGTCGCTTTGGGGTCGACCGCTGTCGCGCGGCGACGACCTCCGCCTGCGAGGCGGGGCGCGTTCCGGGGCGCGCATATTCATATCGCGCATCGGACCGCGTGTGACAACCGGGCAGGGCATCGCGCACCGACTGCCGGGGTCACACGCTGATGACGAGAAGGACCGCTTTCGCCCCCTTTTTTTAGGCATTGCCGCGAAACGCGGTCGCTCCGTCCGCGATTGCTCTCGTGCACAGCGCCGTCCACCGCAATACAGCGTACCCGCACGAATCGCCGCCTCGCTCGCCGCAAGACGCGAATAACTCCAAGGCGCTCGCATTGGCAACGGTGGTGCCCATTTCAACAGCGCTCGTTTCGTGGAATCAAAACACTTGGCTCCTAACGAAGAACTATTCTCGTTCGAGATTTAATCTGCCTACCTGCTCCTGAAACCTAGCTTATCGTCCGTTCGCGGAAGATCGCACTGATCCGTCACATTTCATGAGTATCGCATATTTCTACATTCATCATTTATTTAAATACATTTCTAAGCAGAGTTTCCATTGTTCTCCTTTTGTCTTACTTCAGCGCTTATTAGTCGCTCATAATTTTGCACACGCACTCGCGAAATGGATCTGCGGGTAACTTTCTTGACCGTCTAATTTCGAGCTTTAATACCAAGGCAGCAATTCTGCCCCTATTATTCCAAATAGCGAGTCTGGGAATGGCCTGTTAAACTGCATTCGTACAGAACAGAACGTAGCTAATGCGGGTTGAGACATCCCGATTCATACATCAATTGCTCTGCTATAGACTATATTTCCTTTTCCTGATTTTATTGAATACCCGCGGCCATCCACATGACGTTTGGCAAAGCGTTGGTTGCAATTCACCTAACTGTGGACTTGACTCAAAAACGCCGACAAGTCCTAGCCTGCCTGTCTGACAGACAGAAAAACTTTATTCGCAGCAAGTGAGTTTGGACTCCTCTGGGTCCCTGAACATGAGAAAGTATCGTGCGGTTTCTTTTTTTCCTATCCATAAAATGTGAATTAAAATGACGCCTGTTCGTGGTCGCTGCGAGACAGCATGCGGGAACGCTAAAGGAAAACCAGGAGTCTTCCTTTCGTGTTTTAAGCTACGCCTTTGCGCAAGCGGCACACACTTTTTTAGTTTCATTTCGTTATTTAAGAGGAAGCTTTAGCACTAAAATCCAGTTAGGTCGTTAATTTTTTATTAAACATTGGCGAAAATCGAAAATTTTCAGAGAACGAAACTATCAAGTTTACAACTTTGTAACTCAATAACGAGACATGATAATACAATTGTGTGAATTTTATCTAATAGTACATCTAAAGCGGACAAAATTGATGTGTTACACAGGAATATAAAAAAATTTTGTAATAGGGAAATATAACTTTTGCAGAACCCTTATAACTAACGTAACAAATTCACGTAAGATGTAAAATGACATATCAAGTCGATCCCCTTTCAATGATCTAATGGATGTCGTTTACAGAACGGTTCTTTGTGCAGAGCAATGAATTTGTAAACTTCGTGCTTCTATTTTATTTTCACATGGTCATATATTTGAAAATATTTTTAAGAGACTTGAAGCCCTAAATCGAAATACCGCTTCCAGCAGTCACTATAATTTAGCTTTCTCTTTCAAATGCAACACATTTCGTTAAAATCGGTCCCGGGGTTATCTCACAAAAACGTTTCCAGACGCAAGCTGCAAGCTCTGCAAACACGAACACGCAGACATGGCACACATCTTGTGGAAGTGCACACAGATCAGTTCAGTATACGTAGAGGACAACATAGAACCGGACCTTCTCGAGGAGCGATGGCTAAGCGCTCTGACTAGCTCAGAACTACACGACCAATTATGGGCTATCCAGCGGGCCCGGGCAGCGGTGGAAAGGCTATGCCTCACCGCACACAATGCCCGGGTGGCCTGAGCCCGGGCTGGCAACCTCGCAGGTCCTTTTTCCATTAAAGTTTTTTCCGTCCGTCCGTCAGTCCGTTTTTGCGTTTTACATGCATTTGAATAGGCCGCGTCGGAGTTGGGCCCGAGCTAAAGCTTCCTCTTAAGGCGAAATCCTTAAGTGGCTCATACCCCCGATCATAGAGTTTCTCACTATAACACGCCCCCGATGGTGTGAAAAACGCGGCGTGCGGCACAGAAGGTCACGTGAGCTCGATTTGCGCAGACACGCGCTCGTGCCACTGCTCGCGCGTTCGTCGTCGTCTTCTTCCACATCTGGCTCCGATGCCGCTCATCATGCAAAAAACAAATAGGTAAAGTTTATTAAGATATAGTTAATTGGGCCACTCAGACGCACGACCTTTAGTTAGAGAAAAGAAGTAATAAGAAGTAACAACGGCATTTGAGTGAGAATGTTTGAGAGGAATGATGTCTGTCTGGCTGAACTTTGTTGATGTATTTTGTCTGTGTATATTGTGCAAGGGGGCCGGGGCCCTTGTCAGGCGCTCTGTCGCCTTTAGCCTCGGCCCCCTCTTAGACTGTGTCTGAGGAAACAATAAAGAAAGAAAAGAAAGAAAGAAAGTCATTTAATTAATATCTCTCTAGCGAGGAGGCTTTCCCATTCACCCTCTTTGTCTCGTACTGAAGCAACCGTCTGTTTTTATTTTGTTGCGGGTA
The DNA here is from genome assembly GCF_023375885.2 of Dermacentor andersoni. Lineage (NCBI taxonomy): Eukaryota > Metazoa > Arthropoda > Arachnida > Ixodida > Ixodidae > Dermacentor > Dermacentor andersoni. The sequence continues at coordinate 234,823,520 of NC_092815.1, forward strand.
GATTATGCCGATGAATAAATAACCAATGTGGCGCCGCAGATACAGATAGATGGTTGTCAATGAATACTGCCATTGAAGATCTATGTGCAACATGTCGGTGCGTTGCAAATCGACGTGCGTAATATGCGCGATTCTTTTTTTCTTCCCCGACGGTGGGGCCCGAGCGACTCGTTCGGGCGACTGCGCAGCCAACGTCCGCGTCGAGCTTCCGCGCAGCGCCTCCACAAAACCGCGTTCGTGTTCCGCCCCTCGCGGCTGCTCCGCTTTGCGCGATTAATCGCGCCGAACGAACGCGTACGGCGTCGCGTGGGCAGGGTCACCCCGAGGGTCAAGGCCTCCTCATTTGCATTCGCCGGCGAGGAACGTTCTCGAGGAACGTGCAACCATCGGAAGCGTGCGCGGGGGAATCTTGCGGGCAAGGAGTTACGACGCGTCTTGCGGCGAAAGTGCGCGCGCGAGGGAACGCTGCGGCTGGAAGGTCGGGCGAACTTTGCCGAGTTGCGCGCAGGGAGCGTCTGAAACACGCACGCGTGGACGGACGTTTCGAGATTCCGGGAAAACCTCGTAAACGAACGGCACCACGCAAAGGGCAAGGTAATGGTTATTCGGCCGCGCGCTGCCTTCGTCGTCGCTGGCAAGGTCGTCGCAAGGTCCGGCGCTCCCTTAACGATCCGCGGTAGGCGAACGCTGTACGCGCACCGATTGCCCGCGCCATTTTAGGTGCGGCTGATGGGCGCTACGATGTGGGCGAGGACTCGCTGCCAGCAGGAAGAGTTCTCCCATTCTCGCGCGCGGTGGCTCGGTAACCGATGGCGTCAGATCGAGTAACGTCGTCTAGACGACACTCTGATGGTGGTCCCAAACTGCACGTTCTCGGCACAGCTCCGTAGCTTGCAGACGTCGAAATCTAACTGGTTCCTTAATATCGCTCGTGCGGCTGAACCTTGGTTTTCTTTTAGAGCGCAGCTCTTTGGCGTCCGTTCCTGGGTTTCGCGTCGTCGTCGGCGTTGTCGTCGGCCTCGTAACCAGCTCCGCCCCCCTTTCATCCCCCCAGCGCTAGCAGCGACCGACTGATACCGCTGGATGCCGCTGACGCCGCTAGAGAGTCAAGATAACGTGACTGCATAGAACACCGTCGCCGCCATGCAGAAAGAGGAGGAAAGGGTCCCCCCCCCCTGTTCTTGTGTGGCGGATAGGGTGCTCTTCCGTTGCCGACGCGCCGGTTATTTCACGTAGGCCCCGGCGCGTCGACGAATACGTGACCACCTTCCCACGGCTAGACCTGGTTCTTAGCGCTGCGGAAGCGAGGGTATCATATTGTTTGTGTCGGCATCGGCGGCGTTGTCCCTGAAACCAACTCCGCAGCTGGGGTTGACTCACTATCGGCGTCAGCGGCATCAGTCAGTCGCTGCTATCTCTTCCCTCCTCCCTTTATCGTGTTGTCCGCTTGCTGCGCGCGCTTCTGCCCCCATCGTTTGCCGCTGGGTGTACACGCCGCCCCCCTCCCCCCTCTTCCTGCGAGTCTCCGGTTGTCAAAGCGCCGGCTCGAACTTAATTCCTTTCTTCGCTCCTCCTCCAATGCAACCCCTGTGCGGTGGCAATCAGAGAGCCAGATCGGTGGCGGCGGATCTGTATATGTGCACCACCCGAGCCGAAATTGCCGCTGCCGTTCGCCCTGTGCGGTGGCAATCAGAGAGCCAGATCGGTGGCGGCGGATCTGTATATGTGCACCGCCCGAGCCGAAATTGCCGCTGCCGTTCGCCACTGCGAAATTATCTGCCAGTTCTTTCTGAGCCATGAGCGAGACGACCGATGGAAGTCCTCCGTCTGCTGCTGCTGCTGCTGCTGCTGCTAAACGAGCTGCCAGAGCAGAGGCCCAGCGCCGTCGCCGTCAGAATCCAGAGGTGCGTGCCGCCGAAGCAGAAGCTTACCGTCGCCGCCGTCGAGATGATCCAGGAGTACGCGTCGCCGAAGCAGAGGCTAAGCGCCGCCGCCGAGAAGACCCTGCCGTTCGCGCCGCCGAAGCGGAGGCTCATCGCCGCCGTCGAGAGCAACCAGCAGTAAGCGAGGCTGAAGCAGAAGCTCATCGCCGCCGCCGAGAAGACCCTGCAGTTCGCGCCGCCGAAGCGGAGGCTCATCGCCGCCGTCGAGAGCAACCAGCAGTAAGCGAGGCTGAAGCAGAAGCTCATCGCCGTCGCAGAGAAGACTCTACCGTTCGCGCGGCCGAGGCCGAGGCCAAACGCAAACAAAGGCTCGCAAACAGTCAGGGTGCAACAAATGCTTTCCGGCGACAGTTTACCATCTGTGATAAATTCTGTGATAGCGCATACATGTGTTGCTCGATTTCTTTGCCTCAATCTATCGAAAAGGTGAAACAGCTTATTTGCTGCGCTCAAATTTCGCATTAGGAAGTAACGTAATCGTCGGTAATTTTTTTTGTTATTTTCAGTAAAACAATGCGCCAACAGCTTTTATTTTATTATTTATGTTTCTTTTTATGTCACAGTATGCTGAATGTGGTTCGGACGACTTTTGATTAACTGAGCCTCGTCAAATCTATACAGCTGCGTTATACTTATCTTAGGGAGCTTACGGACATAATGGTATCTCCTTTGCATTTAAGCCAGTGAAACATCGTTAACGAACAGGATCTCGCTGCACTAAACATTGATGTGTAAGTATGTGATTGTTTGCTAATCAATCACTATCGTGCTGAGGGCGCCACCTGCAGCTTTATTACTCCCACCAAGACAACTGACAGGAGAGAAAATCGGGAGTTAAGGATCGCCGAAAATATACGTCGTTTTATGTCCTTTCGTTTGTAGATTAGCTGCTCTATACTTAGCTGCGCTTGTATTCTTACATTCCTTGGTTTATTGGTGTTTAGTCCTTAGGTAGACGGAATTCGTCACAAAATAATTCAGCCTTATGTTTTATCCCGAGGTACGCGTAATGCCTTATGCAATAATTCACCTAATGTCTGGGTCCTCACAACTTAAGACTCACAACCACGCTTGACAAATTGAAAGTCGGGGCATATAGCAGTCGGGGCCTGAGCAATGTGCGTGAAATAATCGACCGTTTCGGGAATAACAAGTGCGTTGCTTTAGAGCCTCTTATGTTTTAGGCTGCCTTTTCGTGCGCTGGAGTCAGAACAGCCGAGCTTTCTTTTTTTTTTTTTTCGTACTGACAACCAGCGCGCTTCATTTCGGACCTCGCCTGTTGTGCGCACAGCTGCGCGCTCGGAGCGCGGTTTCGCTCGCAAGGGTCGCGCTCCGACCGACGGAGCCGTTTTCGTCACCTTCCGTCACTGTGCCACGTTTCCGTTGTCTTCCCTTGCGCGGTGAGATGTTTCGCCACAAGTTCTTTCGTGGCTGCAGTCCCGAAGACGGGGTCGGGGTCGAACGCGCCACCTCAAGGAGCGCGGCACTGCTTCGAGGTAGCTCGGCTGTACCGCAGCTCGAGACGAAATTCGACCGCTAAGCAATTAGCTATTGGACGCCCGTGGAAGCGTATCACAGAGCCGACACCGATGGAGCAAATGAAAAACTATAGAATAACAAATCAAAACCAGGAACAAAAGGATGCGACGTCCATAGATTGAATCTAGGCATAGCAACATTGAGGTGCACCACGTCAAAACGTCAGAGCCGAATGCGGAACAGTCATTCGAGGCTCACGACATAATCGTCTAAAAAGCCTCAATGAATGACGCAATGCTCGAAAATATACAAAAAGAAAAAGAATGCGGGACAGGTAATGAGTTGCCGATGAGCGGCACGCCGGAAGGCGCTGATCGCGTGGAATCGAAAGCCGCCTCCCGTGTTGTGGGGAGAGGGCGCTGCGCTCGGCCGCGGCCATTGTGGAGCGGAGCGGGCGGGCGGTTTGAGGTACGGTGAGCTCGCCTCGCGAAAGTGACAGGCGAGAGTGCGCGCACGCGGAAGAAGGGACCCGCTCGGCCATCCTGGACGAGAAGGACACGCCCTCCGGTCGCGACGTCGGGGCGCCCACGAAACGCCACGGATGCGCGCGACGACGACGCAGGGCTTCCGCGATCACTTCCGGCCGCTCGCGCAGCCGCGGAATCGTGCGAAACAAGGGGAGCGAGTGGCTGTCGGCGGACACAAGAAGACGCTTCCGAGGTTGGCGCGCAATGTGACTGCGAGCGGAATCCGTCTAACCAGCGCGTCTAACGACCCCGAGGAACGCGCGACGGCGCAAATGTCTAGATCTGGTTTTGCACACCTGGCAGCATCTGTACTTGCGCACAGCGCTTGTCATGGAAACAGTAAACTTACAAGAGACGACCACGTAGCCTGCGCGTTCAAGGAGGAGCTAAAGGGCTAAGTTAGCCGCTCTGTCGAGAACTCGCATGCGAAACTGCACAGCGCGCGATAATCTTTTTGTTTATTTCTCAACATGTCCTGCTCCATAGAGTTTCACGCTATATTAGCCAGAGGGAAATCTGGCTCTGTCGCGCTGTTGTACGCTTACGAACATGAACGAAGGAAAAAGATAGGAGGGAGGGAAGGAAGGAAGGAAAGAATGAAGGAAGGAAACAAACTTTATTTCTCAAAAAGAAAATTAGGCAACCGTGGTTGGGCCCTTAGTCCAGGGCTCCACTGGCACGAGCGTCTGGCTGGGCTTGTTCCAGGAGAGCCACTTGGCTCTCCATTTCCTTGTACGCAAGTCATGCCTCCCACTGACTATTAAACACGAGTGGGTGTGCATTGATGCATGGGCTAGTAATATGTGAAGGCCTTTCCAGGCACACCCATGTGGTATGTTGTAGTGTAGGTTTGTTAGAACACCATGGAGACAGACGTCCAAAAATCTGGTTGGGTTTATTTTACTGAGTTTATGTAGGTTGGCATTTCCTTTCTTTAACGCTGCTTCTCCAGTGCTAAACATCTGCAGGCCTGGAGTGACGCCTGACACCGGCAAAATATGCCGAGAGCGAGTGACACTATACTAATCCAGGTACAACAAAATTAGGAAGGCCCACTAAGCTTGAACAGAGACACTCTCCCACCAGAACAGGAATTGGACTCCCTCGCGCAGTATTCGGCCACTACCTCCCGAATGATTCCTACAATTAACCCATGACCCTCAGTCCCCAGGAGCTGGGGAGCACCTTACCAAGGCGGCGGTCAGACCAGTAACGCAGCAGAGGGTGCTAAGGATCTCTGGGTCCGGATAGGCCGCCAATGGAAACTGACCCTGGCAGCTTTTAATTGAGGAACTCTGTCGAGTGAGGCTAGCGTAGCAGGACTCTTTGAAGAACTATCAGCAGTTCATCAGCAGACGAAATGGACATGTCCACTAAGTGGACACTTACCGAATAGCCCCCTTCGTCGCCGCCGTTGAGAACGTCTCGTTCGGCACTCTGCTTTCCTCCTCCCCTTTTCACCATGCTCTCCTCCTCCGCTTTCCTACTCATGTAACCGCTGCACCCTTCTCCTCCATTTTCCTCCTCGCGCTCTCTTCGCTATCGCCGTCTTTCATCCCCCGCTCCGTGTTCGCTCGATTACGCCGAGCGATGCTCAGCGCAGGAACGGGCGCCGCGCTCTAAAGCTAGAAGATATTAAAGAAAAATATTAGGCAGATAACGCAGCCTCGCCGTCGAAATATTCTTGCTGAAAAATTATGCAAGCATTTTAATCAGTAATGCATTAAAGAAAGGCACATCTCAATGGCAGCACTTTAGATCATTTTACACCTAAGGGTATATTTGTGCGTCTACAACTCACACACCTACACCCTTAGAATTGGGTATTACCTATGGAGATACATACATTTCCAAGGTAGAATTCCCAAAATTGGACCCTTAACAACTCAAGATTTCTTTGAGCGTGAGAATACAATTACACCCTTCCGGCAGGAATAAACTATAATTTACAAGGTGATAAAACATAATCTATCCACTGTGAAGAACCCCACATCCCCTGTGACTCATCCTCTAAACAAAGGAAATCAAGAATACAATGCGACCATATCTATACCATTTTGGTGTGAACTCACCATTAGTATCGATACTAAATTTTATAATGTGTGAGTGCGCGAGTAACAAACCGTAGAAAAGCGCAGACATGACCGAAGACAAATGACAAGTATAGCATGGTTCCTTCTCACTGCCTTTTACAACGATTCACAGGCCGCTTGTCACAATACAAACCAGCATTTATAGCCACAAAATCGAGGGAACCAGAAGAAAAGGATGGGCTGCAGAGTGACCTGCGTAAGTGCGCGGTCATTTCCAGACATATGCAAAACCTCTTGTGTATGCTTTCGTGTGTTAGAGAAGAACATATGACTGTTAACTAAGCTTTATCGCAAGGCAAATATTTGCAAAAATAATGTTATAGTAACAATATCGCCTTACAGAATTCCCAAAATAAAATACCGCTACCCACCCTTACACTTCAACAAGGCGTAACCTGCCAAATACGCCCCTCGTTCGCCCTTAAACACTGTAAGAATTCAGTATGACTGTTTTTACCAAAGTTAAGCCCGATCAAAGAAAAAGAACAGAAACGCTGAAATTAATGTTTCGTACGGCATTCCACCCTTAGGGTTGTAATAGATTTGACAGTGAGTGCAAAGTTCAGCCATGGAAATGACTTGAACTATAAAGAATAAACCGTAGAAAAGTCCAGTAATGGAAAGAAAAAAGATAATATTCATCTGAAGACGCTAATACATACGACGTACCGCTCGCTAAACCATAAAGTGCGTTCGGGCAAATAACCACTGCATATGATGTACAGTCAAGCACAAAATTTTATGGAACACGAGATCTGTGAAAAATCTGACCATATGCGCATCCTCAAAACGCAACCTAGTATTCGCATTTACAGCTTCTACTAGTGTGTGTGAGCAACATTGTGATATTCGATTTTATTTACCACTATTAGAGGCTATCGTGGTCGGTAAGCTATTGCGGTTGACTGTACAATGTACATTAAGTCGCTTTGAACTTTTCTTTATATCAAGCTATATCGGCCCTCAAATACGGTTTGTAGGGTAATTGGCCCTTTGCATTACTGGCACACCATTGTCACTATACCGTAAAGCTATTTCATTCTGTTTCTAATCCATTTCTGCCACTGTTCCTCAGCGATTGGTCAAGAATTGTTGGGCCACCCGCACTTCGCCTGCCTGTCATGCAACGTTGCGAAAATCGCGAAAGCTTCCCGTCTGATATGACGTGCGCACACTGATAATGCATGACTCGGCCCAACAACAAGAAAAGAAATCGATCGTACGCCTTTTTCGCCATCAGCCCTCCGCTACGGGTCAAAATGTTTCGGGCTGCGGCCACTTCGCCTATCTGTAACACGACGTCACAAAATCGCGATAACTCACTGCGTCAAAGAGAAGTGCGTGCACTAAAGATACATTAATAGGCCGAACAAAACTGAAATTTTTTTTCGGAATAGCCGGAGACTGCCCTGTTCCTAAAGGAATCAAAGATAGCTTCCCGCCGTACACTCTGCCACTGGCTAGTCGGAGTTTCGGGCAGAGTGGATTTGTCTTCGTGCAACAGCAACCTTCGCGTGAAATTAGAACGCTGTCGAGCCCTTTCGTCGCGCAAGCATCACTCTCCCAACTAGTCTTCGCTGAGGATACGCAACGACATTCTTTAACCTCCCGTTGCACGCCGCCGTGATTTTCTGACCAGCGACCAAAAGATAAATGAGTGGACGCTGACCAATCGCAGATGCCGGCATGGCCTCGTTCCTCTGGTTATCTACTTTCATGGCGCAAGCCCTGCCCCAGTGAAACCCTCTCCACTATCGCGCCCTCCTCGTCTCTTGTCATCCAATCAGATAAGAAAAAACGTGTGAAAGAGACAATGCTATCCTCTAAACGCTCTCCTCTGAACGAGGAGAGCGTTTCACTGGCATGTCCAAACAAGGCTGCGAGTCACCGCCCGATGCTGGCGTCAGCGGCTACGTAAATCTGATGTCGGGAGATTGGAATGAAATTAGAATCACACAGTTTTACGTTACGCGGCCCCATGAGTGCTCAAGGAGAAGCTTCATCATTCCCGGTGAATATGCTCGTCTGTAAAATCAGGCTCCGGGACGAAGTTGCCAGAAAAATTATATTTCCTTTCCAGCTCTTTCAGATTTCTCTGAACATATTGCGTTTAATATAGATTGAAATGTTCTGACGAGATATCATGTTCATAGACCAGAAGTCTCAATAAGGCGTTTTGCATGTTCGTTGGGTCGTCATATAGCGTGTTCATTCTATTGGCTGCGCACACAAAGTCAATCTTCTAGTCCGTTCACATATACGGCAATGAATATGTTGATTCTGGGCATTCTGTTTCTTTAGCGAAACGAGAATCATAACGTAAATGCACAGTTTATTCATTGTATTTATTTTTTCGCATGCTTAAAGCTCATGCCATCTATCTCACGAGCGACTAAAAAAATCAATGCAACAACAAAAACAACAATGAATACGAAAAGAGTGGAGGCACCTATGGTACAGGCAAGGTTGATCCGTGGTGTTTGTGCAGTCAGACTTAATCTTGGTTCCCTTAGCATTACAGGGGTCACCAATATTCCTGTTTATTCGACGATCATCACAAACTCATTCAACTTTCATTATAAACAAGAACGCTTCAAGCACACAAATTACCTTAGATCGCTGCACTGTTCGATTTGAAAACTTGCGACACGTCAAAGCCATGTATGCATTCTTTCTGATAAACTCACATCCTGTCTACATGTTAACTGAGGAGATGCATTATTTCTTCTTGAAGTCGGTTTCCTGGCATTGGTGATTTTGCACCGATACACGCAGTGGAAAGAACTAATTGCACTGGTTACACTGAAAATAATATCTTCGAAGTGCACGAATGACTTGTACTTTGTTCTCACCTTCCTCTGGTAAACATCAATCTAGGCGGACTTGTAGAATTCGTGCCTTCTTACATAATAGTCATTTGGGTATAGTCCTTAATTGACTGGGACGAATAAAGTATTCATTCGTTCAGTACCTCTATCTAGTGTGTGTATATATATATATATACAAACGTCTTCCATAAGTACGTTTCTTTTTGTTTATGGTAGAGCGCGTGTGCTTGTGCCTTGTGCCTTACACGTCACAACCCCATCAGGCGAACCCACAATGATACAAAGACAAACATAGGGGAAATTACTTGCGTATTTAATTGAGATGTAAAATAAACAAAAATTACCTTTATTTATCATTTCTATATTTCAATGAAACAAACAATTGCTTTCCTTTGTATGAATGTCCGTTGGGCTCATATGCTTGTGACTTCAGGGCCCCTCGGTTCCAATACTTCAGTATAGATACTTGTAAAATCCACAGGCTCTTCTACGAAAATGTAAATACCGCAACTGCATAAATGTAAGTTCATGAATATCGTTGCGATTCTCATCTTTCTTTCTGTTCGTTTTGGTTTAACTCAGATCAACCTGCAACTACTGTTTTTTGTGTGTGAAAGTAATGAATACCTGAACATATACTGCTGGTTTTATTCGTGGATGTGAAATTTTGCTTTCGCCTTCTCTCCTCTCCTTTTTAGATCTACCATTCAACACAAAAAAGGAGCCATGAAGTTCGCCATTGCAGTCGGTAAGTATAACCTGACTAAATCAACTAACCACGTAAAAGTCGCATGCGAATACCTATAATCAAGACGTGCAATATGTTGTGGAGTAAAACTGCGGACAATCTTTAAATTAACTCGATGGGAAGAAGCAGCCTAAAATAGTGGAATAATGTTCACGTCACAGGCATACCAGAAAGTAGAGTAAGTTCCAGGTGGCTTCGTCAGCAACTGCGGTCTTCGACAGTGATTACAGTGCACCCGGCCTGATGGATATATCGATCGAAGACACTGCGCCTTGCGTAACTTTAGGTGTCACTTGCTCCCATTTTGTCCATGTAGGTGATATGAGAGCTACGCTTATCTACAAACATTGCCATTTTTGCGTGGGAGATCACCCTGTGTGCCTTCCAATGCGAGAATTACCTTTCAAGTGTCAACGAAATGAAGTCGAATACTTGATTCTCTTGAAAGCGGACGTTTCCCTCCTCCTCCTTTTTCAGCTCTCATTGTTGCCGCGGCCGTCACCGCCAGGCCTAGGGTAAGCATGACTTGTAGAATTTTTTTGCTTAATCAATAAAAAGGAAAGAGCTTGTCTGGCTTGTTTACTGGCACTGTTGAGAGCCAGCTGGATTACCGGATTAGTATAACGGTGACTACTTGAAGTCACAGAAACCATACATTTTCACTTTTTCTGATTAACCTAGCTCTTTGCTTTTCCTTTGTATCTCGCTCTTATCGAATAAGTCGCGCCTTTAATGCTGAAACATAAACAGTAAGTCTTGCTGATAACGTTGGAAACATTTGCGGTTAGCCGGTTTCACTTATATTGCACAGTAACACTTACATGCCGACCAAGTATAAGGCAGGCAACTTTACTGACGCTTTGCAGAGGTTACAGGAAGATATTGTGGTCTTTCAATTTTTAGTCGCGAAGGAACAGTATGCTCTCACTAAGTCTATTTCGACTGCTTCGGCCAGCATAACGTAAGACAGAAAGACGGAAAGGAAGCAGGGGTCAGATTCACGATGTTCATCGTTCGTAAGCGCTTCCTTGTTATTGGTCTGTCGCCTTCGCTAATGATGTGTCATGAACTACGGCTTGCTGGAATTCACACTTGCGAACAATGCTAGGGTGTGAGCTTTTTGTGAATATGGGCCCAGGCCTGTAATTTATGCGTTAAGTAACTCCTGCCGAGCCGGCCGATATACACAACTATCCCTGCAAGATACAGTGTTTCTAACTATATTCCTCGGATCTCTTCCAACTAACTGACGTGCTTCGATATCACATTTGAGCTTCTTCGTAAGTTCTGAATACCACTTCCACGCATTGGAGAGATCCCTGCACAATTACGCGAGCTAATACATGCAGGAACTTTGCAATGATTATTTGAGCATTATGTTTCGTAATCTCTACCAGTTATTTTACATACCTTAACTCCTACGTTAACAGCACCATATACTCATTTTAACTCTACCTGCACGACATCCATCCGTCACTCGAATTCTCCACTCGCCTTGGCATCTAATTCTGCATGTTGTAGGTGCGCTCCAATTGAAACACTGGTGGACGCGATGACGAAAACACGAACCAGTGCACAGCAAGCTCAGTTATCATTACTTCAACCCCGGAAGCTCTCTAAACCAAAACAGTGATATGTCATCTCCCGAGCAAAGACGCGGGCTACGCAAGGACATCCCCTTTTTGCCAGAAACGCCTTTCTTGCACTTCCTTATAATCATATAGTTCTAAAGTTCCGTGGTTTATATTTTTTGTTCCTCGCTTTTGTGGGTTTTGGGCCTCGTGCCCCGTCCAGTGTTCATTGTCTTTCACGGGTAAACAAGCGGGTAAACAAGGCAAGTAAACAAGCCTGTTCGCCTGGTGCCCTGTGCTGCAGAGCAAGCGGGCGGCCTACGAACTTCCGGACGGCGCCGAGCTGGTGGTGGGCAACATCAAGACGACCTTCGAGTGTCCGGCCAAGAACGGCTACTTCGCCGACGTCGACAACGAATGCCTCATCTTCCACGTCTGCAATGTTGTCACGCACGCGGACGGGCACACAGAGGTCCAGCAGTTCAGCTTCTTCTGCGGAAACCAGACCAGTGAGTACAGTCACGAACCCCATAAAGTCTTGTATGCTTGCCCATGAGACCTTCAGTGTTCACTTGATCAGACCTATCTGCATACATCGAGTGTCCCGCGTCTTCTCTGGCTGTGTCCTGACCTCGCACGTGTTGGGCGATGCCACCTGGACGTTGTGGGCCTTTATTCCTCGAGGGCTCTGGACTATAACTTATGCTTTCATGATCCCCATCTTCCGCTATACCTACTGATGTGTATCGCGGAGACTTATGTACAGTCGGTCACAAGAGTTTACGGACCACGGGGTCTGCGAAAAATTTGAAAGCCCGCGAATCCTGTGTGCGTACCGACGAATTCAGTGTTTGTAGCGATAAAGCTTTTTCGACATACGGAGTGAATTATTATATTAAAAATGTCAACCATTCACAGCAAAATTAATCGTTTGTCGTGGAACCTGCGTTCCGTAAACTTTTGTGGTTGATTGTACTTGTAACCATCTCTTCCACTGAGCACGCTTTCTAAGAAAGGTACACCCCATACGGAGGAGTAAAAGTCAACAATGTCTGTTGCTCGGCCTAAAGATGAACGCCCGCAGATGCATCACCGTCGGGCAAATAAGAGCCAGCTTTACCTTACAACATCGCTCGTTCTTCGTGCTATTTTCTTCTCGCTTCATGAGATGTTGCAAAACAACTTTTTTAATGAAAGTAGAACCGACCGAGCCCAATACTGCTTGCCTTGAAAACTAGCCGCTATAGGTATCCTCATTTTTGTTTTCTAGTGCATCACAAGCAGTGCTCCCTGCGATAGCTGGCAACCCGCCATAATATATACAAGCTAATTGTCAGCGGTTAGTCACAAAAATATTTACAGACCACATTATACTAGTTGGTACCATAACGCTCTTTCCAATCCCCTTGCCGCCGGCTGATAAACACTTCCCTTTCTCTTACTCCCACTGTGGCGAATTGCAAAAACTTTCTTTTGGAGTCCACATGCTCGTGTCATGTGATTGAAAGGCTTCCATTCTATTCTCTGGACTAGAAGCAACATACGTCCTGTGTAAGCGAATTGTCGAGAAACGCCTCCTAACTGAACACGAACCAAACTTTGTGGCGCAGTGTTCAACCAGCTGAGCCTGACGTGCGCCTTCCCGGAGGACGCTGTGCCGTGCCCGAACGCGCCCGACTTCTTCTACGTGAACGACAACATTGGCATTCCGGACGCTCCATTCCTGACGGACGCGGACGTCGAGAAGGCATCCGCACTCATCGCTGGCGCCAGGAAGAGCAAGGCCTAGGCACATCCTGGACGGCCAGCTGCTGGACTAGCGCGAACCGGAAGCGCCAGGTCTCCCGTTGATGCCAATTTCTCACCGCCGCACATCCCAGTACGCATTGCCACGGTGGCTCCTGTCCCCTTGGAACAAACTGTGTTGTGGTGACGATGGCGTCTGCTGGGTCCAGTTGTGCAACATCTTGTTCGGAACTGCGGCTGCACGCACGGCGACCATTAGTTCGGCATTAGGTCAATTGCAGGACATAGCCCTTAATAACAGATTGCGTCATTGTATATCAAAGACGTGGTCCTGCTCTGCCGTTCGAGTAAAGCGAAGGCATTTTTGCCGTCATACCGGTAGTCGCAAACAAGAGGAAAGGACATAAGAAATAAAACGATCTTGAACGGATTAAACTATACATGCCAGTATTCGGCGATACGTACGACACCATTGTTATAAGAAATGTCTATCAGTTACGTTTTATTGAAACTCGCTGTGGAAATGGAGTTCGCGATGCTAATGTCATCTTTGCTTCTATTGCCGTCAGATATCGGCCTACAGCTTCCATGATGGGTGCTGTGTTGGTTTTCGGGACATCTAACAACACTTTTGAAGTAAGCAATTAAATGTTGCCTGTATCTCCTCTTAGTCGGGACATGTCACCAAGTTTCGCAGAGAAAGAAGGCCTGCATTCAAAGACGTACTTTGTGACTAACTAGAAGCCCAAGAACGCAACCGTCAGCTATACTGGCCAATCTGCGTCATGTGCCTTAACTGCTGCTTTCTCCAGTAGTTATGCAAGGTTTGTACGTATCAGTGCGAACATGAGGGATGGGACCCAAATTCACGGAGCGCTTATTACGCAACATAGCGGCTCATGAGGTTGGCCAATGACAATAGCAAACAGGCTGAAGTCAGCGGACCAAGCAGGTCGTCAGCAGATCTTGCAAAAGGAGAACTTTGTGAATCTGTTGCTTGTTTCTTGTGCTGTTTATTGCCATGTTGTTGTCTTCTGTTGTTGCTATTGTTTGCTTTATTATTTGTTAAAAGTGTTCAATAGCAATAGCAAAAAAAACGTTCGCTAACTAAAGCTGCCAAACGCTTGTGATTCCATCACAATATTACAATCATTTTTTGCACATTATGTTTAGCTATAAAGCAATACATATCATCGTTTGCACAATTTTGGCATTGTTAGACGTCGCAGTCGTGCAGGAGTGTTGAAATGCTGCCATTCCGTTCGCTTGTTGTACTAGACATCAGAAGGAAGTGTACATGCTCGATCTCGTTGACTGCGCAATATGAAAACGTAAATTGTCACTCAATCAAGTGTCAATCATGAATAAAGCATGATGGTGCATAACTGCCTCGTGGATTCCTTTATTTCTCAAAGTGGATCAGCACAATGGCTGTGTGCGGGAAATTCATGGCTCTCCCTGGCTCTTTCAGTAGACACTGTAGAAGACTGATCGACAAGGGAACTTGGTACAGGCGCGCTTTTTACCGGGATGTTCGCACCAGCTTCAATGAGTTGGAATCTATATACAGTGAAGCTTTGTGTGAGTGCATAAAGAGTCGAAACACAAGTACAGGCACACACACACACCCATGCACAAGCGCCGGCACACACAAATTATACTGAGTTAAGCGGAGTTGCTGACTACTAGCGAGTACGACAGACGCCTTGAACGCATCATGGTTTCGGAGACAGCATGCGCGCACGTACATAGCGACATTCGAATCCATTCTATCCGCAAGGAGGGTTTACTCCCTGATAACCGCGAAGACGAGCTTTCGGGGTCCTCTTATTTCTTTCCTCCGCATGGCCGCCGCTGCCACGGATGCGAGCGCCATCTGGTGGTGGTGCAAGGCACCCAGCTGCGAGCGTGGTGCGTACTCTGCTGGGATTGCTTGGCGTATTCGGCAAGAGAACAGCGAGGCCAGGCCGCAGCCACGGACATGAAAGCCACCGTGGTTCGCCAAGAAAAGCTTCATTTTTAAAACTGTGCTGGGGGAGCTCGACAGCGCTTTTCGCGCGATGGTGTTGGCGTGGCTTGCATGAAGGGCACGCACGTGTTGTGGTCGCTATGGAGACGCATTGCAAAAAGCACAAGTCCGTGCAGGCATAGCATGTTTGCAGTAGCATTCGTCGTATTACTGGACAGTATGCGAATAATAGGTTTGGATGTAGGTGAAATATTCAAAAAGATGTCTTGTACGACGAAGGAATTACATGCGATATAGTCCAGCTATTACAAAGGCTTGCGTGCCATAACCTCGGGTATGTGAAGGGAGCTCACTGGAAGTCTGTGAAGAATGTCAGAGAATGTGCAACCACACCCTTATATACAATCTCTGCACATGTTCCCTGTACTAACTTTATTATTTACGATGTTATGCGTAAATCCGTGGAGGCACGTTCACCCGCGAGTTAGTTGAAAGGAATCAAATTAAAAAATTAAAATTTTCAAAAAGAAGCATGTGTATACATACCAGCGCGAAATACAAGAACAGCCAAAAGGACACAAAATCGCGTAACAATCAAGCTACTTTTGTAGCGCTTAGCCCAAGATGACCATTCAGTGTCTCTACTGAAAAATGAAATTTGATTTCATTTCATTTCATTTCATAACGCCGGTGTCAGTAAAGCTTCTCAGGGCCATACCTGATATAACTACATGAACGGCTTATCAGGAAGCCAGTGGGAGCAGTCATACCAAAGTTTAGGAGGAATGGTCGACCACCCCTACCGTCCATCCCGTTTCGCCCCTCGAAAGCACCCGGCCACAGTGCGGAAAAAAATATTGGTGCCCCTCTGATCTTGAATCACAACCTCAATTACAGCAAATCAGAGTCGGCGTGTTATTGCGGCAGCGTGGTTTCCGACACTGAATTCGCCCCGCCTTTCCTGCGCCATTCTTACCACTTCGACACTATGCGCCGAGCCAGAGGCGTGGCACCGGCAGCGTTGAACGCCCTACCACTTGAAGTTAACGCATTCAAATTAGGATTCCTTAATGTAGGAAGGTACTTGGAATGTTTTATTTCTTATGAAGAGGATCTCTTCCTTGCAGAAACAATTAAAAAGATATTTCACTGATCGAATGACCGTTTTAAATTTACGCTGCATCAGCGCTTTGGAAATTAGCTACTATGTATTCAAAGCGCCTAAAAATATGAACATTTTGTAGCCTGTTTCTGCCAACACGCACTTCAGTTATTTCACGAAGGTTCACATCGTATACTTGGCAGTTCGTAGACGGCAAACAGCGGCTATGGCGTTCGGCCGATGAGCGCGAGGTTGCGAGTTTGTGTCGCGGCGCATTCTGATAGAGAGAAACGCAAAAAAAAATTATCATGGATACTACGAACTGTGGCACCAAGTGGACGCGAAGATTCTTTGATGCAATGCTTTTGACAATAGTAAGTGTGTTGACGTTATGTGCCGTTACATTAATGTAGATATTACGTAACATTATGTAGATACTATATTGAACTCATGAGTTTGACGACCTTACCTGCGCTGAAGGAATACACGATAATAAATTAATTTGACATTTTATTGCTTGAATGGTGTGGGAAACGGATTTGATCCTTACGTTAACCGTGGGGGGAGGGGGGGAGGGGGGGTGTAAGGAAACTAGCCCTAGTGTGTTTGCATGTATAAGAGCTTGCCCACCTCGATGCAGTTCATTGGGCTGAAGGTGGTGAAACCGCCGGCGTTACACATGCAGTAAACAAACGCAAGGCTGGTTTCCCCGCCATACGCGGTGTACTTCTCAAAGCGAAGTTTGCTTCACCGTGACATTTTGCGGTGCAAGTGGATAATACTTCGGCATCCGTAACACCTGGATTCAACCGATTCCATTCGCCTATCGTAAGTGGAAAAACGATTGCTCATACGAGTCGTTGTTGAAGTAGTATTCTGTCAATGTGAATTGATGCTAACGTCGAGTCGGACGCGACAGTGAAAATGCGACATACTTAGACACTTCTCTCTTATAGCTACCGTGCGCCGAAGCACTTATGAGTTGTGCATGCGAAAGCATTAATTTTCAATTGAACGCCGCTGAGCGGTCGTTCAAGTTATAAACCCCTCGCGGGCGAGTGAGCGCGTTGAGACACTTGGACAACGCCTCATAAATAGCACAAGGCCGGTGCGCTTCGATCCGCGACGTCATGCTACCTTGCCCAAGTGTCATAGATTCTAATGGGGACGTTCCCGAGTAAGCCGCAGGGATCTTGGCGTCACGGCTTTCGTCACGCCGCGCTTGGAAATGGAAATTGCGGTCCAAGTAGCATGATGTCACAAAACAGAGTGCACAAGCCTGCTCTCTAAGAGCTGCTGGTTTAGCCCAGTGGGTAAGACACACGGCATCTGAGCGTGGCACGGCACGCTCGAAACTCACTACCGCCAACGTTTCCCTTTTCGAATTTATTCGGGCTTTTATACGTTAATTTCTATATAGGGATCACTGAGGCGAAGTTAGAACGCAGGCGAGAGCTTGCGCGGGCAACGAACGTGCGGATAACACAGGCTTCCGAGAACTAGGGTGACGTGGCGTCGTGGCGATGCCCTCTCCCCTCAAGCAACACCTGGCGCGGCAGCAGTTCTTCCCTTCCGCGCTCTCTCCTCCGCCGAGGCGCGCACCTGACTTGCAGTCGCAGCCAATGGGAATTTAGGTGCTCTTTCGCCGCTACAGAAGCCGGCCTTGTCGCTCAATGGGCCATTTGATGCTTTCGCATGAAAACGGGACACGTGCCTGCTTTGCTGTAGTGGAAAATACCACAAGAAGCCAGAAGGTTAGTGGGGACAGTCCATGCGCTTAGACTAGCTATACACAAATCTTATGGCTTCGCGCTATACTGACTCCAATTTTGTTATACAAGTTAGCAAATGAGGCAACCAAACCGTGTTATCATATTCTAACATTGGTCTTACAAACGTAACCTATGATAGTAGCGTTGAGGACGTGGGTTTCATTCTTTAGCATCTTTTTATATATAACAGCTTCCGTAGTGCGCCTGCCATAATGTTGGCAACGCATGTGTCCCATCTAAGTTCACTCGTCAACGTAACGCCTAAATACTTACGTTGTTCAACATTTCCTTGTGGTGAAGCATTAATAGTGTAAGTTAATCGAGACGGGATCTGTTTGCCTGTTACTGCAATGGTTGCGGATTTTTTTTTTTTTCCTCATATTAATGGACATTTGCTATGTCGCTCAACAGTCTACTAACTTATCAAGGGTGCATTGTGTTTAAGGTAGTCTGTGAAGCTGTGAATTTTTATTTAAATAACGCAGTCTTCTGCGAAGAGCTCGATACTACATTGAATGTTTTCAGTAACATCATTTATAAAGATTGAAAATAATAGTGGTTCATGGACGGAACCTTGAGGAACTCAAAAAATTAAATTATGCCGTTTTACGCGCCAAAACCACTTTCTGATTGTGAGGCACCCCGTAGTGGGGGACTCCGGAAATTTCGACCACTTGGCGTTCTTTAACATACGCCTAAGTCGAAGTACACGGGAGTTTTCGCATTTCGCTCCCATTGAAATGCGAACTCCAAAAGTGGCAAGGACTGTTCCTGATTTAACACCTTCGAAAAGCGCGAACTGCGAGCGGTCTGTTAAAAAATTTTTTATCCTTAAAAAAACTAATCCCTCTCTGATTACACTACTCAGTTTTTCGATTAATTTACTGTGACAAACGTCATCAAAGACCTTTGATAAATCAAGTAAAATCTTGTGTATTTGGCTGCGATTACTGATGCTAAGTGCGAGGTCATGAACTACCTCGGTTAGCTGGGTAATAGGGGACAAACAGCTACAAAATCCATGCTCATCAGGAGACAAGAAATTTGGTTTCTCGAGAAATACGGTAACGTGTTTTAGGATAATGTGTTCGAACAACTTAACACGAAGTGCTCGTGAGAGATGTCGGATGGTAATTTGGTACTGAAGACTTACCTCCAGATATGGGAATGGGTATTATTTTTTTGCAATTTTCCAGTCATCTGGCAGTTGAGACAAAGTAATTTGTGGACCACTTCCCTCGGGACCCGTGTGCGACGCCAAAGAAGGTGCCCCCAAAACCTGTTAGGATTGTTTTCAGTAAAACTAGAAAAGGTGACGCTGATATAGTAGCATTGCTTGGCACCTTTTGGAGGCGAAAATCTAAGCTAATAGTACAATTCATTATTTAATCGCATGGCCTCTGCAACTAGCGTCTTTGTGACGAAATGACCTGTAGAAAGAAGGAATAATTCGGTAGCGGTTCTACTGTGTGGTGCGTGGCCTTTGTAGAGAAGCTGCCTTCACAACCATTAATTTCGGAGGCATCAAGCAAGCTGCTACAAAGGCGTTCGGACGTAATTAGTCGAGATAATTTAACCAAGTTGTCAATTATTAACATTACGGCCGAGATTCCGGATAAATTTGTACAGCGTTCTGGGAAGACATCTAGCTGATGAGGTTCTAGCTTTCTACTTGTTAAATATATTTTTTTCTGCATCCTAAAGAAAGCCTGCGAATGAAAAAAGCACGTGACATGTCCACTTCCGCGGCGAGAAATGATTACGTAACAAGTAAGAAGTTAAAAGTTGATGAATTATACGTTTTCTAAAACCCTCTACAGCTTTTTCATTAAAGTTATATCCCTAGAATACTTGTGAAGTTGATTAATGGAGCTCCACTTATTACAGTCAACGCATTTATAACAAATTGCTTGGGCCTCCGAAAGCTAACAATGCTGCTGCGAGAAGAGACTTGGTAGGATGAGAAAAGACGCAAAAAACAAAAGACCCTGCATCAAGTTTCTGCACCAGCTTGCCATGACGTCATGCATTTCACAAGCGTCTGCTCAAAGAAGGTTAATTTTTATTGGCAAGGATGGTTATTGATGAAGCATTCTAAAGGAATCGAGGACTAAACCGAGTTAGCTTTAACAACTGTTACTCAGCCGCTACTACCCAAATAAGAAAGAAATATGGCTACGAAAGTTACTGCGCGAAATTAAAAAAAAAACTGCAACGTCTTTTTTTATTTTATCTTCAAATAATCCACCCCTAAACTCGATATAAATCAAGATACCATTCTGAAAGGTTATTTATCAGCCTAAACTGATTCAGTGTTTTCCTTTAGTGTCCGTTCATATTATAGAATGTATGGTAAATAATGCATTGAAGAGAAACAAAGCAACCGGGCCCACGCCGTTCCAATGATGCCGAAACACGAAGCATAAAATACAAATGCCGGCCCTCTGTGAAAGAGGCAAATAAACACACGTTTGCCAATTATCGTCGAGTTTTATGACAGGAACGCGTACACACATGCGCACGCGCACAAATTAGCCTCGCCATCGACGGTGACATTTTTCGGCAAAAGCACGCATGCACTTTGACTCCCTAAAATTGTCGCCTGGCTACAGCGGTACGGGTGCCAGCAGACAGCAGCAATCGCTAAAGTTAAGCTCGGTTTCACCACACTCTCTCCGCCCAGCTCAGTTTTCTTTGCGAAGTAAACAGGTCAACACCAGCAGCCCCCACTAAGAAAGAAAGTAGGCCCAGAATAGGACGAATGTATGGCCATTGATGCCGATCCACATACAGAATTGGATGGTTTTTGAAGCTATATCGCCGCAGAGAGCTTCCCACCTGGAAGTTACGAGAATCTCTAGCGAGGTACCCTTCCAAGCGCCCCATCGCATCGCCCAATAAAAGAGCGCCAGCAACACCTCGCGCATGGCAAGACAGCGCGTGTGCCTGGCACTACACGCGTAGTATACACGATTCCACTTAAGTGTGGCAGGTAATACATTGGACAAACCGGTAGGTGCATTAACATTTGCTTGCGTGAGCATGAGCGTTCCCTGGCTGCGGAAGGGTCGAACTTGCCTATTTTCGAAGACTGAGATTATCAACAGAAGAAATGGCCATCTGGAGAGCTGTAGAGGCAGTGGCCATGCGACGCTTTATGGATGGCGAATGCGTTAGTTCGCCGTCAGTTGCCAGTACTGAGACATAACTTTTGTTTCTTTCTACGTGACAAACATCTGTTGGCTGCCTCAGTAGTCTATCGGCGTATATGTTAGCATTTGTACTGCACCCGTGTTGAAGGTCGCTCTGCGTTTTTATTGGTTTTCTCGTTGCTTTTGGTTTTCACACGTGTGTCTGATGTATATAAGCTCGGCGTTCGCTTCATTAAATCAACAGCTGTCAGTACCGCTCCATGTGTCTCTCTCTTCGTCCAGTGCGCTCCTTGCGGTAACTTCCCAAACCGAAAGAAATCGTGCTTCGCCATTTACGTTTTTATACAAGTTAATCAAAGGTCATTATAAGATTAACCTTGACGGACTAATCATATCTTTCTCCTCAGTTTACACTACAAGGCAACTGCATAATCTCGCAATCACCCCTTTTCGCCAGCGTAATAACTGCTTTAAATATTGACACGTGTACATGTTGATCTTTCTCGGGTGACCACGTTTCACCGCTTAACAAATGTTATCGCACAGCGCTGGACGCGCCTGCATGTAGAGGAAGTTTCTGGAATGTTATCGATGCTTCTATCCGCTGTCTGCTGTCGCCATACCTTGTGGTATCTGATTTCATCACGTGACGCGAATGGTATAGAAGTTTGTGGAAGACACGCGGGTCCCAGCGATCAGTCTGGAACGTTCGACGACTGCTGTATAAAAGCCGACGCGCTTGACCCGCTGATCAGATTTTTCGATGATCGCCGACTGTGTTCGCCGCTCTCGTTGTGCTTTAAGTGTAGCCTGTTTTATGGGCACAAGTTCGCCCAATAAAAGCTAGTTTTGTCTTTCACAGTATTGCTACTGTGTTTTTTAACGTCACTACCACGTGACATCTGGTGGAGGTGCTTTGCGTCCATGTACCGGACGACCCCACAAAGCCGTGACCCAAGCCCGCACGTGGAAGACAACACCAACGTCGCCAAGAAGCAGCGAGGAAGCCGCAAGTTGCAAGCACTGCCCCCGGAGCACGGACTTTTGCCTGAGACGACCAGGAAGATCGCCACCAAGTCCACCCCAATGGCAGCCCCAGCGTCCCCCATCATGCTGCAGCAGCCCAGGGAGCGTCCGACGTTCTGCGGTTCAACGTTCGAGGACCCGGAAAGCTGGCTTGAGACATATGAGACAGTCGCTACATTTAACAGCTGGAACAGCGACGACAAACTGCGACATGTCTTCTTCGCAATGGTAGACGCTGCCAGGACGTCGTTCGAGAACCGAGAAGCCACCTTAACGACCTGGGGCCTGTTCCGAAGCGGCTTCCAGCAGACATTCGCAAGCGTCGTACGCCGAGAACGAGCCCAAGCGCTGTTAAAAATCCGGGTGCAGCTACCTAATGAGACAACCGCAATCTTCACAGGGGCAATGAGCCGTCTGTTCCGCCACGCCGACCCTGAAATGCCCGAGGAGAAGAAAGTCCGCCTACTCATGCGTGGTGTGAAGGAGAAACTTTTTGCCGGAATGGTACGAAGCCCACCAAAGACCGTCGACGAGTTTCTTCGCGAGGCCACCAGCATCGAGAACACACTCAACATGCGAAACCGGCAATTCGACCGCTGCACGAACTCGACAAACTACACCGGAGTTCAGTCACTGGCCACCGAAGACCTGCGCGAGACAATCCGAGCGGTCGTGCGGGAGGAGCTACATCATCACAGCCTCAAGTGGCTTCGATTGCCGACGCCGTACGTGAGCAGCGCCAACAGTAACTCGGAGTAGCTCCTGACTCGCCGCAGCCTCAGCCACAAGCGATGACATACGAAACTATAGCCCGCCGTCCCGTTTCCCCTCTGCGCCCATAGCAGAGCATGGTGACGACACAGTTCCGTCGTCCACCACCACCCCAGCCGCCAGCACGCCAACCCGTCACCTCACGCGGCGTTCCAAGGAAGACTGACGTTTGGCGCGCCCCCGACCACCGTCCGCTTTGCTATCACTGCGGAGAAGCCGGGCACATCTACCGCCGATGCCCATACCGGGAGATGGGACTCAGAGGGTTCGCCGTTAACGTGCCGCGACCACAGATTGGTGAACGACCTCGCGATATCGCCGACTAGCTCGCCGCAACTCACTGGAGCCCTCGACGACCGTCCCGTTCGCCGTCACCGGGCCGCTGCCTGTCGCCGCAGCGCCGACCACACACTGGCCCAGCCCGGGGCCGGTCAGCGAGCCCATATCCGGAAAACTAAAAGCAGCAACCGATGGAGGTGCGGGTGCTGTTCGTCGAACTGACGAAGCTCCTCCGCCGCCGACGAAGATGCCGAAGAAACTACCTCGATGACATAACGATACGCCGCCGTCCCGACAAAGTCTGGAAGCAAAGAATACGACGACGAAAGACGACCTGACAACGTCACATACCAGCCACAGGTCAACGCGACGCAGCCGTGATCCGACGCCAAGACCGAACTGTAATGCAAGACAAAGAACCAGCGACATCGATGTGCTTCTGGACGGCCACGCACTCACCGCCTTAGTCGACACAGGGGCTGATTGCTCCGTCATGAATGGACACATCGCCACCCAGTTGAAGAAAGTTAAGGCTACATGGGAAGGCCCTCAAATTCGGACCGCTGGAGGACACGTCATAACACCGACTGGAATGTGCACGGCAAGAATTACAATTCACGACCGGACGTACCCTACCACCTTCATTATCCTCCAACAGTGTTCACGAGACGTCATTCTCGGCATGGACTTCCTGAACCAACACGGCGCAACCATCGACCTGAAGTCGAAGTCAATAACACTGTCGGAAGATCAAGCGATACCGCCGGAGAGCCTTCCTAGTCATCGCGCCTTGAGTGTGCTCGAAGATCAAGTGAGCATCCCGCCTCGCTCCAGCATTGTTATTTCGGTCGCCACCGAAACACCTGCTGACGTAGAAGGCGTCATCGAAGGCGACCAACGTCTACTGCTCGATCGCGAAATTTGCGCCGCAAGAGGAATCGCTCGACTGTATGGAGGAAACACGAAAGTGTTGCTGACAAACTTCAGCCAGGAGTTAAAGCACATCAACAATGGCACGACGATCGCATACATCGAGGAAATTCTGGAAACCAGCAATGCGTTTGTCCTCTCGAATTCTGCCACATCTACCCCGACGACAGTAGTTCCCGAACCAGACTTCGACATAAATCCAAGTCTCCCCATGATTAAGCAACAACAGCTCAGAAGTTAACTTCGACGATACAAAGAGTGCTTTTCGACGTCATCAAGGATTCGACAAACGCCAGTCGCAAAGCATCGCATAATAACCGAAGAGTGTGCTCGACCACTCCGCCAGAGCCCTTATCGAGTTTCTACGCGAGAATGTGAGGCTATAAGGCACCAAGTCGACGAAATGCTGCGCGACGACATCATCCAGCCTTCAAAAAGCCCGTGGGCATCTCCTGTAGTCTCGGTGAAGGAAAAGGACGGAACCATACGTTTCTGCGTCGATTATCGTCGTCTGAACAAGATCACGAAGAAGGACGTATACCCCCTCCCACGAATAGACGACACAATGGATCGGCTCTGCAACGCTAAATACTTCTCGTCGATGGACCTCAAGTCTGGCTATTGGCAAATAGAAGTCGACGAAAGAGATCGCGAAAAGACCGCCTTCATCACCCCAGATGGCCTCTACCAGTTCAAGGTTATGCCATTCGGACTGTGCTCGGCGCCTGCGACGTTCCAGCGCGTGATGGACACGGCTTTAGCAGGATTGAAGTGGCAGACCTGTCTCGTATACTTGGATGACGTCGTCGTCTTCGCGGGAAATTTCGACGATCACCTTAGGCGGCTTGCAACAATACTAGAGGCCATCAAGTCATCAGGGCTCACTCTGAAGCCAGAAAAGTGCCGCTTCGCTTACGACGAGCTTCTGTTTCTAGGCCACGCCACCAGCAAATCTGGAGTCCGCCCCGACCCGCAGAAGACAGCTGCCATCGCAAAGTTCCCGCAGCCCATCGACAAGAAGGCAGTGCGTAGATTTCTTGGCATGTGTGCCTACTACAGGCGATTTGTCAAGGACTTTTCACGCATCGCTGAGCTGCTGACACAGCTAACTAAATGTGACGTCGAGTCCAAATGGGAAACGCCGCAGGCCGACGCATTTCAAGAACTAAAACGACGCATGCAATCGCCGCCCGTACTTGCGCACTTCGACGAGCACGCCGATACCGAAATCCACACTGACGCCAGTAGCCTAGGACTCGGTGCCGTCCTAGTCCAGAGAAAAGATGGACATGAACACGTGATAGCTTACGCTAGCCGGTCGTTGTCAAAAGCGGAAGGCAATTATTCTACAACCGAAAAGGAATGCCTCGCCATCATTTGGGCTACAGCGAAATTCCGCCCTTATCTATACGGGAGGCCATTCAAAGTGGTCAGCGACCATCGCGCTTTGTGTTGGCTAGCTAACTAAAAGGACCCTTCATGACGGCTGGCGCGGTGGAGCCTCAAACTACAAGAATACGACATTACTGTAACCTACAAGTCCGGACGAAAACACTTAGATGCCGATTGCCTATCACGCGCCCCCATTGACCCACCGCCGCAAGATGACGAGGATGACGACACCTTCCTGGGAATAATAAGCGCGGAAGACTTCGCTGAACAGCAACGAGCAGACCCGGAGCTAAAAGGCCTCGTTGATTATTCGGAAGGGCCCACCGACGTTGTCCCTAGGGCATTTAGGAGTGGATTGTCTTCGTTCACGCTTCAAAAACAACCTACTCGTGAAGAAAAACTTCTCACCAGTCCGCGCCAATTACCTTCGTGTTGTTCCGTCGACGCTGCGTCCAGAAGTACTTCACGACCTACATGACGATCCGACCGCTGGGCACCTCGGTTTCTCCCGGACGCTATCAAGGATACAAGAAAGGTATTGCTGGCCGCGCCTAACCGCCGATGTCACCCGTTAGGTCAAGACATGTCGAGACTGTTAGCGACGCAAGACACCACCGACAAGGCCAGCGGGATTACTTCAGCCGATCAAGCCTCCTTATCGACCTTTTCAGCAGATCCGGATGGACTTACTGGGACCGTTTCCGACATCAACTTCCAGAAATAAGTGGATTGTCGTGGCGACGACTATCTCACCCGCTTCGCTGAAGCTATAGCTCTACCGAAAGGCAGCGCAGCCCAAGTGGCGAAATTTTTCGTCGAGAACATCCTGCTGCCACATGGTGCTCCAGAAGTCCTCATCACCGACAGAGGAACGGCTTTTACAGCAGAGCTAACCCAAGCCATTCTGCAATACAGCCAGACAAGCCACAGGAGGACAAGTGCCTACCACCCACAGACGAATGGTCTCACGGAGCGCCTGAATAAGACCCTCGCCGACATGCTAGCAATGTACGTCGACGTAGAGCACGAGGCGTGGGATGCGGTCCTGCCGTACGTAACCTTCGATTACAACACGGCGGTGCAAGAAACAACACAGATCGCGCCGTTCAAGCTGGTTTACGGCAGGAACCCGACGACGACTCTCGACGCCATGCTGCCGCACGTGACCGACGAAGAGAATCTTGACGTCGCTACCTATCTCCAGCGCGCCGAAGAAGCCCGACAGATGGCCCGCCTACGCATCAAGATCCAGCAGCGTACCGACAGCCGACACTACAACCTCCGACGACGATACGCCCAGTACCTGCCTGGCGACCGTGTTTGGGTTTGGACCCCAATACGTCGACGAAGACTCAGTGAGAAACTATTGCGACGCTATATCGGGCCCTACGAGGTCACCCGACGTGTCACAGCGGCGCCGCGCACGATCTGAAGTGGTCCACGTGCGTCTTAAACCCTTTTACGCACGCTGACGAACTTCGTTATTTTCTTATTTCTTTGCTACGGGTGTTTTTGTTTATTACTTTCGTTTCTTTGCAGCATCGGGCCGATGCTTTTTTAAGAGGGGGGTATCGACACGTGTACATGTTGATCTTTCTCGGGTGACCACGTTTCACCGCTTAACAAATGTTATCGCACAGCGCAGGACGCGCCTGCATGTAGAGGAAGTTTCTGGAATGTTATCGATGCTTCTACGCTGTCTGTTGTCGCCAAACCTTGTGGTATCTGATTTCATCGCGTGACGCGGTTGGTACAGAAGTTTGTGGTAGACACGCGGGTCCCAGCGATCAGTCTGGAACATTCGACGACTGCTGTATTAAAGCCGACGCGCTTGACCGGCTGATCATATTTTTCGACGATCGCCGACTGTGTTCGCCGCTCTCGTTGTGCTTTAAGTGTAGCCTGTTTTGTGGGCAGAGGTTCGCCAAATAAAAGCTAGTTTTGTCTTTCACAGTATTGCTACTGTGTTTTTTAACGTCGCTACCACGTGACAATATTCCTTTTTTTTCAAGAACAGTAACGGAATGGAATGAGCTCACTAACAACGAAGTACTACAGCAATCTCTGACGTCATTCACCAGAAGCCTCAGCGGTCACTAATACCTAATTTTCTGTTGTATTCATTCCCAGCTCCTCAAATAGTTACGAAATTATAGTTATCACATTGATGCTCCTTACATGTAGTATTAATTTATTCGCTCAAGATTTCATGTTTTCTTGATAAATTAAAATTTGCCTTAAATCTTGGTGTACTGCTTTTTCTACTCCTAAGTGCATTGCCATCATTTAATTTTTTTCTCTGTATTGCTGATGCGTTTGGTTTGTTTACTAATCATTTGCGGCCTTTGTTTTATGGATTTCTTGTGAATAGTTCATCCATGCTTGTATCTGTACGCCCACCCTGCAAAAATGCCTTCCTGGAATTGCAGTAGTAATAAATAAAATAAATATAATAATTTCAACGATACCTTAAGGGACCCGTGTCTTGCGTTAATACGTCTGGCTGTCTTTATGGAATGATAGGCTAGACTGCTGAATGCTTTACAAAGTTTGAAAACTTGAAAATGCGTAACTATTAGTGAACATTGGTTGGCCTGTCTTCTAAGGTATTGAATTAGTATACGCTGACTTCTCAATTTCGGAACATAGATTGAGCACAAAAATAGGAATTTTGCGTTATCCAGGTCGTCACCATAACAATTGGCTGTGCATGATGGATAGCATATAGTGCATGAAAGTATATGCAAGACCGGTAATAACCAACGGCAACAGTTCTGTAAGTAATTACAGCCACAAAGACTCATTATCCCTCAAGATTCGCATTTTTAAAACTGAATTGCAAAGTCTAAAGTTTAATAGATAATCCAAATGAGGCCACCGAGGCGCAGCAGTTCGGAATTGGCCGATAATCTGGAGACAATCGTCGGTCAGACTCAGAAGTGCTTCGATATGAGTCAATGTGTGGCCTGTGAACCGTCCTTAAGAATCGCTGAAAGTGGTATACGCTCGTGATGTCAGGGTAAAGTGAACCGGATTACGATTGCTTTATTCTGACTTACAATTCTGACTTACAATTTATTCTGACAATGTAATCAGAATAAATTCGTCGTGACATCAATGGAATTCTAACAGACCTGCTAATGAACGATTCATAAAGTTATAAGTCCTTTTCTGTGGCTGTAGATATGAAGACTGTCTTTTAAATTTCGTCGAGCCCTACGCTTAGATTCGCATGGTTGAAACACAGCGGATCACTTCAAAGCCAATGACATAAAGTCAAGATAAAGGAAGCAAGAATTCGATGGAATGCTACTAAAATTGTTCTCGATGCTTTTCGAGGCGCACGGGTGGAAACGACGTCAAACTTCGATATGCAGTTGCGTGCCGGTCTAAGTGAGCTCACAATCACGGTCGCCTTCATAGAGACTCAGGCGCTCCGTGGCGGTTCGATGCTGCTCTCAACGCGGCTTCGAGTGTTCGAGTAAATTAATTAACTCTACCTTAATTAACTGTGCCATAATTAACTTCACCTTAATGAAAACCAAAAAGTCATGGGTGAGACTCCCAGCAAAGGTCAAAGGTTCGTAGTCTTTTTTGGACCATCGTGGGGTCAGTCCGACAAAGCTGGATATTGTGCCTCATGAGCCATATAACGTTTTCGCATTAATAACATAATTTGTATAACCTCATCGTACGGAGATCTTGGCGTCCACCTGACACCTGATCTTTCCTGGGCTACGCATGTAGAAGCCATCTTTAATAAATCTCCTAAGTATCTCGGTTATCTGCGTAGAAAATTGCGTAGCACACCTTCTAATGTACAGAAAGCATACGTAACCTATTTTCATCCGTAATTCCCTTCATACACATGGTCCCCATATCAGGAGTACCTTACCATCAAGTTGGAAGCTATTCAGAATAGAGCAGCCAGATTCATCTCGTGAAAATAGGACCACCTTTGTAGCATTACCCGAACAAAAGGGGTTCACCGCCGATGACGAAACTCCCTTATGCGAATTTGGAGCGCTGCTTTCTCGTGTTTTCATTTCGCGATATATTAGCTCGCGCTGACCATCTGTCTCGTGCGGCACATTTCAAACGGAGCGAAGTGTGGCCCGACTGTCTCGCTAATCGCAAGATCGCGAGAGGCAGCGCGTGCATGACACGTGGGCGCGATTCAAAGCAGTCGCCGCAGACAGACCTCCGCTCATGCAGCACTTTGATTCCATATATGACATCAGCCTACGCGCTCGCCGCTTACCATCACTAAGCAACTGGCGTCATTCCTAAAATTACAAGTAGATACGCCTTGTAAGCTGTCCGGCTCCAATTCATAAAATGCAATACGTGCCCTAAAGTAATTAATTGAAAAGATAACTCGTAGATTTATCTTAATTAGCTTAATATCTCTTTCGATTTTTCGTTTAAGTAATTCCCGCCTCTCTGAATATTCCAGCTCAGGTACTAGAATTGCGTTACTTGCAACAGGTTATTTTGAAAAATTCCATAAAACTTAAGAATGATTACCCTGTATAACGTCAACAATTTTAGCATTAACAGAAACATCAACATCAAACTAGCTTCCCGTCCGTCGTATTGCTAGAGTGCGCGAGATCCGCAAAATTTTTCTTCGCCCTATGGCGAGGTTGAGGGTTGAGGAGTTGGCCAGACGACCATTTGCCGCCAATGTGATAAGATGGAGGAAACAAAACACTTTCGAGCTTATAGCTGCTGTGCACGTTTATACACGGACAAAGCTGAACTTGCTTTTAGGCGAGCGCACAGTAGAGTATAGTGATAGCACAATTAACCGACCACCATCAACCGCTGTCTCAACCGTATCGCCCCTCCTCTGCTGTTCTCGATTTACTTTGACGAGTCAGCACACCATTGATCGGTCGGGATGTTCTTCATTTACAAAGTAACCATACCCAATAGCTGATTCCAACTTGGAATCAGCTAGCAAGACAGAAGTATTTGGAGATAGCTGGGAGAGGCCTTCATCCGCCGTGGACATAAATATCGGCTGATGACGATGATCGTGATCCGCGCGCGAGCAAGGCTGGCGCCGACTCGCGAACAGAATGATTTCTGGCTAATTTCGATGCACACAGGCTCACGCGATACACTTTTGTGGATTCAAACGATACACTATTTTTTATTCAACGTACGCCATAAGCAAAAAATGTACATCAAGTGAAACCACTACATTACGTAACGATAGTGATGCTTCGTTGAAAGCCTTGCTTTATATAAATATTAGGTTACAGTTGGGTTACATTGCTAATACAGGAGTACCAGCCGCACATAGTGAAGCAGAACGATTCGCTTTAAATGCAGACGCGGTACATTTCATTAAGCCTGACTGTTGATCTCGTTTAGAGGCACATGCGGGATTGACTCGTAATGAAATGATAAAAGAAAAAAAAACTGCTAGGACGAGGGAATCAATGCGTCCACCGACGGCAGTCGTCCACAGTGACCCTGCGGACGACTGTGGTGCACGTCGTCCTTGGTCCGACCAGTTGACAGATGCGCCGCGTCCGCAAGCTACCACTCGGACAGTTGCACGTATCCGCCTCGACTGTCGTCTGTTCCGACACCGTCGCGGCGCCCTTCGTCCAGCAGGTTGTCGCTGCCCGTGACCAGGTCCTGCTCGGCGCGGCGTTCCTTTGCGCCCCAAGACCACGACTGGTCGACGCGGAAAGGCGACCGCGACGACGCGATGGCAAACATTTTCGCCAAGGCCTCCGTGCCCGTAGCATTCGATGACGAGTTCTTGGCGCGATTCCTGAAACGTAATATATATATATATTCGTAGATATAGACATGCGCACAGGCACCTACACGCGCTCTTATAATAGAGCTCTCCCATTCTAACCTACTGCTACCACGTCTCCCACTTCACACACTTTTTTTTTTCATTTTGACGTTCCTAATGCTAACGCAATAATGATGGGAGCCTTGCATAAGGCAATCCATATGCCCACAAAACCGGAGAACCCGCCGCGGTAGCTTAGCGGCTACGGCGGTGATGCGCTGGATCAAATCCTCGCCGCGGTGGCCGCACTTTGATGGGGGCGAAATGCAACAACGCCCATGTCCGGTGCATTGCGGGCACGTTTGAGATTCCCTGGTGGTCAAAATCAATTTGGAGTCCCCCAATACGGTGTGTCGCATAATCAAATAGTGGTTTTGGCACGTGAGACCCCAGCATTCATTAATTCACAAAACCGGAGAATGAGTGAAATTTCAGTGACTCCAAAAATGCTGCTCAAGAAGGTACTCCCTTTCATACACGGGCAGCCTATATTTAAGTTCGCGGCAGGACGAAGGCCTCTCCCAGCGATCTACACCTGACCTTCTCTAGCTGCTTCCGAGTTGTGCCTGCAGGCATCTTTATTTAAGAGACCCACCTAATTTACTGCTGTACTCGACAGCGTCTTCCTTTATCTTAGCACTCACTCTGTATTTCTAATAGACCACCGATTATCTGCCCTACGAATTACGTGCCTTCCCAGCTCCAATTTTTCATCTTAAGTTCAGCTACCACTACCTACGTTTGCTCTCTGGTCCACACCTCTCTCTTTCTGTCTCTTAACGTTTGGCCTAAAATTTTTGGTTCCATCGCTTGTTGGAACGGTTCTTAAATTGTCCTCAAGCTTGATTGTTAACCTCCAAGCTTCTGCCCCATATAACTGCATTGGAAGAATGGAATGATCGTATACTTTTCTTTTCCACGACAGCGGTGAGCAACCGGTCATAAATTGGCAATGTCAGCCGTATTCAGTCAGACCCATTTTCATTATTCTGTAAATGTTCTTCTCCTTATCAGGTTTTCCTGTGAGTAATTTACCTACGTAAACTGATTCCTGCACACATTCTAGCGGCTGACTACCGATCATGAATTCTTGTTCGCTTGACAGGTTATTCAATATTACTTTTGCCTTCTGCATAATAATCTTCGACCTATTCTTGCTTTTTCTTGGTTAATGTGCTCAATAAATTTTTGCGATGTGTCCCCAGCGTTTCTGAACAGGACAATGTCATCGGAAAGCTGAAGGTAGCTCAGATATTCGCCGTTGATCTTCGCTCCCAGTTCTTCCCAGTCTGACATCATTAATATTTCTTCTAAGCGTGCAGTGAATATCATTGGAGACATTGTGTCTCGTTGCCGGACCGCTTTCGCGATAAGTGTATTTTTCCAGTTGCGGATAATAAAACATGCGAAGCCGGGACTATCACTGAGGCAGAGTCGAAGCCTGATGATTGGAGGATGCGCGCGCTGGGTGAACGTAAAGATGGAATTTGCTCATAAATGAAAGGATGGTTCAGTTGTCAGCCTAATGCCGCGAGTATCACGGCCTTGATGTGAAGTTTTCAGTCCCTTACCACAATCCATACAATGCGCCCTTACACCACTAACTACAAACAAATGTCGTAGCGATCACTTCAGTGCGTCCAGACACACTGATGAAGTGATCGAACAGTGTGCCGCCGGGAGAGCACACAAAGACAACGCAATTCGAGCGAGTCAAAAGCTTATCTCGCCGGTACGACGCATTTTAGTGACCACGCGTAGCGTCGTGTAGGCTTGACGTTGTTTGCTTGGCGATACCAAGCCACTGTGACAGGCTATTTCATGCCGCCATTATAGAGAAAGACATTTAACAATAACGGACACTCCCATAGAGCCCAGCGGCCGGATTGACTGTAGCGCCCCAAGCGACTGATGTGAAAACTTGAACCACACTTCCGGTAGTGGGCGCGGTCGTTTTGAACACTATCAGCGGTGAGAATTTGGAGTGGCGCCCTCTCGCGAGTGACGTCACGGCCAGGACGCCACTCGCTGCGGCTCGCTCGGCTGCCGCGCGCGCTCGTTCCCTTCGTGTATGCTTGGGGTATGGGTGGCTCAAGCCGTACTTATTGAACTGGCTGCACTTATTGACTTGGCTTCTTTCTGCTGCCATGCCTGAACCACAGTTTCTTCTTCAAAAGCGCGTGAGTCGAGAAAATTTGCGGCTTGGTCATCGCAAGCCATGTAGCGTTAAAGGGGTCTACTGGTTTTGCAATGCAGATATGTGCCGTGCCTGTCCATAAATTTCGCGTAAATAGAATGTCTGCAAATTCAACACGCGTATGACGCTTCGCTCAACCCTTAACATTCCCTTGGTGTTTAGCTATGAGAGACATAGCATTTTACATGGAAGAAACATCTTGGTAATTGGCGTCAACACGTTATTCGCGTTAGAAAGACACTGCCCAGCGAAGCTGTCATCATGATGGTTATTACTCTTCTGAGTTGTTCCAGTCAAATATGACCATTTCTTAATGCGTAAAAGAAAGAGTTAGACGTGCATTTCTTATGAAAATGTTTGCTGCTACTTTCACCCCTCTCTGAAACAGGCCTCCAAAAAAACGAATTGCTCATGACTGCTAACACGACGGCGCGTCATGTAGAGTATTTACCTAGTTAATTCAAAAATACCATAGTAGCAATCACCTGAGAGAAAAGCTTCGTGGTTAATATCGAGAGCCAGTCAAATGCAAGCGATGAAATGTTTCATTGTGGCCCTCAGTAGCCTTTATGGACAATATGGCACACCCCTCACGCAACGATAGCAACCGACTATCTGTATGGCGAGGCACGCATTGTTCGCGAAAGCCATCAGTTCACTACAACTTCGAATTGAAAACATAAAACAGCTTTTTACAGCGTCGATTGGAATGCCTAAAGTATTCTCGAGGTAATACAGCTCAGCTTAGAGTGACTAGAAAAGGAAAATTCGAGCACCTTCTGCCTCCCTATGTCTCGATCCAGCATTGTTTAATTATACAAACTGAGAGCTATTCGCTTCGTCGGTACATAAAAGAGAACCTCGCAAATCTTCATAAAGAAAATACCACAATCCTTACACTTGATTTTTTACCCTCCAATGGGAAATTATATGTTCTATATGTTCCATACTACTTAAGATTGACGCTTTGGCTTCTTCCTGGTTGCAGCCATACGGCCCGCCCATAAGGCATATTTCACTAAACAATTTGGGCCGAGCAGTCTGCGTCAGTTCGTCAAACAGATTCGTCATGTATATACCTCAAGCAACAAGCACCAGTAAATTTATCAAGTGAGTTGAACGTGTAGCACAGAAAACGGAATATATATTTGTAGATTTCTTTTCATATTCTGCAAATAGCTCTAAGCGTTCATTTACTTTACTTGAAATTACCGCCACTTAAAATAAACACGTGAAGAAGCGCCTAATTTTGAGAAGCAGTTAAAGAAGCAAGTCGTACGTGATTGTAGAATCTAAACTGCAGTGTTAGTTAAGCCTGGTGTTACTGCCGAGCGTTTCCGTGAATAAATGCAAAAATTTGATATTGTACCATGAGCCACTCGTCGTGAGCAAACACTGTTTTAGCGGAATAAAATCAAGTTAACTAATGTAGATGTCATATATAGCCAGCGTTTCTTACATAATTAATTTAATTGTGGGGTTTTACGTGCCAAAACCACTTTCTGATTATGAGGCACGCCGTAGTGGGGGACTCCGGAAATTTCGACCACCAGGGGTTCTTTAACGTGCACCTAAATCTAAGCACACGAGTGTTTTCGCATTTCGCCCCCATCGATATGCGGCCGCAGTGGCCGGGATTCGATCCCGCGACCTCGTGCTCAGCAGCCTAACACCATAGCCACTGAGCAACCACGGCGGGTCTTACATACTTGTTGCACCACGGTCGGTATGGTATCATAAGTGAATTCTTATATGCTATGTTTTTGCTGTTGTAGATCGGCGCACGAAAAACACGCAGTGGGCTGGTCTTCGCTCCTTCGGCTGGCACTGCAGCGTTGCTTTTGAGAGCAGCATTGTCGTCTAAGAAATGAGCTCTTTGAATAGCTTTTCACGTCGTAAAACTACTTGAGACGACCGCCATAAGTATACAAGCAGAGAGAACGAGGGCGAACAAACGAAAACACCGCGGAAGGCGCTTGGACACCGCCCGAACTGTAGCAGTGGACAGGATCGAGTCCGTGCACTGACGCCACGCGAGCGGCACTCGCAGCGCCCCTGTAGTTCGCTCTCGGGGCTAATGCCCCAACCACTGGCACGCGCTGGAAAGCTTCGGCGCGCGCCGAAGGGTCCAATGCGTCAAAGCGTCGGTCGGGAACTCGCTGAAGCGGAACGTCGCGCAGCGATTACGTCTACTGCCGATGCTAGAAGTTTGCCGGCGCGCGGCGAAGCTGCGCCGGCGTGCACCAATGGGAGGCTGCGACGCCTCGCAGGCGTCAACCAATCGGAGGCTGCGGAGCCTTCGGCTGCTAGGCCTGTAATGGCCGACCGTGCGGAGACGCCGGCACCAACGATCGTCCGAGTGTTTTGGACGCACGACGCGCGCGACAGTGTTCCTGAAAGACAGTGTTGTAATAGTAAGCCGACAACGACACGACCGACCGACCGACTACCGTGGGTTGTGGCAGTGCGACGTGGATCCGAAGCGACTTCGAACGACGCCGACTAATCCAACCTGCCCACTGGGTTCCGCCGGGCTCGGTACGATCGTCTGCTAAAACAGCCAACCGAATCACGATTGCCGCAACGTCTGTGCTTGTTGTATGTGCATTTTGTTGTGCTCAAAACGAATGGAAACACGTTTACGAGCTCCGAAGTCTGGATAATCAACACTCGCCTATCGCCGATGTTGTTTACGTTACGCGTAGGCCTAGCGCG
Source organism: Dermacentor andersoni (assembly GCF_023375885.2). Lineage (NCBI taxonomy): Eukaryota > Metazoa > Arthropoda > Arachnida > Ixodida > Ixodidae > Dermacentor > Dermacentor andersoni. The sequence goes on from NC_092815.1 coordinate 234,859,581, forward strand.
TCCATCGAGTTCGTAACTGGCGAGTGAACGAACTCACCTGAGAAATCTGTCGAAGGAAATGAATTTTCAGGTCCGTTTGGTGCTGCAGTGATTTAAAATATGGCACTCTTGACTTCGTGTGACCTGTGATGTGGTGAATGAACCGTGTGGAAGTTGGGTTGGTCAACCGCGGCGTGTTTCGTGTGGTGTCGGTTGACTCAAGTTTAACGGGCAAGCTCTGCGCTGTTTCCAGTGGTAAAAATAACTCCCGAAAGCGAACTACACTAGTAGCCGAACTATTGGAAGTACTTACATAATCAGCCGTGCCGCCTGTTTCAGATGACACTGCGCTCTTTTATTCGGCATGTGAAACCAGTTTAGTACAAGTTCACTGTACTCATTCACTCACTTCTTTCAAGTGCGACCGTCTTTTGGGCTAGTTGGGGATAAATCGCTCGTGTAGCAATCAAGAACACTGACGCACTGAAGCATACGTGGCAACGCAGTCATATTTGAGTCAGTGTGTCGTTATAGTTGAGCACTCCAAAAAGAAATTATCTGTTTGCAACGTGTGCCCTGTGCGCAGTGCATAGCAGGACCTGCATCATGCAAGACCTATGCATGTAGCAGCGTATACCACGATTGCTTCGATGCCCGCTTCAGAAGCAGCAAGTACTGAGTCAATGAAACTGTAATTGAATTTTTATCTCACTTTTTGCTTATGGAAAGTGTAGATGGTGTGAGTGCATTGTGGGGAAGGTGAAAAGGTGTCATCAGTGTTTTGTGCAGTCAGTATGCTTAAACTACTGGAATCCCTTCAGCCTCTACTAAAATGTTTCTTGCTGCGATACTATAAATTGTAGTCAGGACAAAGATGTACTCAAAACCAAGTTACTAATGCATCTGCCCAGAATGTGTTTGATTAACAAGTTAACGCTTCCACAACAACAATATGCCGATGAACAGCATATGTGCTTACAATAAATACATTCCGTAAAGGCGAACGACTGGGCTTACAATATAAAACTTTGTTGTAGCACCGTAAAAAGTGCTGCCATGCGTATCAGCCACAACGAAACTACTGCACGTCCAATCTTCTTCCTTGGAGGCACTTCTATAAAGACTGTTCGGGCCCTTCTCATTCTGAGTGTAGCATTTAGCTGTTCTCTCAACTTTTCCACATATGTCACCAGCACTGTATGTAAGCACCGGCCCTTTCTTGGGTTTGTGTCCCGTGTCTCCCTTCCCTGATGACCTAAGGTTTTCCGAGCACTCTACACTTCTATCATTCTGTCACGACTTGAGTACTGCTCATCAGTATAGTTCCCGTACCAAACTCGCGACGCTAACAAACTTAAGCTTGTTCTGCGCCGGACAATACGCACCCTTTACTCCCGTCTTTTCGGTTGTCACAAGCTCAGGCCAGCCTTCGAGGATTGCCTCAAACCCCTCAAGTAGCACAGCCTGCAATACCAACGCAACATTCCACTAGTCTATACTGCAGGGTGTTTGACGTCTCTCTAAACAGCACTAATCTTATTTCACTTCGTCTGAACAAGTGGTCAGCACAGCCTGAGCCCTCATCACGCCTGTATGGCCCGACACCACAACTCCATAATTATATCTGGCATGCAGACTTTCTCTCCACCCCCCTGGCGATTTGGATTCTCCTTCCTTGGAACCAGACTTCATTGGCACTCCTGTGTGTTGTGCACCTGTCGAGTGTGTGCGTGTGTGCTGTGCTGTGTTATTGAGCAAGTGTGTGTGCACGTGGAGGGGAAGGAAGTGTCTTCTGCATCCTGCAAATTCCTGCTTTAGATGGCTGGTTATCAGATTCTCTAACATACAGGCATCAGCCTTCTTTTTAGTCTAGTGTGCCAAGTTACCACTAAGATTATTATTATTATTATTATTATTATTATTATTATTATTATTATTATTAGAATCATTACTTTGACCACATTGATTGTGTTGAAGCCAGCGTGACACATAATTCAAAATATTTCTGGAGCTTTGTGGGCTCTCTCTTCTAAAAGGAGTGCCAAAGATGTACGTCTTCTTCATGAAAATAGTGGTGTTGTCTCGAACACTGCTGATGCCTTTGCAGAACATTTCTGTTTGCTATATGGTGTGAAATATGCTTCAAGTAACCTTCCTTCTCAGTCTGGCGCAGTGTATGCTAACAGTCAATGAAAACCTCGTTTCCAAGTATATGAAGTGCCTTAAACTGTGCCTTAAACTTTCCCTTTCTTGTGGTGTTGATGGTATTTCCTCCACAGAGCTTAACCCTTTGAGACGCTGTCTACACAATTGGGCACAGCGGGAGCGTGCATCAATAGCAAAAGCACTGATGAAAGTAATGGTATTTAAAATGTTTTTCATACATCTTGAAACACTTATTATTGGAACTGTGCTGCAATTTTGAATAATGTGCAGAATGTTTTAACAAAATGAGTGGGAAGGTAGACGGCTGGGTGTTGTTACTCTGTGTCAGTATGTTGTATGTAGCGGGTTCACTTCTTTCATTGTTTTTTACAATGTCGTGCACCAGGCATAATTGTCAAGTGGCTGGATAAGTGCTTTTCAAGCTTTTCAAAACACGAAATAGTACATGTTTTCATATTTTGTGTTCCTGTAGTGAGTTTTCGCATGGAGTCGAAATTTTATAAACGTGACAAAACTCGCTAAACTATTGAAAATTCTTAATATTTGCTGCGGCTGTACACTTTCTACGATTCTGAGGATGCAAGAGATGTGGTGAAAGCAACTTTTCAATCAACGGGATAAAGTGGTGTCTGAAAGGGTTAAGATGTATGGAAGCATACTTGTTCCTCGTTCTCACAAGCATCTTCAATAGTTCCCTAAAGTCTAGTACCTTTTCTAGCACTCGGAAGGTAGCATGAACATTGCCCATGCACAAATCAGGTGCTAGATGTGCAGTTACTAACTGCCGACCTATATCTGTCCTCTTCAGTGCGTCAGGTGTTTGAACGATATGGGATTCCTCGCTTTCTGTTAGTGCTAAGAGCATTTTAATAAATGAACAGCATGACTTTGTGTGCCGACATTTCAGACTATTTCAGACTGTCAACAGTGTTCACTACTGCATCGACTTCCAAAAAGACATTTTTTCACTCTCGAACTGGTGCAGAAACAATAAGTACTCTTAAATGCTTCCAACACTATGGCATTCAGTTATATGCACAAAACGCACCATGTGAAATTTTGATATACCCTACGTGATGCTCCACTCCTTAGGGTCGATGAAATGAAAGATCTTGGTGTGTACTTCGACAAAATGCTAAGCTTCTCTTCACATAGATAATTACACAAGATGCCCTTCACGCTCTTGGAATTGCATGCCGTATATTGCATGATTTCCACTCACCTGTTGTGTTTCTGAAATTCTGCTGTGTGCCTCCAACTACTAGAGTATGCCTCTGTAGGAGGGGGGTGCAATGAGCAAATCTAATTCTGACCTCATTGAACGCATCCAGAATAAATTGATGTCTATCTTCAAGCACCACTTTTGCCATTCTGGCGACCACAGTGAGCTTTTGTTCCTGCACCTTTTGTTCCTGTATAAGGTGGTCCATGACATTATACATTCCTTAAAGCTTCTTGATCATATGCATTTGTTTGTGCCGCAACAGTATACCAGGTAGCATTCCACATTCGTTGCCTGGGCTTGTTACAAGATTGTGCTAATAAGACTCGACTCCAAAACATACTTCAGAGTTCATTTCCTGTGTTTTGTGTATCTGTAAATAATCACGTAGGATTAACTCCCTTTTACTTTTCCGCGTTTCCTTTTTTCCCTATTTGTTTCTCTATCTTCCATTTTTTTGTCTACTGCATTCATGTTTTCTCTACATTTTGTCTCACATAGTGCTCGTTAAGTGCACCAGTACAAAGGCTCTCAGCTGTTCCTGGGCACTACAATAAAAATTTGAATGATTGACTATTATCGTAGTATAAAATTGTGCTTTTTAAGTATGTACTAGTATACTATTTTAGTGCAGTAGCTTTCGTGCAATTAAAAAAAGGGCATGAAATAAGAAGAGAGAGAGAAAATGATAAATGAAAGGTAGGGAGGTTAACCAGGACTGAGCCCGGTTGGCTACCCTACACTGGTGAAAGGGAAAGGGGGACGGAAAGATTAAAAGAAGAGAAAGTCCACTGGGGATATCAGTCGGTCACTCAGTCTGGATCACAGACGCTGACTCAATCCGGTATCTTTCAAATATCGCAGCAGTGCTTTTGTGGCCTTTTGTAGCTGCGATATGCGAGGCCATGGTCCCAAGATCTTGTTCAAGGTGAACGGCTTTCCATCTAGCTGATTGAGAGCTCTGCAGAGGTCTTGCCTTTCATCTTCAAAAGATGGGCAGTAGCACATTAGGTGTTCTATGGTTTCCTCGACACCGCAGGCATTGCACTCGGCGCTATCAGCCATTCCAATCAAAAATGCATATGCACTGGTGAATGCGACGCCCAAACATAAGCGGCACAGCACTGTTTCCTCATTTCGCAGAAGACCTGGTAACAGCCGCAGTTGCATAGAGGGATCGAGGGAATGCAATCGATGTTGAGTGAATTCAGGTGTGTGCCACTTTTCCAATGTCAAAAGAGTGTGCTAGCTTGCCTAAGTGTTGGGCTGTGTCGGTCCGCGATAAAGGTACAGAAATAAGGGTTGCTCCTTCATGGGCTTTGCTAGCAGCTTCGTCAGCGAGGTCGTTGCCGGAGATACCGCAATGACCAGCCAGCCACTGAAACACGACGTCGTGTCCTTTCACGATCATGTGATGGTGCATTTCTCGTATCTCCGACACGAGTTGTTCACATGACCCGCGACTGAGAGATGACAGAAGACATTGTAAGGCCGCCTTTGAATCGCAGAGTATTGCCCACCGATTAGCCGGTTGGTTATTAATATAATCAACGGCACCTCGGAGGGCAACAAGCTCCGAACCGGTCGATGTTGTCAAGTGAGAAATCTTGTATTGGATGCTTAGTGATCGTGATGGTATAACCACTGCGCTGGTGGAGCTGGTCTGAGTGGAAGAACCATCCGTATATATGTGGACTCGATCAAAGTAGAAAGTGTGCAAACAATCCAGAGCTGCTTGCTTCAAGGCCAAGGTAGGCAGGACGGTCTTCTTTCTTATCCCTGGAACCGTAAGACGTACTTGACGTTGTTTTAAACACCACAAAGCTGAGGTTGAACGTGCTGAGGGTGTGAAGCCCGATGGTAAGGAGGCACAATGGATGCTGACCTTGTTGGAGAAGGACGCCTGTGGTCGTCGTTCTGGCATGAATTAAGAAAGTGCAATAATATGCTATGTGCCTGATCATATGCATAGTGCTATTCATTTCTTCTGAGTTTTAATAATGGCTGGCTACTGTATGCAGTGTTGTGCAAAAAAATAGTATGCCTCAGCAATTATTGCGTGCCTCGCAGAACAAATTGAATATATCTTTCTCAGTCAAAACATCATAGCAGGCTGAAAACAATAAACTGCAATTTTTCTTTTTGTGTTGACGAAGTGTATAAATTGTGAAAATAACCTGTTTATATATTTCTTATACTATGCAAATGAGCTGCTCCCATACATTCGAATAAGTGCTTCAATAGTACGACTTGGCAAAGGGCAACGAAAGACTCCTATTAAAACCCTCTAATTCTCAAGCTTTTATTATCTGACGGTATGTCATTTCATTAATGTAAAGAAAGGCAAACTTGATATGTGGAAACCAGTTACAATGGAACATGGCCCTTACACTGTGAAAATGTTTTGTAGCAACACACTCAATGTGAAGGCCTCTGGATGTGGTGTTGATGCATCAAAACAACCTAGAATAATAGAGGTGCTCCATGGGCTAGATTTGGCAGAATCAAGAATTGGGGGGAGACAAGATACGAATTACATACATTTTAGCTATTCTAGTTTTTTTTTTTTCTGTGAGTGCTACAGGTGTTTCAATTCGTTTGTGCTGATTTTCTCAGAACCCACTTTTTCACGGTTCTTTCATGTACCAAGAAGCATAATTATATTGACACTGATGCTTTATCTGTGTCCGGTTACCGTATTTCACCGGCTAAAAGATTTTAAACGTTATCGCTCGCTGCACGATGCGCCTGAACGTATCGGAAGTTTCGCGAATGTTATCGATGGTTCTGTCTGTTGTCGACGAACCTTGCTAATCTGATTGCATACGCGACACGAATTGTGTTATAGTTTCTAGAAGGCGCGCGGGCACCAGCGAATAGGCTGTAACTTTCGACGACTGCCGTAAGCAAACCGACGCGCTTGACCCGCAGATGAGATTTTCTACGATTGCCGACATTGCTCGCCGCTATCGTTGCGATTGAGCCGGCACTATTTATTTACCGTCACTACTACGTGGCAATATTTCCAACACAGATTCTTTTCAGTTATACATTGCACGCCTAATTCTTACATAGTTGGCTGTGCAATAAGCTACCAAAAAATGAAATGGTGCAACAGTTTTTGATATATGGCATCGTCGTGCAGGTGTTTGCAAAGCGATCTTGCAGACAGACGACGTGCGAGCGCTGATGTCGATATTTTGTACACTATTGTTACTTCAAAAATAAAAAACTGTTGCGGCAGGTGTATATTCATTATTCAAACGTGTTTTTAATATCTAAAAGCACATACAGATCAATAACTTATCGTTTCGAGCTTAGTTTACAGCAAGCTGTTTTAGGCCGGACTTTGACGGATGAAGACGGAGTAGTCCAGCAACAGTGCGCCGCAGCCGAGGAGCGAGCTTCGGCGCGCGTCGGAGCTTTTCTCCAGTGGTTGCGCGCCCTTTCCCTCCAGCCGAAGCGAAGCGACGCATTCGCTTGCCAGCGTGCGCCGAAGCTTTCGGCGCGTGCCAGTGGTTGGGGCTTAATGGCTGCTACGCGTCACGCCGGCTGCGCTGATCGGCATGGCATTCGTTTTTGATTCTACTGATCAAACGCATGCTGTCTTGGTGCGAAATCATTTTTTTAGCAAAATAAGTATGACTGCGAGCGTGCTTCACATGCCTCGACCGATTCTGTGCAACGGGCAATTTCAAAAGTAGGCGAAAGGCTCCTCGTAAAATGAGGGAATGTTTATTTCGCTCAATATAAATGCTCGTTCCGGGCTCTTTGTGCGCTCATCCAACGTTGTGGCGCCAGGTAAGCAGCAGTAGTTGCCGTAAGAAGCTCCACCGGACGGCATAAGCTGAAAAAAGTAAATTACAAGCATGTGTAATTTTGGTATTTAGACCTTTAGGAATACTGTGTGTAGAGGCGAAAGGTGCGAAAGTGGTGAATGTGCGACATTACAAACAAAAGCAATTTGCTTTTATATACATGGCGTAGAAAATACCCAACTCATCCCAAAGAATATCATGCATGAAATATGACGAAAATATTTTTTTTTTCCAGACATTCCCCCAATTCCGGCACTTGTTTTGTTGTTCCGGGACTCGTTGTTCCGAGAGCCCAAAGACACGGGCGACTGCGCGTTTCCGACACAAGTTGGCCTCAGCCGACGCGAACAGAGAAGTGGGCACTACACAGGATCCCAGCCAGAGCAGGTTGGGCGCTCGCGGAATGCCTTCTAATCGCACTCAAGACAAATGCGTGGGTGCACAGCCTGTTTTCAGTCGTTCAGAAGATGGAATTTTCGAGCTATAGGTCATCGGCTCCTCGGCATTATCTTTTGTGCTTTCTGCCGGCGCAAGCAACACAGTCCCGTGCTATCACTCTTGGCGGTCGCTCTTCGCGTTTTCGACAAGCGCGAGTGCCGAAAGAAGGTATATGTTGTTGGGGGGAGGGGGCGCATAAAATGCGTCACAATCTGGTCCCCGTAAGATTCAGTCAACGCGAAACTAACCAACGTTAAACTATGCCATAACGCCTTGTGCGGCCAGCGTGCCCAAAATGTACCTCAAACAAGTACCGAAATAAGTTACAGTAATGTTGGGAACCATACAAAGTGTCACACGCGGTGAAATTCAGTACACGCCAAACAGCGTCACCACAGCCGATCTGCTCCTCGCTTAACTGCGTCCGAACACCAGGTGCAGCTACCGCGTCTCAAAAGTATCCCATAATATAACTAAATTAGTTGCAATAATGTTGGTTGTCAGAGAAAGTGCCACAAACGTGTTCCAGTAAGCCACAGTACACGCAAAACTAACCGCCTCACCCCGACCGAGTTGCTTTTCGCTAAATGCGTCACAACGCCAGGTGCGGCGAGCGCGCCCAATACCTATCGAAACAAGAATAATGTTGGCGCCCATGGAAAGTATCGAAAACATGCTCCAATACCTTTCTATACACGCCCAACTAACTGCGCCAGAACGGCCGAGAGCTCATCGCTAATTGCGTCAGTGGGTGGACAGCGGGTTTATTTTTCATACCGGCATAAAGCGTGACCATGACACTGATAGCCAAAAGAAAATTCAATAACTTTCGCATATGTGGCTCTATCTTTTCAACCTGCATAGGAATAAAGTAAAGTGATGCAGCTATGTGTAAAAATATGCTTTTACCCATTTTAGCGCAAGTACCATGGGATGTTACGCAGCTAAATTTGCTCCGCGTGCGCCAAGAAACCACCTCCTTGCCAGTTTCTCGTTATCGTTTGCTTGTCTGCGGTGCGTGAGGTTCCCGATTATAGGCTTAACTAAAAAGTCGGAACACATTCCCTTATCATGAGCGAATTCTAGTTCGTGAAAAGTGCCCCCGCGCGTGCCGCTACAGCAAACGATAGGGCGAAGCCGCAGTTCTTGCCGCGTGCTGCCATGTTCCCCTAAGCTTGGTTTGCCGCGTCATTTTTTCGGAGCAAAAATTTCAATGCTCAGTTGCACTGCAGCTTTAAACTATTAGAAGTTAGTTTTCCTCTTACAGGTATCTTGCAGAAAAATGAAGCCAAAGTAATAAACACTCAATTACCCTAATGCTTAAAAAGGTGAATCAAAAACTTTCATAGATCAAGAAAACTAGCTCTAAAAAATTGATGCCTACTATTATCACTCAGCTATTGAGAATCCAGCTATTGAGAATATCATCATCATCATCATCATAATCATCAGCCTGTTTTATGTCCACTACAGGACGAAGGCCTCTCCCTGCGATCTCCAATTACCCCTGTCCTGTGCCAACCGATTCCAACTAGCTCCCGCGAATTTCCTAATTTCATCGCTCCACCTAGTCTTTTGTCGTCCTCGCTTGCGTTTTCTTTCTCTTGGCACCCCTTCTGTAAACCTAATGGTCCAACGGTTATCTAACAGCGCATTACATGGCCTGCCCAGCTCCACTTGTTTCTCTTAATGTCAATTAGAATGTAGACTATACCAGTTTACTCTCTGAACTAAACAGCTCTCTTTCTGTCGCAATGTTATGCCTAAAATTCTTCGTTCCGTCACTCTTCGCGCGTTCCTTAACTTGTTTACAAGCTTCTTCATCAGTCTCCAAGTCTCTGCCCCATATGTCAGCACCGGTAAAATGCACTGATTCTACGTACACTTTCCCTTTCAATGATAATAGTAAGCTTCCAGTCAGGAGATGACAATGTCTGCCGTATGCGATCCGACCCATTTCTATTCTTCTATGAGTTTCCTTCTCATGATCAATGTTCCCTGTGATTAATTGACCTAGGTAAACGTACTCCTTCACAGACTCTAGAGGCTGACTGGTGATACTGAACTCTTGTTTCCTTACCCGGCTATGCGTCATTATCTTTTTCTTCGGCATATTATTCTTCAACCCCTCTCGCACTCTCTCTGTTAGTCCTCAACCATTTGTTGTAACTGTTACGTTTCGCCTACGACGCGCGGTATAGCCGGCGCGGATGCAACGGACGCCGGGGCTTCGTTCAAAGTGGCGGACATTTTGGCCCGTTCAACGCTGCCGCAACGCCTCCCCGCCAAGCGCGTCCAGGCATGTTTCAATGCCACGTGTGTGCGTGTGTGTGTGTGCATGTTGGTGCCCACGCTTGTCAAGGCGCGGCAGCCGGGGAGAGGAGCTCCGCAAGTGTGAAACGAGGAGGTCTGACCGGCGCCGGCCCGGCGGATGCGTCACCTTCTAGTCTCGACGTGCCCGAGCGCCGCCGTCACGTGGCCTCATCCAGAGACGTTCCTTCTTGCCCGCGACTCCGAGAGTATAAAAGCAGCTGCCCCCGGACGCCAGGAGAGAGGCTCCGATTTCTTCTGTCGAGTTACGTGCTCTCCCGTCTCTCCACTTCGGTCGACCTGACCGCCCGCTCTTTTGCGATGCTAGAATAAACAAGTTGTTCTGTTACCAGTCGACTCATGCTTTGCCGGGACCTTCGGATGCTTCCAGTTGTGCCCCAGGCCGCCAGGCCAACGCTACCCTTGGGGCTTGCGACCCATATGCAACAACGGGCGTCAGCGGTTCGATTGCAACAACTGGTGGCAGCGGTGGGATCGCGACAACGGAGGCCAGCAGCGAAGATATGCGGTTGACTGTATGCTGAGCAGCACAACGACCATCCGGGAGCAGTGCAACGAGCCCTGTGTGATGACTGGTTGCCTGCAGCGGAACGACTGCGCTGGATTCTTGGCTGCGAGATTTGGTGAGTGCGGGACTTTCTTCTTCTGAGTTTTGCCAGGCTTTTGTTAGTGTCAGAAACAGAGCTGGTAATTGTGGTTGTCGTTGCTGCCGGGTTAGTTTGCGGCAAGACAATAGTAGGCAGTAGAGAAAGCAGCATTCAGAGCAGCCATGGATTTGAAGTCGTTGCGCAAACCGAAATTGCTGGAGCTTGCAAGAGAGTTGGGTCTGGATGTCTCAGACAAACTCAGAAAACCAGAACTGCTAAGGGCTATTCTTGAGTTAGAAGCTGAGGATGACGAGCTGTCGGAATGCCTTGAGACCATTGAGGAGAGGGAGACGGCAAAAAGACAGGAGCGCGAACTTAAAGAGCAAAAAGAGAAACAGGAGCGCGAACTTAAAGAACAGAAAGAGAAAGATGAGCGCGAACGTACAGAACAGGAAGAGAAAGAGGAGCGCGAACGTACAGAACAGAAAGAGAAAGATAAGCTCGAACGTAAAGAACAGAAAGAGAAAGAAAAAGAGGAGCGCGACCGTCAACACGCTTTGGAAATGAAGCGTCTCGAGGTAGATATGGAACGCGCTCGTAATGGAAGTCAGGCACACGGTGCAGGAGAAAGAGTATTGTTCAAAATGACTGACCTGATGCGGCCGTTTAAGCTTGGAGAGGACATTGGTTTGTTCCTGGTTAACTTTGAGCGAACGTGCGAGAAGCAGGGAATCTCTCGGGAAACGTGGCCACAGCGCTTCCTCACTTTGTTACCCGGCGAGGCGGCCGACGTAGTCGCTCGCTTGAAGAGAGAGGAGGCAGAGGATGTCGACCAAGTGAAATCAAGTCTGCTAAAAAAGTACAGGCTGTCAGCGGAGGCGTTCCGTCGGAAGTTTCGGGAAAATTAGAAAGGCAGAAGTGAGTCATATCCAGAGTTTGCCTACAGGCTTATGTCAAACATGCAGGAGTGGCTCAAAGAAGAGAAAGCGTTTGGTGACCACGAGAAAGTTCTGCAGTGTTTCGGGCTGGAACAGTTTTATAGTCGGTTACCTGAGAACGTGCGGTACTGGGTCTTGGGTAGGCCAGACGTTAGTACAGTGGCTAAAGCCGCCGAGCTAGCCGAGGAGTTTGTGACGCGTCGGGCTCGCAGAGCTAAGGACGGTCAAAAGGGTGAATTTGGCTCCAAATTTGAGAGGCCGAAGTTCACACCCATGAGAGCAAGGGGGGAAACACTTAGTGCGGATGCGAGTGAAAGCAGTCCGACCGAACGTAAGGAGACGGCGGCAGCCGAAGCCGAACGCAGAAAGCGGTTCGAGACGAGGCAAGCGCGCGTGTGTTATACGTGTCAGAAGCCGGGTCACTTTTCGGCACAGTGTCCAGAAACAAAAACAAAAGTCGTGTTTTTGTCATTATGCAGCACTGACGAGAACATGAAGCTTCTCGAGCCTTACATGCGAGACCTCCTCGTGAACGGGAAAGAGTGGCGAGTGCTTCGCGATTCCGCAGCTACGATGGATGTAGTTCACCCCTCTTACGTAGAACCCGATATGTTCACGGGCGAGTGCGCATGGATCAAGCAAGCCGTGGAAGCTCATAGCGTGTGTCTGCCCGTAGCAAAAGTGCTTATTGAAGGACCTTTCGGAGCACTTGAGACGGAGGCCGCAGTGTCATCTATGCTGCCCCCCCCCCCCCCCCCCAGTACCCGTACCTATTTTCGAACAGGTCCGATCACCTCCTGCGCGAGAAGGGGCTTTTGTTTGGTGAGGCTAGCGTTCAGGCCTTAACCAGATCGAAGGTTCGGGAGCTAGCTGCAAAGGCGGTAGTTGCGGGGCCGACGTCGAACAATGAGAAAGGGTCGGAGGCGCAGCAAGCTGATATTCAGAGCACGTCCGAACAGAATATAATTGAGCCTGTAGCATTGAAGGCACCAGATACTGGAGAGGAAATGCCCGACACGGGAAAGTTAGAAGAGCTATCTGCAGATTTGCTCATCGCGCCTACGTCAGATGGACTGAATAGGTTGCTAAAAGTCAGCCGGTCGGCTTTGATAGCCGAGCAAAAAAAGGATGGCAGCCTAGAAAACATCCGCTACAATGTCAAGGAAGGTATCGCTAAGAAAAATGCTCGTTTTGTGGAAAGAGGTGGAGTCCTGTACCGGAAGTATCTAGACCGCAGGGGAGTGGAGTTCGATCACCTGATCGTGCCTCAGTGCTACCGCCAGGATCTGTTGCGCTTGTCGCATGGGGGTTCGTGGTCCGGACACCTAGGAGTTAAGAAAACTAAGGACCATCTCTTGCAAGAGTACTATTGGCCAGGGTGTTTTCGGGACGCAGACCACTTTGTGAGGACATGTGACACCTGCCAGCGGGTGGGCAAACCAGGGGACAAATCGAGGGCGCCGTTGAAGTAGGTACCTATCATTACGGAGCCTTTTAGACGGCTCGATTGATACAGTGGGACCTCTGCCGGTAACAACCACGGGGTACAGACACATTTTGACTGTGATCTGCCCAGCGACAAAGTTCCCTGAAGCAGTGCCGCTTAAAGAACTCAGCTCAGTTGAGATAGTCAATGCACTACTGTCCATATTTGCGCGAGTTGGTTTTCCTGCGGAAATCCAATCAGATCAGGGCACAGTGTTTACTAGCGCTTGGACGACAACTTTTCTCGAAAGGTGCGGGGTAAAGCTGTTACACAGCTCAGTGTACCACACACAGTCGAATTCCGTTGAGAAGCTCCACTCCGTCATGAAGCGCGTGTTGAGAGCATTGTGTTTTGCACAACAAACTGACTGGGAGCTGTGTCAGCGTGGGGTGATGTTTGCATTGAGGACCGCGCCGCATGCGGCTACAGGGTTTTCGCCAGCTGAGCTGGTGTATGGTCGCTCGCTGCGTTCTCCGCTTCGCATGCTTCGATATGGATCACTGCCCTCTCCAATGGCTGCAGACCATCTCTTCCACAAATGGCCGCCTCCTGCGCTAGAGCCTCGCTTTGCAACATTATTGCTTTGAGGTGCGTTACAAAAAGGGGAGTCTCAACGGTAACGCCGATGGCTTAAGTCGAAGCCCCTAACGTAGGAATCAGCCTCAGAGTTGTTTGTTACTGATGCTTTTCTTCCTGAGGCAGGATATTTAACATATTGCTTTTGTTTAGGGTTTCAAAGTGATGACATGCTTTCTAGTGCAATTTTCCAATTTGTGGACGTGTTCTGGGTGCTGCTAGACTACTGTAAGGAACTAGGCAGTAGTATAAAAGGGGAAAGAGCCTGGCATGGCTTAGTGAGGGTTGTGTCGTGCTTGCTGACTGAGCGGTTGAGTTTCGGCGTAGTTCTAACGCTTGCTGGGAACGAGAGAAAAATGGCAACTCTCCCGAAGTCACTTTGCAGTGTCCTGTGTGAACCTGAACGTGAGAACGAGGCCTTCTCGGTGCGCTGCGCTCAAGAAACGCCGAGGGACGACCGACTTCGGTTACGAGCATCATCGAGCGACATCCCTCCGGACAGCGGATGCAGTCCCCTGTCCATCGGGATCTCCTTCTCCCGGCGGGGCGGTCTGTTACGTTTCGCCTACGACGCGCGGTATAGACAAGAACGGCACCGAGAGCGGCGCTGCTGCGCCGGCGTTGAGAGCGCCGCATGCGAAGCAAAATTCTCTTAGCGGGTGGTATCCCTCTCCCATCTCTCCTTCGTGCCGCCAGGATTGCCTCCTGCACTGCGCGTGTTTTGGCACGTTTCGCGCCGCGCGCGGTGTGTGCCCACGTGTGTGCGCGTGGAAATTTCGTTCGAAGGGCGGTGTACAGTCTGTTTCACATTTAGGGGAAAACTCGGAGCGCATTGCATCGCGATGCGGCGAGCGCTTGAGTCAGGCGGCGGCAGCACCTCGCGCAGGTGCTCGAGGGGCGGGATCTTGAACGGCGTCGTCTGCTACGGCGGCGCGCGCTGGCCGCATTGTCGGGAAACGTTCTACTATCAGTTGCAGGGCGCTGATCTCATCGTTACTGCTTGAAATGAGCCGGTATTCTTTACTATGCGTTGTGCGACGCCAACTGATACGCCTCGAAGGCAAGTTCATCGCTGCAGGGCAGTCATAGACGACGTATTGATTCCATACATTCTTGACGGCCCGTTTCTGGAAGGCGACTATATATTCTAACGCGATAGGTCGCTGATCCACACTGCTCGTGTGGTGCAACAACTGCTAGAAGAGCGCACAGTCACTCTCTTGGAGTGGCCGCCTCAATCCCCGGGCGCCAACATCATTTAAAATGTCTGGGGCTCGTTGAACGTATCGCTGGCGCACCGTCCCCTCTATCAGTCGCCCGAGGATAGGCTTCGATCCACCATCGTCAGTGACTGAGACGTGCTGCGAATGAACACATCCCTGATCAAGTCATTCTGCACTTCACTGCCTTCCAGGATGAGCGCTGTCATCGCTGCCGCTGGGGACATGACGACATACTAACTGAAGTTCCCAGCGTGACGTGTGGTGTAGGTGATTGGTGTAGCGAATGATTGTCGAGAAAAACCATTTCCAGCTCATTGTCTGAACCTAAAACATTCATTTAATCGTATCCGTTTGTTTCATCGTATTCGACTCCCATAGTTATCATTGTTGAGTGCTTTGTTTTCCTTTCGAGTCAAACAAACACTGAACACGTTGCGCGCACAACTTGGTGCGTCTTGTCGCTGCTTATTACGGTAGCACACACAGTGAAGAAATATACGTACACTGCCCCTGACAGTAGCACGCTTCCCGACAATGCGGCCAGCGCGCGCCGCCGTAGCAGACGACGCAGATCACGACTCCGCCCCTCGAGCGTCTGCGCCTGCTCGAGCTGCTGCCACCGCACGACTGCACTGCTTCCCGCATCGCGATGCAATACGTTCCCAGTTTTCCCCTAAGTGTGAAACAGACTGTACACGCTTCTATTTGCCTTTAAGAAGATAGGTAGGCTTGACGATTATTTTTATGGCTGCAATGCAGCGAAAGGGCAGCGTCTGCTTAACCATGTAAGTGACGCTGAGCAGGTGATTGGAAACGACATCGTATGTACCGCCGGAAAAATCGTCAGCACATACGATGCGGCACATACATACGGCACATACGAGCTAAAGTCATTTTTGAAGTTTCACACAATATGTTTGCTACAAATCCGTGTTGTCTCTGATGGCGACAATGGTCTTCCATCGACACTGTGCGGAAATAAACAAAATATATCGCTGCATAGCACAAGTACGACATGCGCACACAACTTTAACTAGTGCGTCCCCTACAATATGGAATAGAAGCAGCAATCTAGACAGCTTGGCCATTCTTTAACAGTGCTCAAGAGAGGGAAGTTGAAAGTATTAGTAATCATTCCTGCTTCAGCAATGCCGGCGCGACCAAGACGCGGGCCGCGTATCGTCCAGTAACTCGATCGATCGGTGCAGTGGTGAAGCGGGAATGAACTCCGGTCATGTTCAATGCATCGTGCACATATTCAATTTCTCGGCACGCGTGAACTTCGGCCACTGCTAGCGCATACAACAGAAGTGGTTTCCATTCTTGGGCAGCGCACACATAAACGAAACACGAGAAAGAAGACGGGACAAGCGCTCGTCGAACAAAAGTTTTTATATTAATAAAAGGATTATGTACCGAGTAATTATTAAATTCATGTGGGTTACATATAAAAACCGTCATACACTCAGGAGTGATCAATGAACGAGCTCGCTTCGTTTGCCAGTTGTTTACTTCGCTCGGCGCACCGCAGTAATCCATGTGTGTCGTCTGCTTTTTTCGTACCATTTTATTGTGAATCGGCAGAATTTCACTGGTGGCATCAACCCTTTCGTGTTTACATTGCTGTCGTCACAGTTAACAACACAATAATAATTTCCGGTCATCCGAAGAGGCGTCCTCGCAAACAAGAGACGTTTCGCGCGCAGCGCGAACTGAACGCGGGCGCGACCGCTAAGGGAAGCGGCGGCGGAAGCCTACACCCGTTGGAGATTAAATCGTTCCGCCAGGGGAGAAACGAGCGCTGGCGTCTAGGATGAAACTTGGCGTGCGGTCGTCCATAGCCGGCGCGGATGCAACGGACGCCGGGGCTTCGTTCAAAGCGGCGGACATTTTGGCCCATTCAGCGCTGCCGCAACGCCTCCCCGCCAAGCGCGTCCAGGCATGTTTCAATGCCACGTGTATTCGTGTGTGCGTGTGTGTGTGTGCATGTTGGTGCCCGCGCTTGTCAAGGCGCGGCAGCCGGGGAAAGGAGCTCCCCAAGTGTGAAACGCGGAGGTCTGACCGGCGCCGGCCCGGCGGATGCGTCACCTTCTAGTCTCGACGTGCCCGATCGCCGCCGTCACGTGGCCTCATCCAGAGACGTTCCTTCTTGCCCGCGACTCCGAGAGTATAAAAGCAGCTGCCCCCGGACGCCAGGAGAGAGGCTCCGATTTCTTCTGTCGAGTTACGTGCTCTCCCGTCTCTCCACTCCGGTCGACCTGACCACCCGCTCTTTTGCGATGCTAGAATAAACAAGTTGTTCTGTTACCAGTCGACTCATGCTTTGCCGGGACCTTCGGATGCTTCCAGTTGTGCCCCAGGCCGCCAGGCCAACGCTACCCTTGGGGCTTGCAACCCATATGCAACAACGGGCGTCAGCGGTGCGATTGCAACATAACTCGTCTGCAGTATTGCTGAATAGAACGATGTCATCGGCAAAGCGAAGGTTGCTGAGGTATTCGCCGTCGATCTTTACTCCTAAACCTTCCCAGTTTAATAGCTTGAATATTTTCCCCAAGCACACGGTGAATAGCATTGGAGAGATTATGTCTCCTTGTCTGACTCCTTCCTTTATAGGTATCTTCCTATTTGTGTAGAATTAAAGTGGCTGTGGAATCTGTAGATATTTTCCAAGGTATTCACGTAACGGTCTGTACTCCTTGATTATGTAATGCCTCTATCGCTGCTGGTATCTCTACTGAATCAAATGTATTGTCGTAATCTATAAAAGCCATATAAAGAGGCTTATTGTACTCTGCGGATTTCTCGATTACATAATTAATGGCACGGATGTGATCATTGTTGAGTATCCCTTCCTGAAGCCAGCCTGTTCCCTTCTTTAGCTGAAGTCCAGTGTTGCCCTTATTCTAGTGCAATATTCTTGGTGAACATTTTATACAGGACTGGGAGTAAGCTAGCCAATGGGCCGATAATTTTTCAATTCCTTAATGTCTCCCTTTTTGTAGATTAGTATAATGCTTGCATTCTTCCAGTTTTCTGGGACCCTTGCAGTCAACAGACAATTTGTATAGAGAGCCGCCAGTTTTTCAAGCATTCTGTCTCCTCCATCTTTGTTTAAATCGACTTTTATTCCATCTTCTCCTGCCACTCTTCCCCATTTCATGTCTTGCAAGGCCCTTCTGACCTCATCAATAGTTATAGGAGTTTCTGTATCCTGTTCATTACTGCTTCCAATGGAGGCATTCTGACTCCTCTGGGTACTGTACAGGTCAGCATAGAATTCTTCCGCTGCTGTTACTATACCTTCGAAATTGCTGATGGCATTACCCTGCTTATCTTTCAGCGCATACAGCTTGGTTTGTCGTATGCGAAGTTTCTTTCTCATTGATGTCAAGCTGCGTCCATTTTTTAAGGCCTCTTCAGTCTTTCTCGCGTTACAATTTCGAATATTCCTTATTTTTGCCTTGTTGATCAGTTTTGACAGTTCCGCGAATTCTATCTTATGTCTTGAGTTAGATACTTTCATTTTTTGTCGCCGCTTTATTAGGTCCTTTGTTACTTGGGAGAGCTTGCCTACTGGTTGCCTTGGTGCCTTGCCTCCTACTTCAGTTGCTGCCTCTGAAGCTAGCCTAGTTACGGCTTCATTAATTACCTCTATGTCAGCTTCATCTCTGTGTTCTAAGGCTGCACATTTGTTTGCAAGTACCAGCCTGAATTTGTCTGCTTTTACCCTTACTGCCTTTAGGCTGACCTGTTTATTGTTGACCAATTTTACTCTTTCTCTCTTCAAATCGAGGTGAATCCTAGCCCTCACTAACCTATGATCACTGCACTTTACCCTACCTATCACTTCTACATCCTGCGCTATGCTGGGATCGGCAGAACGTATGAAATCAATCTCAGTTCTTGTTTCACCATTAGGGCTTTTCCAGGTCCACGTTTTGTTGCTACACTCTCTGAAAAAGGTGTTCATTATTCGAAGTTTATTCCTTTCTGCGAACTCTATGGGCATCCCACCTCTAGCGTTCCTAGAATCGACGCCGTAGTTGCCAATTGCTTCTTCATCAGCTTGCTTTTCCCCCACCTTTGCATTTAAGTCGCCCATTACTACATTGTACTGAGTTTGCACTTTTTTCATCGCTAATTCAACATCTTCATAAAACTGATCTGCTTCATCATCATCGTGACTGGATGTTGGAGCGTAGGCTTGTGCTACCTTTAATCTATTCCTCTTATTAAGTTTGATTACGACTACTTCTGCCCTCTCATTCATGGTGTAGAATTTTCAATGTCGCCCGCTATGTCCTTACAGATTAGGAATCCTACCCCTATTGCTTCTTATCTGGGAGACCTCTATAGCAGAGGTCATGGCCATTACTCAGCACTGTATGAGCTTCACCAGTTCTCCTAATCTCAATAAGGCCTATGATATACCAAACAATGTCTGACAGTTCCTCAAAGAGTCCTGCTAAGCTAGCCTCGCTCGACAGTGTTCGGGTGTTAATGTTTGCCAGGGTCGGTTTCCATTGGCGGCCTGTGCAGGCCCACAGATTCTTAGCACCCTCTGCTGCGTTACAGGTATGTCCGCCGACTTGTTCAGGTGCTCCGCAGCTGCTGGGGACTGAGGGCCATGGGTTATTTGTAGGAATCATGAGTGAGGAAGTGACCGAATACTGCACTAGGGAGGCCAATTCCTGTTCTGGTGATGATCGAGTGTTTTTGTTAAAGCTTAGTGAACCTTAAAAATTTGGCTGTGCCTGGATTAGTATAGCCCCACTCACTCTCTGCATCCTTTGCCAGTGTCAGGCGTCACTCGAAACCTGCAGATGTAGTGCACTTGAAAAACATGGAACTTTGCTTATTCAATTTTTAGAGGCATATTTCTGCTTGAACTCCTGCAAACAAATATAATCAGAACTGACCCGCGTGGACTGAAAG
The DNA here is from genome assembly GCF_023375885.2 of Dermacentor andersoni. Taxonomy (NCBI): domain Eukaryota; kingdom Metazoa; phylum Arthropoda; class Arachnida; order Ixodida; family Ixodidae; genus Dermacentor; species Dermacentor andersoni. The sequence continues at coordinate 234,879,283 of NC_092815.1, forward strand.
TACTATTTTTCGAAAAGAGTTTTGTTTTTTGTCACGTGCACCAGAAATATGATAATCAACGGACTTTTCATTTCGTGTTTCCATAAATGTAAGGCAATGTCATATGGCACGCATTTGTCGCCAATCGAATTCACTTTGATTACAATCGAGCATGACGCTGAAGCATAGACAAGACGCTCCGCTTGTCCTGTGTGCCTTGTACACAATGCGTAACTTTTGCAATAATTAGCCAACACCGCCGCAGGGAGATCGAAAGCAGGACATATACACGCCAGAGACCGCAGGCATCATCAACTGACTGAGGAATGAAACGCAAAGGCATGGCAAGTCAGGGATGTTAAAGAGCTGCCGAAAGATTTGCACGGGTGAAGCACTAGAGAAGTTGATGTATCATGTGAGGCCAGAGTTCTACCAACTATTGCGGAACCAGGTGCACTACATTATCGCAAGAAGGGAAGGATATGGAGAAATATTTTCTGGAGCACTTTGGCGTTGTCGCGAACTTGTGCGGTGCGACGACCGTGCTGCAAGAGAAGCGAAACTGCAATCTACTATAAGAAATATTTTGCTGTAATAAGTATCGCGTAGACTTGCTGCAGTCGTTCTGTTATACGTAGCTCATGCGGCACATAAATGACATCAAAGTGGGTCTCAAAAAACAGCGTTAGAGAAAGTCCGCTGCAAAAAGAAAGCTCCAGGAGCTTGAAAATTAGGATGCATTTTCTTACTGGTATTTGATTCTTTTTTTTTTGTAATTCCGATAGTTATTGGGGCGTTCTCCTGATTAGCCTATCTTTATAAAATGGTTTGGCATCTTTCAATATATGTATAAACATCGTGCAGCGTATTCTTTGTGCAGACAGTCATTGTTCCCTACTTTCACCTTCCTCTTTAACAGATCTTGGTATGCTAGAATCTTCTTGAGCTGCTTCAATAAAGCCATGCAAGTACTAATGTTGCGCGACACTCTTCAGCGCTTTCATTAATATGGCAAATGTGTGTGCGTGTAGGGGGGCTCCTTTTTGCAACGCCACGAATAATCTTAATAAGCAAACAAAGGATGCTGTGCTAGAAACGAATGTTCTAGAAGAAGTCGAAATGCTTTCGCCTCCTTATAGTGTCGACATCGAAATTTTCATGACGGATGACCTCCAGCCAGTGATTAAACTCGTAACATAGCTCTGACACCTGTCCTATGCTTAAAACAGGTCGCATGAAACTGAGCCTATGTGCTCTGGTAAAGAAAGTGCATAATAGACGTTCAGAGTAAGAAACGTCTTGAAAACTATTAAACAGATTTTTTTTCTGAGCAAGTTGCCGTGATGCATTCAATGCAGTTGATTTGAGTTACCTCTTAAGCCGTGTTCAATTATCTAGGTAACTTAAAGGTACGTGTTCAATACCACCTTTGTGCATCGCTCTGTCCGTGCCCAACCTCAACTGATAATCAACCGCCGACCGACACGTGCTTCTCCTGCATTTATTCTTTCTAGGTAAAAGAAAAACTCGGCGGTATTTGTTTTTATTGTCTTGGAAATGTGCCATTTATGCTTAGATGATGATAGAACAAACTAAGTGCATTACAAACTTTAATAATCTTCTGCAACATGATCGTGAGGAATTCCGTAATGATACCTTGTTCGCAATGTTACAGATCTGAATGAAGCGCTAGACTTACATGCATCACGAAATAAAACCAAATATGAAAAAGATACTATAGGCATTTTCGATATAGCTTGCTAAATACTTATCGGCACATTATTACAAGGAGGGCTATGCAGGAAGTATAGCATGTTTTCTTGGACTAGCAAGTGTACCCCTTGTATGGAACAAAAAAGGAACATGTTTTTTACTAGCATGCGAAATTGTGGATCTGCTACTCGTGATAATCGTTTTATTATTAATAAATCACTGTTCCAACCAAAATTGCTTTGTTGGAGCTGTGTTTTGCACAGCAAGCAAACATGGCCTCTGTAGCAGTTTCCTGTCTATGAGAAATCGCATGAAGCTGTCTTATGTATGTGTGTTGCAGTACTGAATAATGAAATACTCAGCTCTACATTATAGCGTTGTCTAAAGCATGCCTTGCTGTGCGATAGGTCGCTAATAAGAACAGTGAATAAACCACATTTTCCTGCCTGCTTATGCTTTGCAAAAGGATAGACAGTTGGGCGAGTTGGTACGTTAACATGATTTTGGCTTTTAGCGCTCGTCCTGTCTGCTCCTTTCTGTGTCCGTGTTTCACTTCGCGCTAGAAGCCAAAATCATGTTACCGTGCCAACTCGCCCAACTGTCTATCCTTTTGCATTACATTTCTTGTACACAGGGCTCCTTTCAATGTGAACGCTTTAATCTTTCTAGTGAAGCCAATGTTGCTTCTTTGATTTAGCGCTCGTCCTGTCTGCTCCTTTCTGTGTCCGTGTTTCACTTCGCGCTAGAAGCCAAAATCATGTTGCTTATGCTTTGCCGTGTGCCATGGCGCGCGGGCTTGCGCATCTTGAATAGAAAAAGATAACACAGAAGCAAAAAGATAACGCAGATAACACAGACGCGTTCCACACATGCTACGAGTACAAGAAAACTAGAAGAATCTAAAAGAGGAAATCCGCCTGAAAAAATAAATGCAAGCGGTGCTGGTTTTCGTTGGCGGGGAAAGTCGCGGGCTCGTCAAGCGGACAGCGGACAAGCAGAATGGCGTTCTCCCTTCGCGCAACAAAACCATTCCCATGGCAGCGTGCTTGATTTCCTTTTCTTTCTTTTTTTTCTTCCAGAGTTTGGACTACCAGGCAGCGGGGCAGAAATTGGCGCTCGCGACGCAATTCCCGTCTACCTGGGGGGTATACCAGCTGACATAGCCAAGACTGCGTAACAACATTCAGTGTCGTGACGTAAGCCTGAGTTGCTTGAAAAGCAGCGCAGACGATTTTCAAACAAAATTTCTCACCTTGCCGTAGTCCAATAGCGTAGTGGTGCCGTGTTGAAGTGCACAAGGAAGAATAAGCCGAAAGACCAAGAAACAAGCGGCCTCGCTCGCTTCGGTGGTGTGTCTGGCGCATGGCGTATGTACCTGGCGCGTCTGGCGTGTCACTGGCTTGTCGCTAGGTGACGCAAGGAAAATCGCCAAGTTCATTTATACGCAAAAGTATTGTTTTGTTTTGTTTTAGCGGGAAGGAATAAAAAATAATACATTAAACCAGGTTTGTTAAAACAATAAAATAAAACCGGTTTTGTGTCTCTGCACGTCATTTCACATTATTTTATCCGATGCTCACGTCCGCTAACGGCTGGCATCAATACTAGCGCGACACAGTTCTTGTCCGCAGTTTTCGCCGAGTGGCCGCTCCCGTTGAATTTCTTTATGCCATCATGCGCAACAGGCGTGGAGCACCGTAAGACCGTCGTCGTCGGCAGGAAGAAAATCCTTGCGTGGAATTAGCAAACGCTTATTAAGGGTTTCTCACGCGAGAGGATAAAACGTCGCACGAAGCGACTGAAAGCCACAAGTGAGGTCATTTCGCCCAGGACTGAAGTTAGTGTGGGGCTTACAATAAGCATCGCCAGCCAGTCATAAGACGACGGTGGCTGTCCGCTATAGCTTCTTTTTTTTTTTTTTTTTGCTGTCTTGTCTTGCATGGTGCCTGTTTTTACGCGAAAGCGTTAAGGGTCCCGCGTCGCAGAAAATCCTGCGTCAGCATCCCGCGTCGGCGTTCGACGTCGTTTCGGCAAAAAGATTTTCGAACCAACCATACCCATGCCCTCCATGTGACGCAAACAAGTTGCTGAATTAACTGAATTTCTCAATCTAAAATACGGAGAAAATTGTAAAGTGCGACTTACGCACAACCTACAGGCATGACAGCGCCAAATTGTAATTCGAATATACGAGAAAACATAATTCTTTTAAGCGAGAACTCAAAGAAACCCCTTTTCCAGCGTTTCTACCATGCACAGACCAGCCAGGGCGTCCGCCATTTGCGTGCGTCGGCACGCGAATATCCTAAGAGGCCACGCAGCGGCGCGCCCGGTTCCATTCAACACTTCTAGATGGCGTTCGCCTCCGCCACATCGCGGCCCAAGCAAGAGGCTGCGTTTCTACCAGAAAGCCCGCCTCCGTGCATAGCGTCCACCGCCAGCGTTTCCCGGTAAACATTACGGTTACATACGCGGTTACATACATAGCTTAAGCGTCCTCCAAATTTTTTTTTTGCTTTACGCATGTAAAACAAAACCGTTGTGCCATCTTTATGAGGGATATGCCGAGTGATTTTTCTGCGTGTGTGTGTGTGTGCGTGTGCTAGCTTGTGCGCGTGTTTATACGTGCGTGCACGTGCTTGTTTGTGCGCGTGTGTGCACGTGTGTGCATGTGCGTGCATGCGGTGTGTGTACGTGTTTGCGCGCGTGTGTACATGTGTGCGTGCGCGTGTGCCCGGGTGTGCGTGTTTGTGTGTGTGCGCGCGTGTGTGTATGTATGTACGTGTTTGTGTGCGTGCGTGTGTACGTGTCCATGCGTATGCGTGCGCGTGCGTTCTTGGGTGTGCGTTTGTGTGTGCGCGCGTGAGTCTGCGTGTTCTTGTTCGCGAGTGTGTGCGTTTGTGTGCGCGTGCGTGTGTGTGTGCGTATACATACATGCGTGTACGCCTTTGTGTGTGAGTGTGTGTGCGTGTTTCTGTGCGTGTTGGTGTTCGTGTGTGTGTGTGTAGTCCACAGTATGACAAACACCGTGAGCACAGAGACTACGCGCTTCGCCTTAGTGCTGAATTGAGACTATGAGCAATATAATAGAAGGATTAGGCTAACAACCCGAAAGACGACAGCGAATTCAAAAGCATCAAGTTTCGATAATTAGAAACGTCAGGGCGTTTTGTGGTTGCTTCATCTCGCATGAAGAAATATAGCCTCCATATGCGTCCAGAAAAATAATCATCTGCAGCCCTATGAGCCAGAGAAAACTGAAGCCTGAAAACAAAAACAAATAATCAGTCCCATTCCACATTGTAAATGTGGATAACCAGCGAAGCTGTGAATGTGGGCCCCTTAATGCAAACTGTCTATTGCCGTGCGTCAAACGCCGTATGCACATAAATGGAAGGCGAGGCGCGACTAGTCGCTCTTCCACGATGTTGAGCCTCGGAAGATGATGAGGCACCGGGTGGTATACATACCCATGTATTCTTGCAAAACGCGGCACGACACCTCTTGCTAACGAATCCCGCCACGTAGAACAGACGCACCTCACCGCACTCCTAAGGCACACACTGCTTCACCGTAGCCAAGGGGATCGTGCGTTGGTAGACGTCCCGCAGTGCAGTTATGGTTGTAAGGTCCCTCGAAAACCACAAGCGGTCACACAGAACACGTACAGGCCGCACAAAATTGGTTCCCCACAAACTCCCTCTGGAACCTGGCTCCTGCTCAAGTGAAAAGTTCCAAGCTTCCGGGAGCGGGACCACGTCGACGGTTCGCATTTCTTTCCGCCTCGCAATCCTGGCGGGCAGCACACGTGCGGGACCACAACCACGGGAGCGCGGAAGGAACGGCAAGGAGATACGCACGTGTTTGGAACGCCGACAAAGAGTGGGTGGTGCGAACGTAGACATGGCCGACGTGGGTCAAAGTGTAGTATCTGTTCTTACCAGCCTAATATCTGATACGGATTGTGTTTGAACCTTAGATATTAAACTTATTTTTGCAAGTTGACGGAGTGCTTAAAGCCGGCTTAACCTCAGCCGCGGGTCACACCAGCATTGTACTATCTTCGCGATCGGCCCACGTATGGAGAGGAATTATCGATCTACACGGCTCGATAGACGCACGCCATTTCTTCCAGAACCTATCCATACAAAGCATCGTTGTTAAACGATAGAAGTACTCAAAACACATCACTGATAATCTTTACGTTTCTCAGGGACAGACGCTACACTACAATTCGCTACCACCCAACACCAAATTCAGTTTCACTATGAGTTTGAAAAGTCAGGTTATTGCGCGCATAAAGTAACACAGCCGATCAGACATTAAGCAGAAGTTCGCAACACACCATTAATGAACTTGAAAAAGGGGGTTCCAGCGAAACACAAAAGACCCGCACACAAGGAAAAAGCGTTAGACACGGACGGACGCTGGTGGAGACCAGCGTCCGTCCGTGTCTTGTGTGCGCGTCCTTTGTGTTTCGCTGGTACCCCGTTTTCAAGTTCATCACGCACCAAATGTCCCAAGAGCTTGCGCTAATGCACAGCATTAATGTTGCTGCCTTTCACAGTAGCGCCCGCCCAATACCATTCTGCTCTAAAACTCCTCAGTGCACTTTGAGATGACAAATCAGAGCACGCCACAAGGATATAAGCACGCGCCATCCATGGCAATCAGTGGTGGCTTCTGGCCAATCGGCCGCGACAACGCGTTGCAACGCTTACCCGCATCAGCTCGAGCGGTGCAGATTGACATAATTACATTCGCAAGACCGCTACCCTCCTATCGTAGAAATTTCTTCTTACGTCGACAGCTGCGACGGCAGTTTAGGTTTTGTGAATCAACTTACGCTTGCAATTGGCGCAAGTACTGAAGTTGGCAGCTGCGCTACCATTACATACACACCATTTTTCGACTACAGCGCTCGTCTTTGCAGCGGTGGGCTTCGCAAGGTTGCTGATCTTACGAACAGTTTTACCTTTGTGAATACTCTCTTCCCGAAACATATTTCTTACGCCAAAATTGGTTCGTAAGTTCGCTTAGTGAATTCAACCCCAGGTTTCTTTCATATTTCTTCGCATTCGGTGTATTTGCGTCTCAGTTTTTGTTGATTGTACCCACTATTGCATGGGCCCGGAGAGAACTTGCGCTATCTGTAAATAATAAACAATGCGTAGAAATAATAAATTGTACTTCACATCCCCCTGAGCACATCCCCCTGAATTTCAATGGAGATAAACCGCCGGGCATGCGACATAACCCAACCGAGCACACACGAGCGCGATAGGGTCCGTAATGGACTTTGCGTGCCCCAACGCTTGGGTGCGTCTTGCGTCCCCTAATCCGAATCTCTCCAATTTCTTCCACTTGCTGCGTTATGCGTTACGGCGGCTGTGGTCAGCGGTGCGCAATTTTCAAGCCTACAGACTCAACGCACTCGTTCTTTACGGTGTCGAGGACGAAGCTCATGTTGACCCTTCCGATATTGAGGAAAACCAACATGCAGGCGATTGTGAACAGCGTGGAGAGAATAAGGATGAAGGCGCCCCTCCACAGCAGCTGCTCCTCGGATGGCGTCCACGGGCCGCCTAGCAGGTCTCGCTTGGAAAAACTGCACCACTCCAACTCCTCGTCGTCGTCATCGTCGTCCTCCATCGGATCGTCCTCCTGTGGACGACGACATAATGACCAGTCACTTGGGCAGTGCGCCAACCGGAATTTATGCCAGGCCACGCAGCACGGCCCTTGTTGAAATAACGTGCTGCTGGGCTTGTCAACCCCCTTCTCGTGCTGCTAGGCTTTCGCGTTTAAACAAGCGTGTACTTTGCACGGCAACGAAAGCAGGACATACACAGAACAGGCAAGGTCGATTCACACGGTGGCGAAGGCGAGGATGAAATGCGTTTCAAAACTAATGAGCAGCGACATCAATTTTGGTCGTGTAATTGAAACGCGACTACATATCACGGGGCCAAGCCCCAGTTGATAGAAAATTTCACGCAATACGTCACGAATGGAAACATTTGAAAAATTAGAGACAATTTCGCTAGAATAGGAAAACATGAAGTCACATGCTGTTTCCTTCCATTCACGAATAATTATGAGCGCGAAACAGTGCAGGCTTTACTGAAGTTTGTTCGTGGCGACGCGTGCGGGAATGTGCCGAGATTGAATTACCGCATTTAACCAAGGTCGCTGTAATGTCGTCAGCGGTCTCTTATGCGTAGCCATAAAAAGTAATGGAAATATATACAGTAGTAAACCTACAAGGCTTTATCAGTAAATTTACTTTGAACTGCCTTTTCACTAAATATTATGTTTTAGCTATCTGTTCAGTACCCGAGAGAATCTACAGGTGCCACGCATGTTGTATTAGTGAAAATTAAAGTGTGGTATTCGTAAATTATTTCGATGCAACGTTTATTTTATTCTAACACCGAAATAGCACATGTGTGCTGGTATTTAAGATACATGCAGGTGGTACTCTGTTCAAAACTCAGGTGAAACCATTGATCTGAATTCCTGCTAAATTGCGAAGGCTCACCAGTGCAATGCGTTCCGTTCTAGAGCGAGGGCCAAAAACACAGATGGGTGTATTTAGGTTAGATTGTGACGCAATGTTGTGGCGAATATTGTCATTTACTTACGCTTCATTTTGTGCTTTTGTGCGCTCTGTATACGCGATGTGATGTGAGCTGGCGCAGTAGATTGCTTGGAGCAACAAGCCTCAAACTGTAAACGAGGATTTTCTTTTTTCTACCCAAAAGTCGGCCCCGCTAAGTGTATATTGCACTGTCGTGCCTCCACAAGCCGCCGTTGGAAGACGTATAAGCTTCTATTGCAGCTTCGCTACTAAGTGTACATTACTTTGGAACAGGCGCTTCATTTACTTCCTACTTTGATTGCTGTGATGCGTGTCACAGTGTGTTATACCGGTGTCACATGTGCACTTCTGATCGCCGTGGGGACGGATCCGGATTAAGAGGAAGCTTTAGCTCGGGCCCAACTCCGACGCGGCCTATTCAAATACATGTAAAACGCAAAAACGTTTTTATGAGATAACCTCTGTACCGATTTTGATGAAATTTGTGGCATTTGAAAGAGAAAGTTAAATTCTAGTGACTGTTGGAAGCGGAATTTCGATTTAGGGCTTGAATTTTCTTAAAACGATTTTCAAATATTTCACCATTTGAAAAAAATAGAAGCACGAAGTTTACAAATTCATAGCTCTGCATCAAGAACTGATATCGCGGTTCTGTAAACGGCATCCATTAGATCATTCAAAGCGGACAAATTAAATATGTCATTTTACATCTTACATGAATTTGTTACGTAGGTTACAACGGTTTTGCAAAAGTTGTATTTCCCTGTGATTAAATTTTTTTATATTCATGTGTAACATATCAATTTTGTCCGCTTTAGATGTACTACTAGATTCAATTCACAGAATTTTATTATCATTTTTAGTGGTTGAGTTACAGAGTTGTAAACTTGATAGTTTCGTTCTTTGAAAATTTTCGATTTTTGCCAATTTTAATAAAAAATTGACGACCTAACTTAAAAATTCGAAACAAACAGTCACTAGATTTTAAGTTTGTCTTTTAAATGCAACAAACCTCGTCAAATTTGGTGCAGTGGTTGCCGAGAAAAACGAATTCTGCTTTTACATGTATTTAGATAGGAGCACCCGAGCTAAAGCTTCCTCTTAAGCTCGGTCCCTGTCCGTGTGCTGCTGCACAGGCTACGCGCTCTCTGTCGGCAAGCCTGTGGCATGCGGCGTGTTTCGCGTCCAAGCCTTGGGATGTCGACACCATCGAAACGACGACAGTGCACCACCAGCAGCGGTTAACGAAGCGGCAGCGAAGCGTTTACATCGTAAATTTTATTTATAACGCTTCAAAGCGATGCGTACTGGAAAATGTTGCTCTTTTAATGCTTAAAATATTCGGAAGGAACTTCGGCTTGAACGCTGAAAAGTTTTGTTTCGTGACACACTTGCATGAGCAACCGCGGAAGAAACAGGAGGCAGTCTAGATGAACTAGCGCGACAGAATTCTCGGCTGTGAAAGTTACGTGGTTATGCTCAAATAGAGCTGAAAGTTCCTGAATATTGTCAACGAAGTGGTGCGACACCTTAGGCTACAAAATTGCAAGAACTTCAGCACCGTACCAGCGTACGACAACTCTGTGCGGTTGGATGTATCTCTTCATTGAGCGGCGGACAGCTTGTATTCACCGACATTTGTACTGGGACTGTACGTAGCATCTTTTACCATATAAATTCTTATGCATGTTATGCATTGGTATATCTTCTGAAACGCCATTCTCATAACTTTTGTATTTCATGTAAATATCGATGCTGTTAAAATAAATCCGTTTATTTGCAGCAAGTTTGTGTGATTAGTGTTTGATTTCGCTTGGCCTTTGCGGCAGCGACAGCCTTCAAAGGTAAATGCACGAGCTGCTTTTGCATGTCAAATAAGAAAAATGTATACATGTTATGTAAACGATATAAAATTTAGGAGATACCTGACCAACGCAAGCGGGCAGGCGCAGCAGCTGAAGCACAGGACGCTGGGGTCGATCGTCTGGTGCGCCAAACGCTTCACAAGCGTCACTTTCCTTTCGGTACACATTTAACTTTCTAAGCAACTTTAAATTATTCAGACGTCACGTATCACTTTTAACTTTCGATTATAAGTGAATAATAATCGAAACATCATATAGTATTAGTAAGCAAGGATTTTTCTGTTATCAGTGCAACTATCGTTAGAATCCAAGCATAGCCTCCTATATTTTTTATAGGAGGCTATGATCCAGGAGCCGCTAGCATCGCCTTCGAAAACCGGCCCAATTGTGTCTATGGAAACGTGACGGGTTTGCTGTTGGATCGTGATTAGGATCCGTTAATCGCAATCATGGCTGTGCTGCACTACTCGCCGTACACGGCAAAGTAGACGGCGAAGCGGACAGCAGCCAACTTTTTCTTGTCTCCGCGAGGTGGAGTCGCGTCGCAGAAGCGTCTTTTTGGAACGAAATAATTTATATTGCCACCCGCTTAGCCGGCCATTTAGTTTGGATCCACATAAATGGGCGGCTAAAGTGCGAAGTATGTGTACCTAAACATCGTGGACGCGGTATGGAGGAAGGTGTCAAGAAAGTTGCCAACCAAGTACAGGGTAATTGAAGGTGTTGTTAGACAACCGAGAGTAATCAGAAAGAAAGTCACAAAAACAGAGACAGCGAATTGGATGCAAAAGATGGAAACGAAAAAGACCGGTGAAAATTGCGTGCAAGAAAAGATGGCGGCCCGGGCGAGAGGACCCCGTGTATCGTGAGCTTAATTTATGGAGCAGCACCTGCGCTTGGCAAGATGCGCCACAAGCCTCTCGCAAAGCATGAGTGCTGCTCAGTGCGCCTTGCTATGAGCTAGCTGCTGTAGGGAGCGCGCTAGAGCCGCCTGCGAAAACAGCTCGGCGCTTGCGCTTCTATTGGATGTGGCTGTGCTACGATTGCCGAACAACTGCGTCGTAAGTGAGGGCGAGTAAGACACTTCTGAACGTCAGCTCACAGTGTTCACGCATTTAAAGAAAAAATGGGAGGCGGCAAGCTGGACGGACTGGAGCACCGTGTCCTCCAAGTTCTAGGAAGACCGGTCCAGCCTCCGTCTCGGTAGCCTTCTTTCAAGATGACGCCGAGGTGCGTAGCGTTCCTTTATTGCTATGAGTACCGGTTTAGGGCAGCTACACTGTTCAGTGCTGGTGAATGTTTTACGGCTGTGTGCTTCTGCCTGTTTTCTTTTTTCAATTAAGCGCAGATGCCAGTAAACTATATCCGTACTTTGCACAAATGAAAATCCGGCCCCACTAGCACTAGTACCATTGGTTTCATAGCAAACCGATGACGTTAAGAAACACCTCGTAATTCGTTCTATGGATCGTTACTCCGTGAAGTATGTGTAGTCACTAGTATGTCACATGATGCATTAAGCATGTTTTGTAAAGATTGAATGAATATAAGTGAAATGGATTGAAGAAGTACGTTTACGTAGGTCAATTAATCATGGGGAACCCTGGTCATGAGAAGGAAATTAATAGAATAAAAATGGGTTCGGTCGCATACGGCAGACAGTGTCAGCTCCTGATTGGAAGATTACCATTATCATTGACAAGGAAGGTGTACAATCAGTGCATTTTGCGGTGCTGACATATGGGACAGAGACTTGGGGATTGACAAATAAGCTTGAGAGCAAGTTAAAGGGCCCCTGAAACGGTTCGGACAAATTTTGTAGGCGCATAGGGTACAGCTTAAGTAGAACATTCGCACCACAATTTAAGTGAAGCGTTACGTATTAATAGAGTTACAAGCGATTAGAAGTTACCCTCCTCCCTAGCCATGCCTTTCCTCCTCAACTCGCTCGCCGAGCGAGCAGCGCTAAGCTCCGCCTTCACTGGTCCTGCGTCACGATGCAACGCCACATCGTCCACTTCCGGTTGTTGGCGCACGCCTCCTCCCGCGCGAGACCTCTCCGCTGGCCGCTTGGCCGTCGACCGAGAGCCATCGAAGCAGCGTGCGTTGCGAGCATTCTGTCGTAGCGCCGAAGGTGGCCGGTATTCCGGTAACCACAGGCAAGCTGGTCATTTCGGCAAATGACTGGAGGCATAAACTCAAGCTGATGAAGGAACTTCAGAGTAGACGTACGTGAGCAGCCTGATCGGTCTGCACGGTCCAGACACTTGTTGGTGCAGCGCTTAACCAGTCAAACGAAGCGCTAATATTGCTCTAACCAAGTGTAAAACATTTTAAACATTTATAAGAACAACGTGTTGATGATTACACTCCTGCGAAAAATACACACCAGCAGCAAAGAAGAATGCACTTCGTTGCTGCTACTGTGTATGGTTGAGCTCTGTGCCACCAGGTGGCTGCACCGTGCAGACCATTCACATTTACCTTTCTGCTCATCTCATGGCTCATCCCGGCAGAGTCAAGCGGCCAGACCCTGTCCCCTTGCGCTTGTGTTTGCCCTAATACCGGACTTGCGAAACGCTATTGCGTTAGTAATCTTCCGCTGTAAAGTGACGGCCACAAACGCGCAAACCCTGGCGCCTATCGGATAGCCGCAGTCCGATGCGCAGCAGCCAGTTCGCTCGTATGCTGCCTTGCAGAGGGACACGATTTCGCAACTTCACCCCCCGTATTCTTAAACACACCTTCACTTGAAGCTTCTCCTCGACTCAGCCAAGTCGAGGCGACGGGGCTTCCTTCACTCAAGGCGCCGTTGCGTTTCATGAACACTACTTCACCTTTACTCCGCCAAGGAACGCCTTGAAAATGCGCCCTCGACTCAAGTGAAGCGTATCGACCGAGAAAAGCGTCTGATATCGAGACTATTCTTCAATGTGCTTATTAAAAGTCCCATTATTTAAGACAAATATGTGTTACAGTTCATTCGTCTTCCTAATCAAACAACTACACGGCGCAATGCACAACTTTAGCTCGGCAACGCTGCCACTGTGAGCGTTCGACTGATAGAGCAAGCGGGAGCTGTGTTTGAGGTCTGGCAACAATCGCATCCCAACAGCTGAGAGCATGGCGCATGGCTGAGAACCAAGATAACTTGCGCCGGCATTTGTCCGCTGCTCTTTCTTTCCTAGTGTTTCATTCGTGACTGACGTTGCGGTTGTTAATCGCGGTTACGATGGGTGATTTCGTCCTTGTGCGTATGGTGACCGAGCCTGAATGACTTCTGAGGCCACAGATGGAACGGCCGATGGGCAGCTTTGTTTACCTTCAAGACCGAGTGGTGCTGTGAGTTTGCTGAAGGCAACAACAAGACAAGAAATATGGGTGAGTGAGCCATTTTTTCATGGAAGCACAGTATGTCAGTGCGGTTTTCTTGAGGTTGCCGCTGCGCTGTCGATAAGCCGTTTCCTATGTGCACAAGCATGATTGACTCCAGTTGCTCATGCTGCGGGCTTTAATTAGTACCTGAAACAAATTCGAGGCAGCATAAGCTTGTGCAAAACATATATATATTTTTTTTTGCTAATGGGAAGTTGTGGCAGATTCGGCATGACGATCTGTTGCTGGTTTCGCTTTTTTAAACGAAAATGTAGAAGGTACGGATCGGTGCCTCCATCCAATGATCATTCCAGTATCGCGTATGAAATCTTTCGGTAGAGGAGAAGCAGTTATAGTATACATGTGGCAGAATGCGTATATGGTTGAGTGCGTAGCTCCGGCAGGTTGAAAAAAAAAGCGCCTTTTGAGTCTTATACTTTGTTTTAGAAGCCGTGGTGGTCAGTCGGCTTGCTCAACTTGTAGCACATATGGTCAACAAACCAGCACTGGTGCCTGCATTTCCTGTGCTTCCTCACGTCACATATACGCTAGGCAATGTTTTAATCTTCCGAAAATTTTCTTGTCAATACTTCATCACCGCCATTTGTTTTTTCGTCTTAACTTTTTCAGTGTGCTATGTGGTAGCAGCTGATGCACGTTCCATAAACTGTGCTTTCAAGTTCACGCAATGTCGAAATATCTTTAGTTGTGCTACGTCTTTTCATTTCCGTTGCTTAGGTATACTGAATTTACTTAGCGCGCGAGCGCCCTGTCTACGTAAATGTTTTGGCATTCTGGTGCAGGATGTGGGCTTTGGAAGGACCAGCTGATGAAAAAAATCAACGCCTGTGCTGCACAGTAAGGCTTCTGGCAGACCTGAAAGCATCGATAGATATGGTGCCTGCCTGTTGGAATTGCACCAGCTCGCTTCCCTGAAAGAAGCTAGGTGCTCAAGAAGTACTTGACTAACCTACCCGGTAATTAGTCTGTGCTTATTTTCATAAACATTGTAAAAATATTCATGTTACGTGTCCCCACATTCACAAAATGGCGACATGGACACCATGTTATTTAGAACCATAAACATGAAACAGCCATGTCATAATGAAATCAAATTAATTTTTTATTCCCCTTCAGCTGTCATATAATTTTTCTTTTAAATAGCATGGATATGATGGAGAAGTCATCAGTTGCCCGCGGTGCGTCGCAGCTGCGACAGTATCTTTTTGCTGCCCACAATTTGTGAAGCAACACTTCCGTAGCATTTGTAGCCAGCACTACAGTATTTAGTGGCATGCTGAATCTACTTTAGCATGAGCAAGTGTAGATTAAAATATGCTATAGTTTTGATGGTTGATCTCAGCTTTTCTGAAATAACGGTAGTAATGCGCTCTATACTGTATTTTTCAGCATTGTCATTGTGACAGTCTGCATCCCCATTTGGCCTATTTTTGGATCCCACAAGACACGCTGCTACCCTGGGTTTTGTACCTCGGTCAATTGCTGAAGTTCTGCAAGCCCCATTGAAGCCAACCTGTCATCCGCATCCAATGGAAGAAACTCATGCATTGTTCTGGCCGTCATAATTTATCTTAAGCTTAAGCTAGAAGCATGGTAGAAACAGCATCTATTCTACAAGAATTTACCACTGCATGCCGTCGGGTGGCTACACCCGACAGGCTACTGTCTTGAACAGATATGGTGTTTTATTCTAGAATATATTTGTCAGCAGTACTACACCTTCTGATTATATCCTTGGAAACAAACAAGCGAAGACACCAAAGACAACATAGGAGAAATTACTTGTACTTACTAATTGAATTAAAGAAATGACAAATTAATGGCAATGAAAGTGGTTGAGAAAACTTGCCATAGGCGTGCGATGCTCTAACCAATGGAGCTACCGCGGCACCGTTTTCCCATCCACTTTCTTGTGTATTTATATTTTACTACTAGAACTAACTACTACTACTACTACTATTAGAGCTACATCATTTCCCACCTGCGGCAAGTTGTTTTTTTCATCCACTGTCATTGCCTATAATTTATCATGTCTTTAATTCAATTAGTAAGTACAAGTAATTTCCCTTATGTTGTCTTTGGTGACTTTGCTTGTTGGCTTCTCATGATATGATTATTAAATATCGCGCCCCTCGGTCAGCCCCCTTTCTTCTCCTTCATTACTGCTTCTGTTTGGAGGATAAGAGTTCATTCACGCTGTATTGCATACTATCAAAGTACAAAAAGGCGAGAATAATGTTAATTTATTGTTTTAGAAAAAAATTCGCACGAATTGACCAGAAATTTTTAAGGGGTACATACTGACTTAATAAATATGACTGAAGAAAGGACATCTGGATGAAAAATACAATGACTTCAGCTACAACGTGTCTATAAAGGCAAATCCATGCAGTCAAACTGCTTTTAGTGGTGATGTTTGAGCTGGTAGGATGTCAGAAAAGTGATAGATGTCTTCAGCAGAATATTTCGGCGGCTATTATAGTGCAGCAGGACATTAACTGGAGCTCTCCTCCACTTGCACACCAATGCAAGCGCAGCACACAGCACAGTTGGAAAGGCAGTTGTTCTTCGTGCGTGTGTTGGCAACCTGGTTCCTGCATAAGAGAAGGGGTTGGTAATAAACATACAACGATGTTAAAAAAAGACCATGAAAACTAGCCTAGGTACTGTATTCGTTTTCTGTAGTTTACATTTCGTAATAATACATTCGTTTAAGAAGTTTGTGTTCTAGAGCGCGATTTTTTTACATTAATTAGCTCATACTGTTTTTATTTATTTTTATTAGCAAAGAAACATTTTTCAGCTAGTCTACCGCTTGCTCAGCAAGCCCGACAACAGCGATCTAACACTTACATAATGAACCCTATACAGAGCTGGGATGTTCGCAATAAAGGTGTGCGAGATATATCTGCTACAACTTGCTAGCACTGTCTGTATAGGAGCTGTCACTACACTGCTACACCTTTATTGATCGGAATAAAAAATAATGTGATGCACAAGAACTCTACTCTGTTGTATTGTTATTCTGTTCTTTTATTCGAACAAAACATTACATTAACCTGTGTATACGTGCAGGTATAATTCTGAATGCCATTGCATGGTTGGTGACTTCCTCGTTGAGCTCGGACCTTCATAGGGATGACAAGCTAATTAAAGTGAATGGTTTGAAGCAAGGATTACGTAATAATTGCTTATGACTTTAAATTGAACCAACTGCACACGGTCCGCGCGAAATTACAGTACATTTCTTATTTTCCTTAGCGCAACTAGCCGCATCAAATTAAAGAAAATTGTAAAAATAAAAGTGAATGCACCTGCTCGTTTACAGAGATGCTCGCTTTGCTGCGGTGTGCTTCGCCGTCCTTGGATTAGCGTAGACAGTGATGATCTGCCCGAGTACAAACAGCGCCGACGGGGCGACGGCCGGCGCTCGCGCAAGCGACACACGCACAACAGGCAATACACGCACTGATGACAGGAATCTTCGTAGCGGTTTTCCCTTTACAAGTTCGAAGTCCACCGCAGTTATGTATTGCACCGTGCTTGAACTGACGCGGCTTTCTACGATGAGCCGCGAGAAACACGTGAATGCACTGACGCCGATAGTAGTTTCGGAGCACTGGCGCGAAGAATACCCGTATGCAGGCCATCAACTGGCTCATGCACGGATTAAGACGACAGTCACTGCACTAGCACGCAGTCTTCTTGACAGGACGGCCGATCTGTCTCGGCGCCGCAGTGGAATAATTCCGGTGCCGAAGCGCTCCAGAAGACTGCACCGGTCCCTAAAATGAAGCCCTTGAAAATGCGCAGCACGGTTAACCCAAGAAAAGCTACGGAGGCAACTGGCGTCCATCGGAAAATGCTGACGAGGCGAGCGGCAGATCGCAAGGCAGCCATGTTAACGCACTAACTTCACTCGAGGAGCGATTCAAGGTAGCTGCGAGGCTACCTTGAGATTCTCGAGTAAAGCGCTCGAGCTTTCCTTCACTCAAGGCGCGTTTCAAGTGGAGGGCGATTTGTGAAATGAAAAACCGCCCTCAAGGAGCATTTCGAGTGGAGGGTCAAGTCGAGGTGCGTTTGTGAATACGGGGGTATATCTTTCCAGTCGCTACGTCTGCAGCCCACAACGCAACAAGGGTGATTCATCGTGCTCACGAAAAGACTGATCGACACTGACGGCGGAGCTCTCGTCAAAGACTGCGCACGTTGTAACACAAGCAGACGACACTTGCTGTGTGCCGGAAGTGCTCAAGTGTACTAAAAAACTATTCTTGTGTATTCTCTTTAAGTTATTTTCTTTTTACAAAAACAAAGTAACTAACATTCCAACTATTACGAGCATCATTTGTTCACCATAAAGTTGGAAAAATTATCGACCACGCGCCCTGGTCAGCCAATCAGATAGCTCGCCCATGTGACGTCATATGGGTTATTTGCATCATATGGGTAGGGGCGGCTTAAAATTCCGCCGAGCAGTGCGCTGCGATCGACAGCGATGTGCATTTTTAAAACCTTATAATGAATTACACGCTTTACGCAGAGCACCTAGATGTGTCAATTAATGATCAGAAGGACCTACTCTAACGACTCAGTACGTTTGTAGAAAATCGCCAAAATCGTTTCAGGGTCCCTTTAAGGACCGCGCAAAGAGCGATGGAACGAAGAATGCTAAACATAACGTTAGGAGACAGAAAGAGAGGGGTTTTGATCATAGACCAAACGGGTAAAACGGATATTCTAATTGACATTAAGAGTACAAAATGCTTTGTTGATGCAGCAGGACAGCTCCAGTGACGAGGAGCCTACTGCCCATGTGCCCCCTCCTGCGGCAGCACCACCCTACGTTTCTGTGGGCACAGAGCCTTGAACGAGTGGTACTGCACATAAGGCACTTTGGCACTATTGCAATAGGAATCCTTTAAAGCCACAAAGGAATGTCTGTTCTGACCTTTTAAAGATAAATATCTTTTTTACTTGATTAACGACAAAGAAAAAGTGCCTACCTAAATGTCACTGTGCAAAATGAAACTATTTTGTTCGGCTATTAATACTACTTGTAACGCAGCTTCTGTAGCTTAGAAGTTACCGGGTCGAAATTACTATCAGTGCAGTATTTGATAATGATGTGCTGTCTTTATCTTCATTGCTCCTAAGTTAGTATCTAAGTTTTCAACGGTTTGCAGCCCGAATTGTTTTCCTGGACTTCCACGTATGATAATGATCAGATAAATTTACCGCGCAGGAGAGCCCAACAATTTTTAGCAGCGTAGCTGTTTAAGCGTTCGTTGTGCCGTGGAGCGTTACCAGGAAACTCAGCCCGGCTCTGGGCCGCCTCGTGTTGCCTAGCAACCGCCTGCGAGAGCGGCGAGCCACGTAACCCCCTCACACCCCACGTGCGTAGGGCGGAGTCGTGACGTCACATGCGAATAAACGATCGGGCCAGCACGGCGGCACACCTCTCAACTTACAGCGTCAAGCCCGCCGAGACACAGGGGTGCGAACGGCCGATACCAACGCGAATTTCTGGGCATCGAGTTTGAGCACCGCTGTCGCGTCTGTGACCAAGGAAGCTCGGCGCGAGGCTGAGCGGGGCTACGATCAACGAAGGAGAGCCGATCCTGCCCATTGCGCCGAGGCCACCGCCGAGAAATGTCGTCATAGAGAAAGAAAAACAAGTTAAGAGTGGACACTCCCATACACCCCAGCGGCCCAATCGACCCTAGCGCGCCTGGCGGTTGGTGAGAGCAACTGGCCTGCACTTCCCGTTTCGGTTTCGCTCGCGCGAAATTTGGATTACCCCGCGTAACCGACAATGGGCTGTAGCGAGACCTTGTCATTTAAGACCACTTTTCGTCACCCAAATGGCAACGCTTTTATTTGTCGTTTTGATTTAGCGTTTTACTATTTTGTCTATTTCAATATTTGGTGTGAATTGAGGTCGTGACGCAATTTTTATTTCGATTAAGTTAAAACAAGGGCTCATATGTATCAAAGAGACAGAGTTTCCGCAATGTTTTTATTCCAAGGCAAGATAGGCTTCTTCTGGGTTCTGCCGTTGTCAGAGCACCACGACACGCAGCCGTAGCTGCCGTAGCTTGGACCGCCGGACGGCATGGCATCAGCACGGTCTGAAAATGTCAATAAGTGCACGCTTCGTTAATTACCAAAAACATATGTACACGTCATAACTGTACCAGCCAACCGCTTTGAACGAATAGCGAACCGGTGCACAATATAAAACCACCGACACATCCTGACTTCTGACCCATAAAACTCGGACTTACAAGGATAAATGTTAAGACCCCGTACAGGGGTGTTCAAAGGTTCCCAGGCCGCCATCCTATAGAATCCCATGGCATCGCGGCCTGTGAACTTTTGGACACCACTGTACGTACTCAGTATAAGGAGTACATTGGTAGGCAAAATAGCAGTTCACATAAGCGTGGTAAAGATGAATTCGAAACGTCCAAATACAAGGCCTTTGTTCAAATGCGCGCCACGCCACGCCTACGCGACAATACGTTGTGCGATGTATTCCGCCACGAAAAAATAAGGAACCGAAAGTTACTAGAATGCGTAGTACTTTCCAACACGGCCGCCGCAATAAGTACAGTCGCGGTCAAAAATACGCGGCCCACGGCTCCAGTCGGCGGAGCGGCCGCGAGCCGCACCGCGGCGCTCGCGTCGGCGCTGCGAGAGTTTGCGCTCTGACGACAGGTATCTCCCTACGTATCGTCCGTATCCGTTACGTATCCGCCCGTTACGTATCGTCCGTTACGTATCCGCCCGAGAGCGAGGGAGATACCTGTCGTCAGAGCGCAAACTCTCGCAGCGCCGACGCGAGCGCCGCGGTGCGGCTCGCGGCCGCTCCGCCGACTGGAGCCGTGGGCCGCGTATTTTTGACCGCGACTGTACATGCAGTAGTCATTGGTGACTTTTCCCCACCATTACTTTTCTGTATAAACAATCGGCACGGACGTACACACCAGCGTACGTCCGTGCGTCGTAGATACACACCTCGCTGCAGTACAAAACGCAATAAGCTATGCTCGCTGTTTATGTCACATGCAAGCGATATCATTAAAATATTCAGGAGCCCTTACTCTATAGGGGAAACGAGCAAGCAATGCTTGGCTACAGCGTGCCTAACGTCCCGACTTTATTTAGGTAGCGCCCGTCCCCGGAAAGCCATTTTCGGTCTGAATCGGCGTGGCGTCTTTTATGTTCTTTCCAGCGTTCGTCAGCCTCTAGAACGGGCCATCGAAAGGACCGTCAACCATGACACGATCATTTAAACGCGGGTTAGGAATTTAATTTTTTCGGAACCGGCATTTTCCTGAAATGTGCAATTCATGATATTGACCTTAAGCGTTGTCCAGCAGATCGTTTTTAGTCCGCCAACACGAACTATTTCAATGGAACGCCGATACCGTGGTTATCGCAAACAGCGCTGGGCAAGAACGGTTTACCCTCGCAAACCGAGACGCAGCGACTCGATGGCGGCTGACAAGCCGAGTCGCAGTGCAGTGCACAGCCGCGAACCGGTCCAAGTTAATGGCAGCTTCGCGTTATGATTTTCACGGAACGCAACCAACAAAGATTATTCCGTTCTCGGCGGGGGTAGCAAGAAAGTACATGGTACCAGCCCTGTCGCTGCGCGTTTCTTGAGGGGGGCATCCTTTTCGCATTGTTCGCGTCTAGCCGCCTCATATAGAGCCGCAAACTGGTTTTTTTAGCGAACCTCATCGCCCTCGCAAGTCAGTTACTCCAGGCTTCGCTTGAAAACTTGACTCACCTGTCTCACACGCGAAAAACACCGCCGTAGCCGACGTTCACGAAACCTTCACGCTGGCGCACGCCGCTGGTACACGAATCGTTGATTTTTTTTCTCGATGGACGAATGGTGATTGGTGCTGATGGCAATACAGATGAAGAACAAAAATTGGCTTGGCTAAGCCTAGTGGATTGCGAAAGCAATCTTCTGTTCAGGTTGTAGAGTTCCATACTGCTCATCGAACGTGTAGATGCAGTCTCGTCGCCATTTAAAGCTTCCATAAGGCTTGCTGTCGAACGATCAGGTGTCGCCGAAGTCGCGTCAGCATTGAGAGCATGCATGATACTTGTACACGCACCCAGATCAAGAGATGTTGAATGCATTCGCCTGGCTGCATAATATGAACGACGTTTAGCTAAACGTTGTTCCCGCTCTTCATCGGTTTCTTCCGCACGCTGCCGCTTCTTAGCTGCAGCACATCGTTGCAGCTTCACCTTATACACATCATCCGACGTACAGTGGAGGATTCGCTGGGACGACTGCGACGAGCCGAGTAGGGGGGCCGCTTTTCCACAGCTGGCATGACGTAACGTACAGCGAGCGCCCCTCGCGGCAGCGGCGCGCAGCTGCAGCATGGAGGATTTAAAGCCCCTGCATCTACGCGCCACCGCCGCTTTCTTAAGTAGCGCCAACCTTTGTTGTGCGCCGCCTTTTCCCCTCACACCAAATCCGGTTGCGGCATTTCCGCTTCCGGCATTTCCGGTTCCGGCATTTAAGATTTCCGGTTCCGGCGTTTTCGCTATTGCAGACGATGGTGAGACGCCCGCGCTTAGCAACCGGTGCAAATCTGAGTTGCTCGCACTAGCCATTCCACCAAGCGTCATTCGTGTGCATCTACGCGCTTGTTTGCGTACGCTGCGCCCGCACGCTTTGCCTGTCGTCCTCTTTCGCTGACAAAGTGCGGAGAGCCATAGGCTGGGGCTGCATCGTCGGCTGCTGCATGTGTCCGGTATGTTGGAAATCACCCGCCCCGGCGCCTCTCGGCGATAACGACCTGGAATGTATCACCTGTCCGGAGCAAATCGAGGAGATTCCCGCGACGGCGAATTCCACTACGCTTTGCGAGGTATGTGTATTTCGCTGCTCATGTAACATGCTTAGGCGAGGGTGTATATCCTGCTTCCCAAAATCAGTCGCTTTGTTGCCAGTGCTATACCGAAACTATAGAGTGTCACCATAGTGTAACCTTTACTAGACATTTTTTTTGTGCGCAGTAAACGCGACCACATTTACATTGTCGTTCAGGGATGGATGGGCCTTAGCAGCACCATTCATTACTAAGCAATATTAATACCCAAAGTGACATTCATGGCGATGTACTAAATTCTATTCTGCACCATCATGTTTGTTGCACAAGCAGAACATGTGCCATATTTCCTGAAAAAGTTATGCAAAGCGCCTTGAGTTTGGGAGCAGTTTATTCGTGCTTGAAATAAGGGTATATTGAAAAATAAGTATTTCATGTTTGAAATAAAAGCAATAAATAATAATAATCGCAGTTATGTAAATTGCACCTAATAGTACATCTAAAGTTCAACACATTGATGTGTTATACATGGCTCTCATTTACACCGCTATTAAAAATAAATGCTGCCTGCCACGCTAGGTCACGAGGGAGGTAGTGCAGTATTCGGCCACTACCTCCCTCATGACATCTGAGGCGCAAATTGGAATCAACTAGTGCAAGACGGGGCAATTGGAGATCGCAGGGAGAGGCCTTCGTCCTACAGTGGTCATAAAAAATAGGCTGATGATGACGATGACCTCCCACATTTATGTTCACAGTCGAGTTTAGTAAACACTTCGGATGTCTCATAATCAAATAACTTTGCGTGTGTTTACTGGTTCAGACCATACATTTGCTTACCAGATGTTACAGGGACAGCAACATAGCAGCAGCATTGCGTACACGTGGTTTTGCAGATATAAGGACATTGTTGTACCTCAGTGTAGACATTTCGGCTTGTTGGTGTAACATGTTTGCAGATTATTTTCTTGTTTTGCGAAAAACAAGAACAACAAGATGTTTTGCGAAAAAAAACATGGACATAGAAGAACGAAGACACACACAGGCACCGTGTCTTCTGCTACGTCCGTGTGTTTTTTGCACACAAGAAAATTTGCAAACATTGTTGTACCGGCTAGCTATAAATATGTGTGCGTGCACTGATGATTATTGGTACTATTGAAACTCGCAGGCCCACTTCACTGAGAATCAGTTTTACCCACTGACATTGCACAACTGTGATGCTAAATGCACTGCCACCCCCTCAGTCTTCTGCCACATGGCTCAAGAGCAAGGTAAGAAGCCATCAGTGTACAGATACATTCACTCAACTGCATACACATGTAGTATCTCATGCTCTTTTTGATATAAATAATCATCAAAATTAATTGCACTCAAATGCAGGTGCAAAGCAAGGCATTGACCATGCCTCATCTGAAAAAGAAAACATGCCGATGCAAGGTATGTTATCAAAGCAAGTTGTAACACAGCTGCCTATAGGTGGAAATCATTTACGAGCTTCAAATTTTACTACTAATCTATGTAATACGCTCAAATTGCAGATGGCTCTCAAAATAATGCACGCATTAAAGTTACATCACAGTGCTCCAGAGGATTGTGCAGTCGTGAGCCACTAACTTCTTTGGCCACAATGCAAGGTATGTATGCTCCTCCAATGCATATTAATTTAGGAACTCTCCAGGCCGATAACATTTCTGTGTTACATGGCAAAATGCCGTTGTATGTGCTTCAGCAATGTGTAATATAGGAACTTGCCCAATTCTTTGAACTGCTGAATTCAGTAAACATATATTTTTGGTATTGAAGCACAAAAAGGAGGCCGACACATGCGCTTGTTGCATGCCAGTCTGAATGTGTTGACTTCTATACCATAAATAATAAGCCCAGTTGTCCATCCTTGTGCAAGAAACCTCGTCCTGTACTTCCTTATCCTTAATCTGAATACCCTTTGAATACAAGGGGTATTCAGATGCTGCACTGACGAGGGAAACTAGGAACACATCACAATACTGGCCTTTTTCTGCAGCCACTCTTATTGATGAATTTTTAATCTAGTGAAGTGCATTTGTTCATTGTTGTACTTTGTACACCCGCAAGCTTATGAGCAGGTGTTTTGTTTCCAATTCAGTTTCCAGTGCAACAAAGCCCGGGCGATCTCTTCTGAAGCCAAAAGTATGTGCATCTAGATTAAGCTCGGGCAGGTGCCACAGCTACCAGGCAGAAGTGTGAGCAAAAATGGTACAAGTCTGCTCATATTATTGCTATTGGATGTGCTTTATGACTTAATTGCAGGCATATTTTCAATGTGTATTATATAATTGAATGCTTATTCTCATTTATAACCTTCAGGATTTGACCTTGTCTGTGCAAATCCTGGGCGATCGCTGTTGAAACGACACCAGGCATCGAACCTGCAGCAGGATGGGCAGCCAGTGACTTGCAGCATGCACACTGCCAGTGAGTATAAAGTGTAGTGTCATTGACACATCGATGTGCTCTACAAGTTCATGACAGGTAGTGCAAATGTGTTTGTATTTGTGATCTTCAGTGGCCAGGTTTCATCACATACAACCTGGGCAGTCACTCCTGAAAGAACACTGGGCAGTTCATGCACCCAACATGAAGCTAAATAGGCAGCCAGCAACTCGTGCTCTGGGAAAAACTGGTAAGTGCTAACAAGGCTGCTAGATGTGCTATGCTTTGCGTAAGTTATGCTGCAGATATATATTGCATAAGTGCCTATCCAACTTTTAGAGGCAATTCTTCCAGAAATACTGGCCAATCAGTACTACGACAGCAGCAAGTAAATTGTGTGCAAAGTCCAAAGCAGGACACACAACCACCTGCTAGCACTTTAGGCAAACGTGGTAAGTTAAATCTGACAAGTTATCATACTACACTATTGGGCATGATATGTGCGTTTGGTCAGTATGCAACAGCCATTCAAACTTCCAGGACTTAAAATTGGTACTGGCCAGTCACTGCTAAAACGCAAGCAAGAACCTTGTGACCTAAATCCAAAGGATTCACAGTCAATCGTTCCTGGTGGGATCACAAGAGGTTAGTGTAGATGAATAGCCCTGCACAACTATAGGGCTCGAGTCTGCTTTTGAATACCGCTGCAAGTATGTATTTGGCATTTACAACTTTCAGAGTCCAGCACCACAAGCATAGGCCAGGCCAAGGTCAATCATAGATAAAAACATGGAATGTGAAGTTCATGCGTGCAGAGTGGTACTTCATTTGTGTATGTGACTGAGAATGCGAACTGCAATGGATCATATGCTGGATTATTTTCAGAAACAAATGCTGAAACAGAGGCAGCAGCTGATATATTGAACCTGAAAAGGAGGCTCTCTGCATCACAGCGGAGAGTCAGTGTATTGGAAACCGAAAACAGGAATCTCAAAGCAAGTATACAGTGCTATTCCTGTGACACCCCTTTGTGAATTGAACCTTGATTGGGATGACTATGGTGGAACAGGTAAAAGGGAAAAATGGACACAAGTAGTAGCACAACCCCCCCCCCC
This sequence comes from Dermacentor andersoni, assembly GCF_023375885.2. Taxonomy (NCBI): domain Eukaryota; kingdom Metazoa; phylum Arthropoda; class Arachnida; order Ixodida; family Ixodidae; genus Dermacentor; species Dermacentor andersoni. Next base: position 234,905,231 of record NC_092815.1, read on the forward strand.
CCCCCATGGTAGCTTAGTGGCTATGGTGTTGCGCTGTTAAGCATGAGGTCCCGCAAACAAATCCCGGCCCAGCGGCCAATATTGATGGGGTCGAAATTCTTTTTCTGTGCCATTTCACCAATTCCATCACAGTTATACCATGTTCAAGCTTGTGCAACAAGCAATTCTTGTGAATTTCATTGTGATGCATTGCACATACAGGTATTGCAGGCTACCTAGGCAGTGACCAGGCACTTTGTCTGCAGAAAGGGACAATGCGGGGTACAGCATGGAGCACGGAAACTGTTGTAAAGGCACTGAAACTAAAGCTGTCATGCCGCTCTCAAGGATACAACGTGGCCCGTGAACTGGGTATGCCTCTACCATCAGAACGAACTCTACAGAGAAAATTACAAGGGTTCAAGTTTGCTCCTGGACTGCTGTTTGAAGTGATAGATTTGCTGAAAACTAAGGTGTGTACTGTTCCTAGTTATTCATTCTCTTCCTGTTACTCACTCTTTTCATATAGACTCACTATACCTCTAGCACCTTTCGCTGTTCTATTGTACAGATGGCCCAGCTGTCACTCAAGGAGCGCCACGCAGTTCTGATGCTAGATGAAATGCAGATTAGCAAGGGCCTGGACTTTGACTCGTCTACTGGGGCCCTGCTGGGAAAGCCAACAATACCCTTGACCAGCAACATAATTCCGGAATCTTGCTATGCCACGCATGCCCTCGTCTTTATGTTAGGAGGAATTTCTACTCGGTGGAAACAGACGGTAGCTTATGAGTTTACTGGTCATTCTTTCCGAGCTGACGTAGTAAAGGAAAAGGTCAGTACGATCATAAGTGCCTGTGAAGATGCTGGTGTTATAATACATGCTGTTGTGACTGACATGGGGCCATGCAATCAGGCACTATGGAGACTATTTGGCATCACTGTCACAAAAAAAGCTCGAAAGTGCCATGCTCCACACCCATGTGATAGTAACAGGCGGCTATATTTTATTGCCGACGCGCCACATGTGTTGAAGAACTTGAGAGGGCATTTCACGAGAGGACACAAAATTCACCTTCCAGAAGATATTGTGGAAAGGAATAAACTGCCAACGGCAGTGGTCTCCACAGACCATGTCGAGCAACTTCTCGAATTGGAGGAAGACAATGAGTTCCGCCTGGCCCCAAGATTAACCAAAACCTGTCTGAGCCCAGGGCATTATGAAAAAATGAAGGTAGGCCCTGCATATTCGCTCATACATCATGACACCGCTGCTGCTTTGTACTGCCACGTCGAAAAGGGCAATCTTGAGAGGGACGCTCAAACAACTGCATGGTTCTTTGACAAGATGCACACTTGGTTTACAATAATCACATCCAGAACCCGGAAACAGGCTGAGAGACATCTTGGTGCGAGAGGCGATGCCTTTTTTCAAGAAATAATTGGCCTCGCCGAAGCAATGAAAATTGAAGGAGGCAGCCGTCGATGGAAGCCAGTGCAGACAGGAACCATCCTGACCACAATGGCAGCCATGGAACTGCAGGAACACCTTGTAGTGAAAGAGGGGTTCCACTTTGTGCTGCTTTCCAGGCTAGGGCAGGATGCCTTGGAAAACTTCTTCTCAACAATAAGAATGAAGAACCCCGTTCCATCTCCTCGCGAATTCAAGTCCGCACTGCGCACTGCCTCTCTTGCTCAGTTTCTTCGGTGGAACCCCAGAGGGAACTATGAACGTTCAGACGCAGAGGAACTAATTGGATTTCCTGACAAAGTACAGCAGCCTTGTTCTGGTATTATATATCACCCAGCACCACAGACAGTGGAAAACATGGAGTTAGACGATGCCTTCCTCTATGTGTGCGGCTATGCTGTAAGAAATGTAAAAAAAAAACTGCAGCACATGTCACATATGTGCAGATGCTATCACAGGTGAAGCTCTTGATGCCGCAGAAAACAAGTGGCTGCGGCTAAAGTCGTATTTGCCCGAAAAAATTCCGCTTGAATCGGCATCAAAAGCAGCACAAGGTTTGCTGAAGTATTGCGAGGCCTCATTTAAGATGCATGAGCAGAGCTTTTTAGATGGCAGGATTCAGCTGCAGCATCTCACAGATGAAATTCTGAAGAACACACTAAATGCAATACCCACATGCCATGATGTACCCCGCAAACTAGTGAATTGTTTTTTGAAGATGAGGATGCACATATTCTGCAACCACCGAAATGAGACAATCAAGAAGGATGCTGCAACAGCCAAATGCAGCAGCAGAAGCAGTGGAATGCATCAAGCCGCTCAAGCCATTCGATGATTGAAGAATGGTGACATGCAGTTTTAGAAAAGAAATGTGCCGACTGTCACCTTTCTCCTGAAATTAAGTGTTTATGCATGCGGCACTTTTCGTTGCTGTATGTGATTTAGTTTTCAGAAGCGATTGTGAAATGACAGTCTAAAAATAATACAGGACTGCACGTAAGAGAAATATATATGGCAGGGAGAGCAGTGCATGAAATCAAGCTAGTCATCACACTCTAGTCAGATTATTCAGACAGTTGGGAATCTGACATTTAAATATTCAACTGGCATTTTTTTTTTACGTGGTAGTTCATTGGGCATTTCAAGATACAGCGAAGTTGTTCCTATGTCTCAAGTATTCAGCTAGCACATTGTGAGGTCACATGCTTTACTTTGAGGTTCAAGTTATACATTGGGTTTAGCTGAGTGGACCATCTGCAACGTCGTACAGACGAGAATATACTCCGGTGACCACCAAAAATGGCGTATCAAAGATGCCTCAAGACCTAATTATAGCAGGAAAAAGCATCAGAATGCATCAAGCTGCAAAAGCCATTAGAAGACCAAGGAACTATGTTGTTACAATGCTGAACGGAAGGAGAGTGCAAGGTTGAAGGAGAGTGCAAGCTTGCAGTTAAAGATGATGTTATGGACTTGCCTGCTCTGCCATTCACTTGTATATAACGTGTAAATACATTTCCCTGTTTTTTGCTCCTTGTATATTCAGGATCTTCTTGCCCTTTGCTGCAAGGTGGACGAGCGAATGCCAAAGAAAAGATGAACCATGTACTGAAGGGCATAACAGACGACACATTTAACCTTCTCGCATACAAGAACTTACCAGCAGCGACGACATAAAGTGAATGCCAGTGTTTCAAAGAAGCTAAAAGCTGTCCAATTGTGCATCTGTATACCCGTCTTCCAAATATAGCCGCTACATCATTGTGTGAAGACCATTCCGCACCTCAGCCGACCACATCCGAGAGCATTGTTCGCATCGTCTGCAGAGAGATGGACATTGCATTGCTGGTTAGCTCCCAGACGTCTGCCCCTCGGCTATTTACACGCCAGAGTCGTTCGCCTTCACTACCACCTATCGACCTTGACTATCGTAATGTCGTCGTCTCGCAGTAATTTTTCGTCTTCTTCGCCAACTGCCTTACCAAACTTCCCAAATATGATCTGTATTAATCGTCCGCCTCAGCACGCCGACCAGTTACGTCGGTTCCTTGCCTCGTTCAGCGAAATGTTTGGCCTGAATGGTCGCCCTTTAGTCCGACTTCCATCGAGAAGCATATCATTGACATTTGGGATGCCAATTCAATTCACCGGAGACCATACCGTCTGGCCTTGGATGAGCCTCAAGTGATTGAAACAGAAGTAGAAAAGATGCTTCCTCAAGGAATCATTAAGCCATATTCCAGCCCGTGAGCATCACCTGTAGCCCTAGTTAAAAAGGACAAAGCCTGGTGCTTCTGTGTAGATTACCGGCACATGAACAACATAGTAAAAAGATGTTTACCCTATCCCACGCATCAATGACATCCTTGACTACCTTCACGGCGCAAAGTATTTTTTTTTCCACTGTCCCTCATTCGGCTGCTGGCCGATGGCTGCAGACATGGACCGCGAGAAGACGGCCTTTGTAAGACCGAGCGGTATTACTCAATATAAACGCACGCCAATCGTGACATGCAGTTCTGGAGAGGAAAGCACTTGGTATCACCTCACTTCTATTATTTCAGAGCTTATGAATGGGGCGTCTTGTTGTCGGTGATCGAGCCTTCACAAGGTATTGCAAAACAATGGCCCGAAAAGAATGCGGGAGCGCACTTCAAAAAAATAAACTGGCCGGTAGGGCAATACGCGAAATCTGTCGGTTTGTTGCTATCTAGTCTAGTACCTAAGTGGGCTATATGCAATGTCTTTAAAATGCTTTATGAAATACTGGCAATTGTAAAAAAAATGCAGGGAAGGAAAAGCAATATAGTAATGATGTTCGATAGACATTTGTCAGCGTTATCTAGCAGATGACACGCACTTTATCATTCTCAACACTTCTTGCAGGAACTCTTCAAAATGTACAACTGTAGATTTATGTTATAAAGTGACGTACATCAGATCAGTGGTCTTATGGATTGCTCTACAAGCTGTATGCTGTGAACTGAAAAGTGAAATAAGTGCAAAATTTTGTACTAGTCTTGCAATAATTTTGCACACAGTTCTGCTTTACTTTGAACGCATTTGACCAGGGTGCGGGACCGAAGTTCCGATTTCTAGAGAGGGACAAATTTTTGAACTGCGAGGTCTGCTTACTAAGGAAACCTCTGTACTATTCTGCTATGTCAGGTGGAGAGCAATGTTCCCTGTGATAAGACTTCGTTTAGCTAGATGATTTCTGCAGAACATATTTGATTTTAAGGCCCTGCACTGCAGAACAGAGCACTTGGAAATTAGTTCTGTGGAAGCCCGCAAGGTAGAGGAAGAATTGTGAAAGGAAAGTTTGTCATCCACCCAAGAGTAGCCGAAGCAATAAAAAATGTTGACTGACGTGGCTGCTTGGGCATGTTAATATGACATGATTGAAGCTTTTAGCACACAAGACTAGGACGAGAAGTAGGCATGAAGCACATGGGTACTGACTTTCTTGTCCTGTCGTGCGCGAAAAGCTTCAATGATGAAAGAAGCCTGTATGGGTATATCTTATTGGAACAGTTTAGTTTGAAGCACGGGCCCAACATGTAGACCAATTTGAAGCACGGGGCCATATGTATAGGCACAACCTTGTTCCACTTCATGCAAGTATGGCAGCTCTTTTAGGGATAGAGCAATAGACGGTTTTGCCACACAGGTATTGCCTAACCGGTCGATGGATTCTGCCTTGATAATTTCCACTGTGCGGCAAACCAGTCTATTGCTCTATCTCGCAAGGGGCCATTGGACTTGCATGATGACAAAAAATGTCTGTAGGTTGTGCATACGTGGAAAATAGGGTTTTGTCTCTATATATGGTCCCATGCTTCAAAATAAACTTGTAAGTCGGCACTTGTGTGCTTCATATCTACTTCTCGTCCAAGTCCTGTATGCTAAAAGCATCAGTTATGAAAGAAGCCCATATTGGTATATCCTGTATGAACTTTCTTTTTACTGCAAGGTGGAGGACAGTTAGCCTTTACGAACAGAATATATACAAAATGTAGGCATATGAAATGTTGACAGAGTGGTACATGCAACGCACAGTATTTGTTCATACAATAGCAGTAGGTATAAGCCAATTTCACATTTACTTCACCAAGCTTGGGTAGCTCTTAAAGCATTCAGCAAATCAACGCTGCTTCACTTCACCAAACAAGTAGATGTAATTTCGACCAATAACTAAACTGCCGTACATCAAAATTTGAACGCTTTGAGTAAAGTTGAGTAAGTAAGGCTAAAAGCCCCTCCATCCTCGTTCCTGCCGGCATAAAACTTCGGTGGCGCGTGGATGGAAGTGCTTTAGCGCTTAGGCCAGGGACGGATACAAGCGCGACAACAGAAGTATGACACACCTACCGCCCGAAATACTGCCGTGTTAGCCTCCTGAACACTCGCAATAAAAAAAAATATAGCCATCGTAATTTTACGTTGCAACACACAATTTGCAGTACACCTTTGCTCACGCCACAACACACGGACATAATTCACCGTACACATCTGATCGCGTCACAACACTAACACAATTCGCAGTGCGCATCTGCTCGCGTCATCCACACAATTCGCCGTACACCTTTGCACGCGTTACAACACGTGCGCACGCACCAATTCACTGCACACCTCCGCTCATATCACACAAGAAAAGCACACTTGTTTTCACCATGTCACTGAATGCCCTCCACGCAAATTTGAACTTGTTATATTTCATAGCTTCACGTCATTGCAGTTCTTCACGTAGTGCACGCACTTGAGACGTTCGTTACCTTCGATCTGCCATACGAGACAAGTTCAAACTCAGAATCAACAGCATAAACTCTATGCGTCTGCCGTACAAATTGGCGTCGCGAACTCCTTCGCTAAAATCCCCTCCAGCCATACGTGCTGGCTGGAGGGGATTTATGCTTCAAAACAAGAATTGAAAGGGGACAAGCTGTTGTATTCCGCTGAAGTAGTAGTTTGCGGTCGCTGTTTTCCAAATGCACGAAAAACGGGAGCGGTCTCCAAGCACCCAGGCACTACATTCTACTGTACGTTGTCTCTCGTGGCACAAGCCGTCGCAGGCTGACGCGAAGCAGCGAACACGACCAGATCGCCGATTACAATAGGCGGTGGTTCTTGGATGGAATCGCATTAAGTTTCAACCGCAGCTCTCTATCGACGTGAAAGTAAACAACGCTAAAAAACATAGCGTCACTTCCACTCGGAACAGGAAGCTGAAGCTACGTAAGTTCCGCTTTACGCCGGAAGCTAAGGGGGTGAGAAGGAGAGGAGCGTGGAGGAGGAGGGTAGGTTGGCGGTACTTAAACTGGCCGGCGGTGGCGCGTAGATGCAGGGGCTTTAGGAGGATTCGCTGGGACGATCGCGACGAGCCGAGTTAAGGCCCCGCTTTTCTACAGCTGGTATGACGTCACGCATAGGTCACGCTAAAGGTCAATGGTGGATTCTCCGGGACGACGGCCAAGAGCGGAAACCTTGAGCTTTCGCAATAAAAATCACGGTAGGTGTCTTGGATAAATCCTGTTATTATGCATAAGAAACACGCCAAATTTGGGCGTATAATTATTATTTTGTAAAACGATTGAGCAGAATTCGTTACATTTTCGTTTTTGCGCCTGCGTCCTCTGGCGTTTGGTGAGAGCACTAGCTCGTTACGTAGCCGTGACGTAGTTCCTGAGGCCAGATTTCTTGGAGTGTCCGCTCTTAGTCTTTTTCTTTCTCTATGATGCCGAGCCGAGTTGCGGGCCAGAGACAACGAACACTGCCGACTGAATGCACGGCGCCTCCGGGATTCGGTTCCGGGCCTGCGCGTCATTTCCAACGCCAAGTCCGCAAATCCATGGGAGGTGCGGACGGCCGCTTCCAGCGTGAATTCCTCGGCATACAGTTCGGGCACAGCTGTCGCATCTGTGACCGGCTTTGATTCGACGTGAATCTCTCTACGCTGAGCACGGTGCGAAACTTTGAACAGAGAGCTCTGCCTTGCAAGTAAGTAAGTAACTAAGTTTATTTTCAGGTTCAACTGGAAGGTTTTCTGGCAAAAAGCTGCATGAGCAGATTGACTATGTCCAGAAAACCCCTACAAGCAGTAGCACACGAGTGGTACAGAAATCAGACACACATACAATAGTTAGTCAACAGAAAACACTCACCAGTTATACATACAGAGTGTAACAATCTATTGCAAAAAAAATTTAAACAATAAAATAGTAACGCTCAAATGGTCATACAAATGTTCAGAATTAAATAGGAATTATCAAGCAAAATATAAAAAACATAAAATCACATTTCAACAAAATATTTCCGCAGCTCAGCTTTGGTATATTCTATTGTGTGTTTATATGTTTTTAGAACATGGGGCAGGTTGTAAGACATTTGTAATTTATAGTTAGTACGAGAACGTGGTATATTCCATGTATTAATAGTCCTTGTGTGCATGTTAGCATGACGCATGTCCAAAGATGCCAGAATCGAATAAAAATCGGCAATGGATGCCGTCGAAAAATACATTTTTCGTAACAACTTAGTGATACTAAGGCTTGACCCGGACAATGTTTGATGGACAATGATTGACCCGGACAAGTGCTTCGCGGAGCCTTTCCCGACGCCACCGACGACGACGACGACCACAACGACGGTCGGACGCGGAGGACGAGGACCGGATTGACGATGACGACGACTGGTACTGAAGCACTGTGCATAATAAATTATGATGCACGTACTGTGGCTTGCATGCGTGTGACTTGCTGGGGCTTGTGTGGCTTACCGGCGTGGCCATGTATAACCTCGCAAAAACTTGGAGAAACTTAGCAAATCTTGGCGACAATTAGTATGAGCATAGTTAAGCCATGCATAACCTCGTAAGACTTAGCAAAACCTAGCAACACTTAGTTTAAACGTAGCGAAGCCATGCATAACCTCGCAAAACTTATCAAAACCTAGCAACTCTTAGTATGAACCTACCCGAGCCATGTATAAACTCGCAAAACTTAGTAAAACCTAGCAATACTTAGCAAAAGCCAGAACTAGCTCCGCTGTGACCTAGCCTTACACCACCAGTGCCAACTGCCCACATTATTTATCCTGTTGGCTGATTTTATTTTTAAGGACCATCAACTCGCCAGCAGTAACGCAGGCCACCTCCACAACAGCACTTGAGTTTGCGGCCTGCAGGGCAGCTGAGAAGTCTGCACCGCAGGGACAGCTGGCGGAGGCGGCAAGGGCGATGGCCGTCACATTCCACCGGATGCTGCTTGAAAAATAGGCACGTACATAAAACTCGCCCAGGTTGTCATTTCTGAAGCGGGGATTTGCGTGCATGTTAATGTAAGTTGCAGCCTGAATATTCCCAAGTGGTCTCTGTATTCATTGGAGTAAAGTGCTCCATGGCTCGTGTGCCTTTGAGGTGTTTTCTAAACTGCTTCCTCAGGCCGTCACTTCATCATCAGCATCAGCCTGGTTACGCCCACTGCAGGGAAAAGGCTTCTCCCATACTTCTCCAACTACCCCGGTCACGTACTAATTGTGGCCACGTTGTCCCTGCAAACTTCTTAATCTTATCCGCCCACCTAACTTCCTACCGCCCCCTGCTACGCGTCCCTTCCCTTGGAATCCAGTCCGTAACCCTTAATGACCATCGGTTATCTTCCCTCCTCATTACATGTCCTGCCCATGCCCATTTCTTTTTCTTGATTTCAACTAAGATGTCATTAACTTGCGTTTGTTCCCTCACCCAATCTGCTCTTTTCTTATCCCTTAACGTTACACCCATCATTCTTTCCATAGCTCGTTGCGTCGTCCTTAATTTAAGTAGAACCCTTTTTGTAAGCCTCCAGGTTTCTGCCTCGTAGGTAGGTACTGGTAAGACATAGCTGTTATACACTTTTCTCTTGAGGGATAATGGCAACCTGCGGTACATGATCTGAGGATGCCTGCCAAAGGCACCCTAGCCCATTCTTATTCCTCTGAATATTTCAGTCTCATGATCCGAATCCACGGTCACTACCTGCCCTAAGGGGATGTATTACCTTACAACTTCCAGTGTCTCGATACTGATCGTAAACGGCTGTTCTCTTGCGAGGCTGTTAAACATTACTTTAGTTTTCTGCAGATTAATTCTTAGACCCACCCTTCAGCTTTGCCTGAGCAGGTGAGTAAGCATGCATTGCAATTGGTCCCCTAAGTAACTAAGCAAGACAATATCATCAGCAAATCGCAAGTTACTAAGGTATTCTCCATTAACTCTTATCCCCAATTCTTCCCAGTCCATGTCTCTGAATACCCCCTGTAAACACGCTGTGAATAGCATTGGAGAGATCGTTATCTCCCTGCCTGACGCCTTTCTTTATTGGGATTTTGTTGCTTTTTTTGTGGAGGACTACGGTGGCTGTGGAGCCGCTATAGATATATTTCAGTATTTTTACATACGGGTCGTCTACACCCTAATTAATGCCTCCATGACTGCTGAGGTTTCGACAATCAAACGCTTTCTCGCAATCAATGAAAGCTACATAGAAGGGTTGGTTATATTCCGCGCATTTCTCTATCACCTGGTCGATAGTGTGAATATGGTCTATTGTTGAGTAGCCTTTGCGGAATCCTGCCTGGTCCTTTGGTTGACAGAAGTCTAAGGTGTTCCCGATTCTATTTGCGATTACCTTAGTATATACTTTGTAGGCAACGGACAGTAAGCTGATCGGTCTATAATTTTTCAAGTCTTTGGCGTCCCCTTTCTTATGGATTAGGATTATGTTAGCGTTCTTCCAAAATGCCGGTACGCTCGAAGTCATGAAGCATTGCATATGAAGGGTGGTCAGTTTTTCTAGAACAATCTGCCCACCATGCTTCGACAAATCTGCTGTTACCTGATCCTCCCCAGCTGCCTTCCCCCTTTGAATAGCTCCCTAGGCTTTCTTTACTTCTTCCTGCGTTACTTGTGGGATTCCATATTCCTCTAGACTAGGCCGTTCTTCTAGGCCTCCACAAAGCATTTGCGCGGTCACATGTACCACCACAGCGTGATCATATTTTGTATATCAATTCAACTAATCACCAACATCGATTTCTTACTGGCAGAGGCGGCTCGGTAGCATGTGCTGCCTTTTAACACGTTTCTAACATGACAGATAGTACACTGTTTGCACTATAATTCATCACCTCATATGCATATGTTCTCACTGCCCTAAAGAGCTACCTTGCTTAAACTATAACACTTGCAAGCATTGTGAAACAAACGTTTGCACTGCATATCCTGCAGCTGCAGTAAGTGAATTTGTTTCCCAGCAGGACCTCCCGCGAGGCACAACAGCCGTTGGCAGTGGAGATGCGGGGCTTACAGGAGGCGACTGCACTCATCGCAAGCGCCCTGTGCGAGCTCCTGGCTACCCTTGCACATGGCCTTCGTGGGCGGCCTTGGCAGTGATTAATGTCAGTGTCGCTGATTGTTTACATGTAATCCTTTAGTGCGACCAGATTACAAGTGTAGGCTATCTTTCTGTTCAAACTGACGCTGCGGCATTTGGTGGTGGTGCTCATATGTCCTCAGAAGCTGCTGTGACGAGTGCTATCCAGCCTTGTGAAATCATATACAGGTCGTGCATCGACCGCGACAGTGGGAATTGGTAGTGCCATCCCGTCGTTTGAAACACGAATGCACATGGCACCGATTATTTTATATGTCGCAATAAAGGAAGATATGAATGTTTTCCGCACACGGTAAACAGTGGCTACACAGTCCGATTACTGGGCCTAGAGCAACACACAAAAGCTTGAAAGTTGCTACTTCGTAACTATTTAGGAGCATATTTTTTTCGTGTGTAGTTTTACTTGCCGCGCAAGTTTCTCCCAGTGAGGGAGTATAAATTGCATGTCTAATTTTGTTACCATTCGGTTAGGTGTGTGCTTTCATTTTGCTGTTTCCGCGATGTTTCAATTTGCACTTCTTTTCAAGGAAGATAAGTGACGTGGTAGTGACGTATAATGAACTGTTCTGTCATGGCCAAGGAAAGACGTCGACGCAGGAAGCCAGGGCAGGAACGAATGTGCTTTATTAGAGAGCGCCTCTGCTTTTCTAGCATTGACGGTCCTATGTCATGCTGTGCGTTATGTTGTGCTCGCTAAGTCTCTTGAGAACTCTTGCGGTAGTTGTGTACCAATCTTCTGCGCTGTTGCCCGTGATGATGACGTCGTCCACATAGCACCTGACGTTGGGAATTCCTTGTATAACTTTATCCATCATGGCCTGAACTGTAGCTGGTGCGCTCGCGATTCCAAATGGAAGCCTTTGAAATTCGTACAAGCCTTGATGTATACTTATCGGGAGCAGTGGCTTAGAATCTTCACTGAGAAGCACTTGCTGGTGCGCGGAGGACAAGTCCAGCACACAAAATACCTTACCGCCGGCTAGCATCGTGTATACATCCTCAGGAAGCGGGAGCGAGTAACAATCGGTCTTTAGCACTTGCTTGATTGTTACTTTGTAGTCACCACAAATTCTGATTCCGGCACCACGCTTTGGAACCGGTACGATGGGAGTTGCCCACTTGCTGGTGGAAACTTTTCTTAAGATGCCCTGGCTTTCCAGCTTTCGAATTTCTTCGCCGACTGCTTCTTTAGTAGCGAAATGCATAGACCTGGCTTTGCAGAACACAGGCGTACAATTTGGTTCTATGGCTATTTTGGCTTCGAAACTGCAAACTACTCCCGGTGTTGTGCGGAAAACTTCCGGAAATATTTCGCGCAGAGAATTGACATCAGTGTTTTCTGTGACAGCACTGACGGTTTTCCAGTCAAGTGGCAACCTTTCTAGCCAATTCGGGCCTAGAAGTGTAGGCATAGCCTTACCCTGGTCCTCTACTACATGCAATGGAAGCTCAGCTCTGCAGCCGTTATGCTCAACGGTTACGGTCGCCTTTCCTCGCAGCTTTACAGGCTCACCTGTATACGTTTTCAAAACTGACCTTGTTGGCTTGCATTCAGTCCGCGGAAACCATTGTTTGAGAACACTTTCAGGCATCAACGTGACAGCTGCACCCGTATCCAAAAGCATGGAAACTGGATTCCCTTCCATCTGCACGGAAACTGCGTAGCCTCGCTTTCCATCACTCGCGCATAGTACGACATTAAATGTTTGGGAATCCTCCACGTCTTCGTCCGTTGCTTCAGCGTAGTTCACTGGACAACTTTTTCGCTCTCGGCACATCGTTTGTAGGTGCCCCGTCTTCGCACATAAGCGGCACTTCGCGTTGCGGTACCAGCACCTGTCTGAATCGTGCCCTTTCCCTAAGCGATAACAAACGGTCTGCTTGTGTCCCTTTTCTTTTTTTACGCCCCGACGGCCTGGCTGTCGTTTCCACTTTCCCTCGAACCACATTTACGTCGGTCGAGCGTTCAGCCTGGCAATGCAGCTCCTTCGTTTGCCTTTCAGCAAGTTCTTTTTCTAGCGCAATCTTGCACGCCTTTTCAAAGGTTAAGTCTTCCGCTGCGAACAATATCCTTTGAGTCTCTAGGTCGTGAAATCCTGCCACTAGTCGATCCCTCAAGGCATCATCCAGAAACGCCTTGAACTCGCAATTACGCGCCAGATGTGCAAGCTCCTCATTAAGTCTTTGACGCATTCTCCTTCCTGCTGCGTGCGCTTGTTGAACTTGCAACGCTCGGCTATTACTGAATACTCGGGGCTGAAGTGTTGTTCTAGTACGCTCTTTATTTCTGAGAAGGTCTTGTCAGTAGGACTGTCAGGAACTAAAATTTTCTTCAGCTCCCCGTACACTGTGCTGCCTACTACGTTCAAGAACAACCTCAACTTCTTTGTCTCCGGAACCTCGTTAAGTGCCGCAAAATTTTCTAACCTCTCGAAATACGACTTGGTATCGTCGCTTCTTGAGTTAAACTCTGGCATGCATCCAACACGTTCCGAAGCTACAGGGATTGCCATATTGAAACGCTTGCCTTCTGACGGTAGCCCGGCCATTCGTCACGCTGCAACAGCTGCCCCGGTTCTTGGTTCAGAATCGTAGCGTCATCCCATCCTCGTCGCCAGTTGGTCTGTCGTGGCCTAGGAAAGACGACGACGCAGGAAGCCAGAGCAGGAACGAATGTGCTTTATTTGAGAGTGCCTCTGCTTTTATAGCATTGACGGTCCTACGTCATAGGCATGTGCTGAACTGTCAACTGATACCACAGAACACAGTAGCAATACTGTGAAAGACAAAACTAGCTTTTATTGAGCGAACCTGTGCCTACAAAAACAGGCTACACTTAAAGAACGGCAACAGCGGCGAAAACAGTCGGCGATTGTCAAAATCTAATCAGCGGGTCAAGCGCGTCGGCTTTTATACGCCAGTCATCGAATGCTCCAGAGCAATCGCTGGGACCCGCGTCTCTTCCACAAAGTTCTACACTATTCGCGTCGCGCATACATGCAATGAGATTGCACAAGCTTCGGTGACAGAGAGCGGATGGAACCATCAATAATATTCCAGAAACCTCCGATACACGCAAGCGCGTCCCGCGCTGTGCGATAACATTTGTTAGGCGGTGAAACATGGTCGCTCGATAAAGATAAACAAGTACACGTGTCAATACCCCCCTCTTAAATATCATCGACCCGATGCTCCAAACAAACGGAACTAATACACAAAAACACCCGTAGCAAAGCAACAACAAAATAAGGAAGTTCGTCAACGTGCTTAAAAGGGCTTAAGACGCATCACGTGGACCACTTCAGATCGTGCGCGGCGCCGCTGTGAATGCGAAACGCCGTCTGGCATGACCTCATAGTCCAGTTCGCCAATACGTCGGATCATCTTGTAGGGTCCGAAATAGCGTCGCAATAGTTTCTCACTGAGTCCTCGTCCGCGTATCGGGGTCCAAACCCAAACACGGTCGCCTGGCTGGTACTCGACGTAGCGTCGTCGGAGGTTGTAGTGCTGGCTGTCGATACGCTGCTGGTTCTTGATCTGTAGGCGGGCGAGCAGTTGGGCTTCTTCGGCGCTCTGGAGATAGGTGGCGACGTCAAGATTCTTAGTCGGTGATGTGCGGCAGCATGGCATCGAGAGTCGTCGTCGGGTTCCTGCCGTAAACAAGCTTGAATGGCGTGGTCTGTGTTGCTTCTGGCTACACCATGTTGTAAGCGAAGATTACGTACGACAGCACGGCATCCCAGGTCTTGTGTTGTGTGTGTGTGTGTAGTGATTATAAGGGTGAAGGGAAGAGAGAAGTGCAGTGCCGTAACTGTCTCTCAAAGGAGGACACCTCAACAGCACTGCACAGGGTAGGGGAAGTGGGAAGGAAAAGATTAAGAGAGAATGAAAGAGAGCGGAGAAAAAAAAATAAAAAAAAAGGCAAGAGGGTTGAAAAAGAAGAAGCAATGCGGGGCTTATAGCCGCGCTCTCAGTTGAGTTTCGACAAAAAAGTCGAGAAGGGCAGCAAACGCTCTCTTGGCGATGGAGGCGTGGGCTGCGGGAAATAGTAGTTCTGTCTCCGTGTTGCAGGGTAGACCCACACGACGATAGGATGTACAGAGCGCGGTGCGCTCAGCGTCGAACGATGGGCATCGCAGCAGGAGATGTGCGAGAGTCTCATCCTCGCCGCATTCCGCACATGCGGGGCTGCCAGTTCCGCGCAGTCTGTGCGCTCGGGCGGCGGTGTTGTAGCAGCCGACGCGGAGACGGAGAAGAAAGGAGCGGTCCCATCGGGAGAGGCCGGCGCGGGGGAGGAGGCGAGGGGGTGTCCACGCCGCAACACGTGGGTCAGGGTGATGCGCGCGGAGGGTGCGCGTGATAGTCGTCCTGGCCACGTCGAAGCGGGAGACAGAGGTGGCGAGGGGGAAGCGAGCTGCGAGAGCTTCCTTCGCGAGGGCGTCAGCTGCTTCATTTCCGGGCAGGCCAATGTGCGCGGGGACCCACTGCAAAACCAAGTCGCAGCCCTGATTAACGACATGGCGCAGTTTCGATCCCACGCGCTGCACAAGTGGGAGACCGGCATAGTCTTTCCGCAGCATGTACAGAGCCGCGCGCGAGTCCGTGAGGATCGCAGCAGACGAAGCACCGCACTCGTAAAGAAGGTCAGCCGCGAGGTCAATGGCCGCGAGTTCGGCGACTGTTGATGAGGCAGGGAAACGGAGGCGGCACTGACGCGACGCAGGGATGTCCGGTGCCGTGCACGCGGCAGCAGCGGAACCATCACTGGAGACAGAGCCGTCAGTGAATACCAGGAGGCGATCACGTAGGTGTTCGTGAAGCAATGCAGCCGTCTCCTGTTGCATGGCACACAGTGCTGTTCGGCGCTTGCTCGTGACGCCCGGGACGCTGGTGTTAACGTCAAGGAGCGGGGAGGCGTGCGGCGATGGCGGCAAGGGGAGCAGTTGCGGCAGAGACGCGATGCGGGCGCTGAAGTCGGTGGCATGCTGACCCATGCCCGAGCCCTCGAGGGTGTGGAGGCGGCACACGAGAGACTGGCCCTGTGGCGACCGTTGCAGGCGCTCGATGTGGTGAAGCGCCTGTTTCCTCGCACGAAGTGAGGGCGGCCAGTTTCCCGCTTCGGCGAGAGTTGCCCCCACTTGCGAGAAGCGGGGAAGCGCGTACATCTGGCGAACTGCAGTGCGGTGTTCGACGTCAACGGCCCTCCAGTTGGCTGCACTGGCGTTGGTGAGCGGGAGTGCGTAGAGCGCTCGCGAAGTAGCGATCGAGTTATATACTCGGAGCGCAAGATGCGGTGTGCAGCCGCGGCCACGGGCGAGCAGGGAGCGTGCGGCGCCTGCAACTTTCCTGGCGTCCCTGCAGAGCTGTGTGGTTGCCGCATTAAAGTTCAGGTGGCAGTCGATGTGAAGGCCCAGGTAGCGAACTTTTCTCTGCCACGGGAGGGGGCTTCCGCGCAGCGAGAGCGTGGGCACTTCGGAGCGAGCACGGCTAGCACGGGGGTGGATCATTAGCGCCTCGGTTTTAGACGCCGAGAGCTGAAGCCCCACGCTGGTGAGGTATTCGTCCACGGCGTTGATAGCAGACTGCAGTGATTGCCGCACTTGGTAGCCATAGTCCGTGGGCCCGGAGGCGAAAAGAGCGATGTCGTCGGCGTAAATCGCCACGCGGACTTCGAAGGCTGTCAGCTTCGGGATGAAATCGGGGAGCCTTGCAAGCGCCAAGTTGAATAGAAAGGGGCTAAGAACACTGCCCTGAGGAACACCAGCGGTCACGCTGCGGGGGGTGCTGAGCGCGTCGCCGACACGCACTCTGAGTGTTCGGTCGCTAAGAAAGGCCGACACATAGTCCAGTAGGCGGCCGGTGATGCGCAGCTCGCGAAGCGCTTGGATGATGGTGCCGTGCGGGAGGCCGTCAAACGCGCGTTCGACATCGAGCAGCACCAGGTATGCGGCTTCGTGGCGGCTTGCAGCGTGCTCGAGAGTGGCGACAACGTCCGCGATGGAATCAGCTGTCGAGCGGAGTCGGCGGAAGCCACTCTGTTCCGGGGCAAGAGCGTCGAGGGCGGAGGCGATCCATTAGAGTCGGTTCAAAGCCATCGACTCCATCGTTTTGCCGGGTACCGAGGTCAGCGATACTGGGCGATAGGAGCTGATGTTCGAGGCTGGTTTGCCGCGCTTCAGAATGGGAACGACGATCGCCTCTTTCCAGTTGGCGGGGATGATGCCGCTGCGCCAGACGGAGTTGAAAACCTCGAGAAGTGAGGGAAGTTGAGCTGCGTCGATGTTCCTGAGCACTTGATGAGTAACGCCGTCGGAACCGGGAGCGGAGCGGCGCTTGTGCTTGTTCAAGACGATGCGCAACTCGCTGATCGTGAACTCAGCAGAACACAACACTTCTACATGCTCCATAATTGCGCTCGTTGGGAAGTAGCGCATAGGAGCGAGGCGTTCCACCATGTTGTGCGGCGGAAGTTTGACGGCGGCTGTGACAGGGCACACAGACGGCGGGGCGAACGTATCCGCGAACAGTTCGGCCAACTGCTCGGCACTCAAGCCCTGAGCCACTGCGATGGAGAGTGCAGGGCGGCGGGGGATCTTGGGACTGAGCAGGGTGGCGAGGATGCGCCAGGGGCGGGCTTTATCGCGAGTGTCCTCCAAGGAGAGGCAGAGACTTTGCCAGCTCTGATTGCGGCGCTGCCTGGCATGACGACGGCACGCGGCGTCAAGGCGGTTGTAAAGAGTCCAGTGCTCCACCTTGTCGCTTTTGATGGCGCGGCGTTCGGCGCGTCGACGTACCGCGCGTAAGTTCAAAAGTTTCATGTCGGGCGCCGGCGTTCCAGCGGGCACCGTACATGACTTGGTCGCGGCGGCAACGCAGCTTGAGATGTGCGAAAGGAAGTCAGTGTTGACAGGAGGAGGCGTGGCACACAGCGTCCTGAAGAGAGACCAGTCCGTGATGCGGTAGGTGCGGATCCGGTCGCGGCAGAGGCCGAGAGGGTCAAGCGATATCGGATAATGATCCGATCCTTGCGTGTCAGGGCTGCGTACCCACTCGTAATGGCACCGTTCGCTCACCAGCGATAAGTCTATCACACTCCCGCGCACATTCCGACGCACGAAAGTGGGACTGCCGGAGTTGATGATCAGCAGACCAGAGGAGTTGATAGAGTTCAGCAGGTTCCTGCCGTTAGGCTCACAGCGGCAGCTGCCCCATGCCGTGTGGTGAGAGTTAAAGTCGCCGCACACAACACAGTCACCGTCGATGCGCGCGGCGAGGCTCTCCACGAAAGAGGTATCCCATCGCTGCACGGGCTGGACGTACACGCTGGCGACACAAGTGTCGACCCCCCCAACGCGCACAGTCACAGCCACGCACTCCACGGAGGTGGGAACGATGTCGGACACAGAGACGGCGGCTTGACCAAGGCGCGCACGCACATAAACAGACGCTCGAGAGCGTCCGGGTGGGTGGAGTGGATCGCGGCACGGAACGTCGGCACAAGACTGAAGTTCGCACGTGACGGCACTGTGGTAGGCGACGAAGCCCGGAAGGTTGCACTCCCCGTCGCGTACGTGTGTCTCCTGCAACGCGAGCACATCGTACTCGTGCAGGAGAAGAAGCTGGCAAAGCTCCGGGTGCCGACGGCGCATCGAGCGGACATTCCACTGCAGTATGCGCGGCCGACGTTTCGCTGCTCGGCTAGCCATGACGAGGCAGGGACTGCTGTGCGGCCAGGGCCGCGGTGCACATCTGTCGCACCGTGTCGTCCATGTGCGGGGCGGTCTCCATGAGCGCCCGCAGAGCTGCGGCGAGCGCCGCGATCAGGGCGTCCCTCGGGTCGCCAACAGGGGCAACTGCGGGAGGCGGCGTGGTTTCCGGCGCGGCGGGATTGACGCTGCGGCCACGTAAAGCATCGCTGAACGACACGCCAGCTTGTACCGTCGCTGAAGGGCGGGGCACGTTCTGCTGATGCTGACGATGCTCAGGTTGCGCGACGCGAGCTTTGGCCAGCTCGAACGCCTTCTTCCGAGTCATGGGCTGCTCGGAGGAGGCTAGCAGGATGGCTGCTTTCCTTTCGAGCTGCCAGTGTGGGCAGCGCGGCTCGGTTGCTGCATGGCGGCCTTTGCAGTTTACGCACGCGGGGTGCTGCGCGGAGCAGTCGCTTGTCGCGTGACCACCTCCGCAGCGGAGGCAACGGGCGTCGTAGGAGCAAGTGGCGCCGGCATGGCCGTACACACCGCAGCGGTCGCACTGGAGTGGGCGTGGCAGACGAGGTCGAACGAGCCGTCGTTGCTTGAAGAGAAGTACGTCCGTGGGGACGACGTTGCCGGCAAAGGTGACGCTCACGTTTGCGCCGTTGCGGGAACAGGAGAGAACAGGAACGGGAGCCTCTATGTTGTCCCTCAGTGTGTCGTTGTCAAAGGAGCTGTCAACGCCGAAAAGGACGCCGACGCAAGAGTGCTTGCCAAGAGCTTTCGCCTTCACTGGTATGTCCGCGATGGCCCGTACATCCAGCAAGCGGGACAGGTCCGCACCGGGCACAGAGTCTGCCGCAACCACGTTACGGCGAAAGTTGACTCGCACGCGTTTGACGCCATCAATGCGGCAAAGTTGGGCGGCGATAAGGTCACTAGACAGCTTCAAAAAGTTGTTTTTGCGGCCGATGGGACGGAAGAGCACAGTGTCGGCGGCATTGTCAGGGGAGGCATGTGCGTTTTGCGACGCATCCGTGATGAGCTCGGCAAACTGGCGGAAGCGTCGCTTCCTTTTTCGGCCGGGCTTAGTAGGGGCTGAACGCTCAGAGAGCACTGCGGCGGCGTTTTCGTCTGCGGCAGCTGGCGTCTGTGACAGTTGGGGGTGCAACGACGGGGAGTGGTGCATTAGAGACGACGGCTGTTACACGGGTGGCAGGGTCGGATGGAAGTTGGAGCTCGGAGACGGCGCAGGGGGGAACGCTCGGCGGCTGCTTGCGTGGCCCGGTAGGTTCGTCATCCTCGCTCTCGCGGGCGCGTTTCCGAGAACTGGTCAAGTCCATTTCTTCGTCTTCCGAGAGGGGAAGCGGCACCTCAGCGTGGGTTTCCTGCACGCATGGGCCGTTCTCGGATGGCGCCGAAGTTGCCGCTGGGGCTGCCGGTGCGGTCGTAGGCACGGGGGGAACTGCAGGGATCTTCAACGAGGGGGCCCGTACACGTAGCCACTCGCCCAGCATGCGAGTGGCGCGACGCTCGAGGTCCTCCCTTGCCCGGAGCTCATCGAGGGTCGCGGGGCCGAGTGTCAACCGGCTCAAGCTGGCATGGCGTCGATGGCGGACGCGTGGCGGCGGCTCGCCGGGTGGCCGAAACTCCATATTGTGCTGCCGAGGGCTCTTCTCGCGTGCAGGAAGAAAGCCGAAAGCAGCGAAAAGCGCGGCAACGTGCTCCTAAGCGGGCGCAAACATGTGCGACGCCGAAACACGTGGTGGCAATCGAGGCGAAGTCGTCAGAGCGAGGAGCAACGTGACCTTCTCCGATCGCAGCTCAGACGTGACTGCCAGGTCTTGTGTTCGACGTCGACGTACGTACATTGCTAGCATGTCGGCGAGGCTCTTATTCAGGCGCTCCGTAAGACCATTCGTCTGTGGGTGGTAGACAGTTGTCCTCCTGTGCCTTGTCTAACTGTACTGCACAATGGCTTGGGTGAGCTCCGCAGTGAAGGGCGTTCCTCTGTCGGTGATGAAGACTTCTGGAGCACCATGTCGCAGCAGGAGGTTCTTGACGAAGAATTTCGCCAGTTCAGCTGCGCTGCTTTTCGGCAGAGCTTTCGTTTCAGGGAAGCAGGTGAAGTAGTCCGTCGACACGACGATCCGCTTATTTCCGGTCGTTGACGTCGGAAAGGGTCCCAACAACTCCCTTCCGATCTGCTGAAATAGTTCGCAAGGAGGCTCGATTGTCTGTAGTAATCCTGCTGGCCTTGTCGGTGGTGCCTTGCGTCGCTGACAGTCTCGGCATGTCTTCACGTAACGGGCAACGTCGGCCATCAGGCGCGGCCAGTAGTACTTTTCCTGTATCCTCGATAGCGTCCAAGAGAATCCGAGGTGCCCAGTGGTCGGATCGTCATGCAAGGCGTGTAGTAGTTCTGTACGCAGCGCTGACTGAACCATAAGAAGGTAGCTGGCGCGGACTGGTGAGACGTTCCTTACGAGTAGGTTGTTTTGAAGCGAGAACGTCGACAATCCTCGCTTAAATGCCCTAGGGACAACGTCGGTGAGCCGTTCAACATACTCGACGAGGCTTTTTAGCTCCGGGTCTACTCGTTGCTGTTCAGCGAAGTCTCCCGCGCTTATTATTCCAAGGAAGGCGTCGTCATCCTCGTTATCGTGCGGCGTCGGGTCAATGAGGGAGCGCGATAGGCAATCGGTATCAGAGTGTTTTCTTCCGGACTTGTAGGTTAGAGTTATGTCGTATTCTTTAATCTGAGGCTCCACCACGCCAGCCGTCCTGAAGTATCCTTTAAATTCGCTAGCCGACACAATGCGTGATGGCCGCTGACGACTGAATGGCCTGCCGTATAGGTAAGGGCGAGGTTTCGCTGTAGCCCGAACGATGGCGAGGCATTCGTTTTCGATTGTAGAATAATTGCCTTCCACTTTTGACAGCGACCGGCTAGCGTAAGCTACCACCCGTTGAAGACAGTTTTTCCTCTGGACTAGAACGGCACCGAGGCCTAGGCTACTGGCTTAAGTTTGGATTTCTGTATCGGCATACTAATCGAAGTGCGCAAGTACCGGTGGTGACTGCATGCGTCGTTTGAGTTCTTCAATAGCGTCGGCCTGTGGCATTTCCCACTTGAACTCGACATCACATTTAGTTAGGTGTGTCAACGGCTCAGCGATGCGTGAAAAGTCTTTGACAAAGCGCCTGTAGTAGGCACACATGCCAAAGAATCTACGCACTGCCTTCTTGTTGATGGGTTGCGGGAACTGTGCGATGGCAGCTGTCTTTTGCGGGTCTGGACGGACACCAGATTTGCTGATTACGTGGCCTAGGAACAGAAGCTCATCGTAAGCGAAGCGGCATTTTTCCGGCTTCAGAGTAAGCCCTGACGACTTGATGGCCTCTAGTACTGTAGCAAGCCGCCTAAGGTGATCGTCGAAATTCCCTGCGACGACTGCGACGTAAACCAAGTAAACAAGACAAGTCTGCCACTTCAACCCTGCTAACAACATCTCCATGACGCGCTAGAACGTTGCAGACGCCGATCACACTCCGAATGGCATGACCTTGACCTCACAGAGGCCGTCCGGCGTGAACAAGGCGGTCTTCTCGCGATCTCTCTCATCGACTTCTATTTGCCAGTAACCAGATTTGAGATCCATCGACGAGAAATATTTAGCGTTGCACAGCCGATCCAATACATCCTCTATTCGTGGGAAGGGACATACGTCCTTCTTCGTGATCTTGACAAGTCGACGATAATCGACGCAGAAAAGTAGGCTTCCATCCTTTTTCTTCACCAATACTACAGGAGATGCCCACGGGCTTTTCGACGTCTGGATAATGTCGTCGCGCAGCATTTCGCCGACTTGTTGCCTAATAGCTTCACGTTCTCGCGTCGAAACTCGGTAAGGGCTCTGGCGGAGTGGTCGAGCGCACTCTTCGGTTATTATGCGATGCTTTGCAACTGGTGTTTGTCGAATCCTCGATGACGTCGAAAAGCAGTCTTCGTATCGTCGAAGCATATTTCTGAGCTGTTGCTGCTTAATCATGGGGAGACTTCGATTTGGGTCGAAGTCTGGTTCGGGAACTACGGTCGTTGGGGTAGACGCGGCAGAATCCGAGAGGACAAACGCATTGCTGGTTTCCAGAATGTCCTCGATGTATGCGATAGTCGTGCCCTTGTTGATGTGCTTCAACTCCTGGCTAAAGTTTGTCAGCAACACTTTTGTTTTTCCTGCGTGCAGTCGAGCTATACCTCTTGCGACACAAATTTCACGGTCGAGTAGTTCACATTGGTCGCCTTCGATGACGCCTTCTACGTCAGCGGGTGTTTCGCTGCTGACCGAAATAACAATGCTGGAGCGAGGCGGGATGCTCATTTGATCTTCGAGCACACTCAAGGCATGGTGACCACGAGAGCTCTCCGGCGGTATGGCTCGGTCTTGCGACAGCGTTATCGATTCCGACTTCAGATCGATGATTGCGCCGTGTTGGTTCAGGAAGTCAATGCCGAGAATGACGTCTCGTGAACAATCTTGGAGGATAACGAAGCTTGTGGCAGGGTAAGTCCGGTCATTAACGATAATTCTTGCCGTGCAGATTACAGTCGGCGAAATGAGGTGTCCTCCAGCGGTCCAAATTTGAGGGCCTTCTCATGCAGTCTTAACTTTCTTCAACTGGGCGGCAATGTGTCGACTCATGACGGAGTAATCAGCCCCTGTGTTCACTAAGGCGGTGACTGCGTGGCCGTCGAGAAGCACGTCGGGGTCAGCTCTTGGCGTCGGATCACGGCTGCGGCGCGTCGACCTGTGGCTGGTATGGGACGTCGTCATGTCGTCTTTCGTCGTCGTGTTCTTTGCTTCCACACTTCGTCGGGACGGCGGCGTGTCGTTATGTCGTCGAGGTAGTTTCTTCGGCGTCTTCGTCGTCGGCGGAGGATCTTCGTCAGTCCGACGAACAGCAACCGTACCTCCATCGGTCGCTGCTTTTAGTTTTCCGGATATGGGCTCGCGGAGCGGCCCCGGGCTGGGCCAGTGTGTGGTCGGCGCTGGGGCGACAGGTAGCGGCCTGCTGATGGCGAACAGGATGGTCGTCGAGAGTTCCGCTGAGTAGCGGCGAGGTAGTCCGCGATATCGCGAGGCCGTTTAACTTTATGCGGACGCGGAGCATTGACGGCGAACCCTCGTAGTCCCATTTCGCGGTATGGGCATAGGCTCTAGGCATGTCCGGCTTCCCCGCAGTGATATCAGAGCGGAAGGTGGTCGGAGGCGCGCCAAATGTCCGTCTTCCTCGGGTGGCCGCGCTGGTCGACGGGCATGCTGGCGGTGGCGGACGACGGAATTGCGGCGTTACATGGCCCTGGCACTGTCGCGGAGGGTGACCTTGACGACGGGCGACGGCGGCGCAGGTTATCGCTTCCGGCACGGGAAGCGACGATTCGGGCTGCACGTCGGTAACGTCCAGTGACCGTCGATGTGCGCCCTTGACGATGTCAGTGACTGAGGACACCTGAGGTTGCGACTAAGGAAACATCTGGCGCAGTTCTTCGCGCACAATGGCCCTAATGGTCTCTTGGAGATCATCGGAGATCAGTGCTTGGATGGCGTACTGCGGCGAGAGCACCTTGGCGGTTATATTGCCTATTGCGCATTTCTAGAGTTTTCTCAATCGTCGTTGCCTGTCAGGAACTCAGCTACGGTTTTTCGTGGGTTGCGGGTCAGTCTGGTGAAAAGTTCTTGCTTTACACCTCGCATCAAGATGCGCACTTTTTTTCTTCGGGCATTTCCGGGTCGGCGTGCCGCAACAGACGCGTCATCTCCTCAGTGAAGATGGCTATGGTCTCGTTCTATACTCGGGCTTCTAGCATAGCTGCGGCTCATTCCTTGCGCACGACGTTTGTAAATGTCCGTAAGAAGCGGCTACGGAACAGGTCTCATGTTGGTCAGGGTCGACTCCCAGTTCTCAAATCAAGTTCTGGCGGCATCTTCTAAGGTGAAGTATACATGCCGCAGCTTATCGTCGAAGTCCCCGTTGTTGAAAGTCGCGATTCGTTCATAGGTCTCCAGCCAGGTTTCTGGGTCTTCAGACGATGATCCATGGAAAGTCGGTGGCTCCCTGGGCTGGGGGACGCTGCAGCTGGGGGACGCTGGGGGACGCTGCAGCTACCATTTGGGTTGTCTTGGCCACAATCTTCTTCGTCTTCTCAGGAAGAAGTCCGTGCTCCGGGGGCAGCTGTTCTAGCCAGCGGCTTGCTCGATGGTCCGGGATTACGTTGGTGTTCTCTTTGCGGTCTGGGCTTGGATCACGGCTTGTCGGGGGGTCCGGTACATGAACGAAAAGCATTTCCACGAGATGTCACGTGGTAGTGACGTATAAAGAACCCAGTAGCAATACTGCGAAAAACGAAACTAGCTTTTATTAGGTTTATTATTATTATTAGGTTTATTATTAGGTTTTTTAGGTTTATTTCCCTCTGAACTGAAGCGTGGCAAAGTTATCCCAGTTTTTAAAAAAGGCGACAACTCACTACTGCACAATTACAGACCTATTTCCATTCTGCCGTTCTTTGGAAAAGTTATTGAGAAACTAATTGAAATACGGCTAACAAAATATCTTTCTAAATTTAATATCATCTCTGCATGTCAGTTCGGTTTTCGCCATGGGTATTCCACAGAGCTGGCACTTATTCATCTTACGGACCAACTAAAAAAATTTATTGACGAGGGATTTATCGCCGCCTCAGTTTTCATCGATCTAACGCAAGCATTTGATAGCATTAACCATCTTATCCTGTTTTCTAAGCTCGAAGCAATTGGCATTTGCGGTCCTGCCCTTTCACTACTAAAAAGCTACTTATATAACCGGGTTCAAGTTGTTTCTGTTTCCAGTGCTTATTCTCGACAGCGAACTACTAACATCGGTGTACCTCAGGGCTCCATCCTTGGGCCACTCCTGTTTTTAGTTTATATTAATGATTTACCTAATTGTCTTTCTTCGACAAAATGCATTCTGTACGCTGACGATACCACTATATTCACTTTTGATAAAGATAACTCATCTCTCGTTAATAAACTAAATGCTGACTTAGAAAACATTCTAAGGTGGTGTAATGTAAACATGCTATCTATTAATGCAACTAAGACTAAATTTGTTGTATTCTCTTCACATCAGCGAAACATAGCTTCCATTCCACCTATCAGTCTTGGTCCCCACTGCCTTCATCCCAGTTCGTGTTCATCTTTCCTTGGCGTTCTACTTGACTGTAATCTGAAATATCACAATCATATTGCTCACATAAAAAAGAAAATAGCTTATGGTATACGCATCTTAATTAAAGCACGCCCTTACTTCACACGTACCACAATGCTCTCACTTTACCACTCTTTCGTCCACTCTCACATTACTTATGGTATCATATGTTGGGGAAACACCTATAATATTCATATTACATCTTTACAAACAATTCAGAACCGAGCCATCAGAATAATTACCTATAGTTCATGCTTTTCTAATGCCACTTCCTTACTACACGAGAATAACATCCTTACTATTTCTGGGCTCACTAAATACAACCTATGTATTTTTTTCTACCGATTTCTACATAATGAGCTACCATCGATCACATTTTCATCATCTAACCTGACAACTAATAGTAGCACCAGATTCGCGTTGAATAACAATTTTCTTTTACCACGAATCCGTACTAACTACGGTAAACAAACCGTGGAATTCACTTCCATATCAATATGGAACACTCTTCCTCTCATTATGAAAAATACAAGATCTTTACACCAATTCAAAAGGGAACTCAAAATGCATTTATTAATGACAATCTAATAAGAAAATTTACTGTAACCGTTTTTTTTGTCCGTTCTTTTTTTCTTTTTTTTTCTTTCTTGTTTGTTTTTGTTCTTGTAAATAAACTACTGGTATTTTCTTCACATGCAACTCTTTATGTTATTCTTTGTAAT
Source organism: Dermacentor andersoni (assembly GCF_023375885.2). Taxonomy (NCBI): domain Eukaryota; kingdom Metazoa; phylum Arthropoda; class Arachnida; order Ixodida; family Ixodidae; genus Dermacentor; species Dermacentor andersoni. The sequence goes on from NC_092815.1 coordinate 234,931,776, forward strand.
GAATTCTGTATTTTGCTCTGTTAACGTTCATTTCCTGTTGCTTATGTAATACCTTATTATATGCTACTGTTGTTTGAGATGTCATTCATCATAACTATTCTTGTACAGGAGGTCCCAATACAGTCTTTGACTATGGGACCTCCTCCTGCATACTAAATACTTGTAATATGACCCGAATTCTAACAATAAATTCTGATTCTGATTCTGATTCTGATTCTGAAACCTGTGCCCACCAAAACTGGCTAAACTTATAGAGCGGCGACAATGGCGAACACAGTCGGCGATCGCCAAAATCTGATATGCGGGTCAAGTGCGTCGGCTTTTATACACCAGTCGTCGAATGTTCCATAGCAATCGCTGGGACTCGCGTGTCTTCCACAAAGTTCTACACTATTCCCGTCGCGCATACATGCAATCAGATTACACAAGGTTCGGTGACAGACAGAGTATGGAACCATCGATAACATTTCAGAAACCCCCGATACACGCAGGCGCGTCCCGCTCTGTGTGATAACATTTGTTAGGCGGTGAAACGTGGTCGCCCGATAAAGATAAACAAGTGGACGTGTCAATATACACCATGTGGTCATTTTTATTTTAACCACAACAGTGTTTGACACACACATGCTGTTGAAGCATTTAACTAGCATGCCGTGGTAACTGGTATTGAAATCTGCTGTTATGATTTTCATGCTATACGTATGCCATGTTTGCGATTTCACATATTTTGCGCCTATGGAAGCCGCAAGTGCCCGTATTGGAAATATTCCTAACAGCAAATGCCTGTTACCTATGATAGCGATTGTGATATTTCAGGTGTCCTTAACAGTGATAGCTATACAATCTAGTTCCCATTGTTGTTGCGCACAGTTTATGACATGCCTGTAGCGCCTTCATTCGGGCGGGGCCTAAAAACCCAGATAACGCGCACCCACGCTATCTGGGTTCACGGCGCCTGGTCGTAGCACGTGAAGCCGCGGCTCGCAGTTGTATGCCGCCGTCGATTTGGGTCACCTGTCTTTCTCCTTCGCTCCTGAGGCATAAGCCTACAAGTGGTGACCTAAGTCGAACACAATGACTTATGCGCCCGAAGACTCCACGGAACAGGACTTCCGTCCGCAGGACGTCTCGTTGCTGCAGCTTCGCCTCCCACCCTTCTGACCCCAGAAACCGCAAGTTTGATTTCACCAGATGGAGGCGCAATTCTGCCTCTACCGTATCACCTCGGAAACGATGCGCTACTACCACGTCGCCTCAGTCCTGCCTCCTGATGCTGCCAGCGAACTCTCAGACGCTCTCTCCAACCCCACGGGTGCTACACCATATCAGATCTTCAAAACCAAAGTGCTGGACCGATTCATGCCGTTGGAATGCACGCGCCTCCAGCAGCTCCTTACCGAGAAGGACTTTGGCGACCGGCGTCCCTCCCAACTGCTGCGCCGAATGCGACGGCTTCTCGGGGAGCGCAACATCCCCACCCACTCAGCGTTGCTTCGAGAGCTTTTCCTCCGACGCCTTTCCCAGTCCATCCGTCTTGTCCTCGCGGCGGCCTGCGACGTCACCCTCGACCACCTGTCGGAGCTCGCCGATCAGGTTCATGAGGCGACCTCCCCGTCCGTCACTGCTCTTACCACCTCAGACCCGGCGATTTCGCGCCTTGATGCCCGCATCAATGAGCTCGCCGCCTCAATCGCCGCACTCCGGAGCCTCCCCCCCCCCTGCCCAGGGGACACGTTCACCACGTATCGATCTTCGCACTCTTTCGCGCACACATCAAGCTCTCTGCTGGTACCACCGGCGTTTCGGACCCCGACCCACGAAGTGCACGCCCCCTGTTCATGGCGTGGAAACGCCCACCGGGACCACTGACGGCGGCCTGTGTCCTCGCTTGTCATCCCAGCTGCCTTTTTATGGCAACGGGGTGGACATGGTAACGGGGGTGGAAATCCGCGCGTTTCCACCGACTAAGGATCATCATTCCAAGTCACCAGGGCAGTCGCTTCATGCTGCCACGCCTCCACTATAGCGACGTATGGACTCCGATTTCTCACCCTCGACTTCGGCCTTCGCCGTACTTTTCGATGGGTCATCCCAGACGAGGTTCACACGATCATCGGCTCGGACTTCCTCCCATACTTCGAGTTGGATGTCAGCGCGCAACGTCGTCGCCTCACAGACGGTCTGACTCGTCTCTTCATCTCTGGAGCCCTGTCCGACCTTGCTCTCATGGGCATCCGCACGGTGATACCTTCCTATCTGCTCGAAAAATCTTAGCGGATTTGCTGAATTTAACAAGCCTATACGACCTCACGCAGCCGCCTAGCATACGGTGACGCACCACATCGCCACCCGAGGTCCACCAGCAGCCGCTCGACCACGCCGCTCGTTTGGGGACCGTGTAGCTATCGCCAAACTGGAATTCGACCACATGCTGCAGCTCGGCATTGTATGTCCGTCGTCCAGCGCGTGAGCTTCACCGCTGCACCTAGTGCCCAAGCGTGATCCCGGTGACTGGTGGAGACTAGCGAGCGTTGAACGCCAGGACTATCCACGAGAGCTATCCGCTGCATCACACCCTCACATCGCGCCTCGACCGCTGCGCCATTTTCAGCAAAATGGACCTGGTTAAGGCGTAGCGCCAAATTCCCATCGAACCCGCCGACATACCAAGACCGCCATCACGACGCCCTTTGATTTGTTTGAGTAGGTGCGGATGCCTTTTGGACTCCGTAATTCGGCTCAAACCTCCAAGTGGTTCATCGCTGAGATCACGCGAGGCCTACCTACTGTGTTCGCGTGCCTTGATGATGTCCTCATCGCCAGCCCTACGCCTGAAGATCATGAGCACCATGTATGCGCTTTGTTCCAACGTCTACAGCAGTAGGGCCTGGTTGTGAACGCCTCCAAGTGTGTTTTCGGCGCATCTGAGCTCGAGTGTTCGGGCTATCACATATCATCCGATGGTATGCACCCTCTCCCATCCCACATCAAGACAATCCAGGATTACCCCCCAGCCCACAACACTGCGCCAGTTGCACCTATTCCTGGGGTTTGTGAATTTTTCCAGGCGCTTTATACCGCACTGTGCAGAGCTGCTTCGCCCTCTCACCGACCTCCTTCGGTCAACCGCAGGGCCATCCTATGCCATTTCATTGTCATCAAAAGCCTAGGCAGCCTTTACTGCTGCCAAGCAAGCAGTCGCGAACGCCATGCTGCTTATCCGTCCGCGCAGCAACGTCCTAACTCGGTTGATGGTGGATGCCTCCAGCGTGGCCGTTGGTGCCGTCTCACAGCACTGCATTAACTCCGAGTGGAGAATTTTGTCATTTCACTCTCGGAAGCTACTTCCTTCTGAGACCCGGTACAGCGCCTTCGGCCGAGAGCTGCTAGCCATCTACTCTGTGATACAGCGCTTTCGGCATTTTCTGGAAGGATGCCAGTTTTAAGTGCTGGCCGATTATAAGCCACTGGCGTAATTTTTCACGCCATCAAAGTACACGTCGCGCGAACTCCGCCATCTCGCTAATATTTCGGAATGTACAGCCGACATGCGCCACGTGAAAGGTGCCGACAACACCACCGTTGATGCCTTTTCTCATATAGCCGCGGTTGACTCTCCATCTCCAACCGTCGACTGGGCCGCATTCTCTTCGCACAGCAGAATGGCAAAGAGCTCGCCGCTTTTCGGGAGATCCCTCTTTCTCTCCGACCACGGCTTGTGCCCCATTCATGCTCGCCTGAGTCCTTGTGGTGCGATGTCTCAGCAGACCTTCCCTGCCCTTTTGTTCCGGCTTCACTACGCCGCACCATTTTCCACTCTCTACACGACATATGTCACCCAGGTATTCGGGCTACTCAGTGCCTTCTCACCCAGCGCTATGTCTGGCCCGGAATTAACGGCGATGTGCGCGCTTGGACGCGCAATGTCTGCCCTGCCAGATGACAGAGGTATCCCGTCATACTAAGACGCCTCCTCAGGCCTTCTTTCCACCCGGCCGTCGTTTCGACAACGTTCATCTTGACATCGTGGGCCCTCTACCCGCGTCTCAACGTTATTGTTACATATTCACCATGATCGACCGTTTCACACGCTGGCCGGAGGCTGCTCCAATTCATGACATCACCGCTGAGACTGTTTCCCGCGCTTTCATTTCATTGTGACTATCTCGCTTCGGTAGTCCAGGCACCGTGACAACAGACCGTGGACGCCAATTTGGGTCCTCCCTGTTTGCTTGCCTTAATCGCATTCTCGGCGCCAGACATTGCCGTACCACTGCGTATCACCCTTTTGCCAACGGCATGGTGGAACATCTTCACGGACAACTGAAGGCCGCCCTGGTTACACGCATCAATTGCGCCACCTGGGTCGCCAGCTGCGCCTTGCCCCTTGTGCTCCTGGGTTTACGGGCCGTCTTCTGGGAAAACCAACAGTGCTCAGCAGCACAGCTGGCATATGGTAGTTTTCTGCGTCTCCCTGGATACTTTTTACATCAACGTAGGTACCAGTTCAGCCATGAAAATTTCTACAACGCCTCCTGGACTGTGTTAAAGTCCTCCGGCCCGCTCCACTCCATCCTTCCCGCCACCGTAGAACCTTCGTGCACCGCGAACTGGCCACTTCCACACACGTTTACCTGCGCCGCGACGCTCTCCGACCACCGCTCACCCCGGCCTACGACGGACCATAGCGCGTCCTGCAGCGCACCCGAAAACCGCCACCCTCCTGCAGAACGACCGTGAAGAGACAGTCAGCTTAGACCACCTGTGGTATTATTGTTCCTGTGTTATCGTGTTTAGTTCTTGTCATGCCACAGCCACTGATGTGATGCACTGCGCATGCGTGACATGCACACATATGTATATATACTACGGAGCAATAAAGGCAGGGCGGGGGAGTTCTTTCCCGTTCGTGTTCAAGACGGTGTCGTTTGTCGCGGAAACACGACATGGTGTCAGAAGTGGGGATCTTCGGAGATTGGTTGGAACTACTGAGACGTGAGAAGATACCGCTACGGCCTAACTCCATCGCTGGCGTCCTCGGCTATGACACGATAACGGGACAAGAGCTTCGAGCCATGGCGCGTGAGGAAAGTGGTATTTCGTGCCAGCTCTTTCTGGTACTGCCACCAACGAGCTTCAACTTTGACAAGGCGTCAGAGTGGCCGGCGTGGGTGCAAGGATTCGATGATTATCGTTTTGCTTCCGGCATTAATGAGCGAACTCAAGAGGCTCAGGTACTCACGCTGCTGTATACAATGGGGCGGCAGGCTCGCAACGTATTCAAGACCGTTGAGCTGCCGGAAGAACAGTCAAAGGACTATGAAGTGGTGAAAAAACGTTTCGACGCCTACTTAATTGCCACACGCAATCTGGTCTACGAAAGTGCGTGTTTTCATTGTCGCCACCAAGTTTCTGGCTAATCTGTGGACCAGTATGTAACGGTCCTACATACTTTGGCAGATAAATGTGACTATGGCGTGATGAAATAACGGATGATCCTCGACCGTTTCGTGGTTGGACAACGTGACACAAAGTTGTCCGAGGCCCTATAAATTGACGCTGCACTGACTCTGAAAACAGCACTGACGAAGGCAAGGATGAAGGAAGCGGTACAGCAACAACAGGAACTTCACAGCAGTCCGTACCAACAACCAGCCAACGTAGAGATCGACGGAATTCATCGACGAGCAAGCCGAGGACGTCCAGAGGATCAATGGGCCAACGAAGACGTCCGAAAGTGGGCGGCTTGCGGCAGGGCCCGTTATTTGACGTCATCGTGCCAACGAGGGGGAAATTTCGCCGCGGTCTGCCAACAAAAGCCGAACTCCACGATCTCCGAAGCAAGCGCATCGAGGTAGGCATGTGCTGTGTTCACCGGACGGCTACGTTGAGTTAGCAAACAAAGTGTACCATCTATTTTGTTGGGACTTTAGTTGGTGCAATTGCAAGAACTCGTTTTGCTCAGGTCGCTATTAATGGGATGACAGTGTCTGCTAAAATTTACAAAGGAGCAGAGGTGAACGTTGTTCCAGCATCGTTTCCTGGTGTACCCAAGCCTCTAGAGCATTCTAACGTAATTTTGAAGGGGCCAGGCAATTAAGGGTTAGATCTGAAAGGAAAGTTCACTGCAGGCATTGTGTGGAAACTATGTTTGGTTAGGCAGGATGTTTTCGTCATTGACTCGGCGAGCAATGACATTTTAGGCTTGCCAGCAATAGAAGCTTTGGGAATAGTGAAATTTGTAGACGAAGTTTCGGTCCACCAAACTGTGAAAACGTGCTTACCTTCTTTGTTTTGCGGTTTGGGTACCATGAAAGGAGAATACTGTATTAATCTCAAAGAAGACGCGGTGCCGTATGCCATTTACACCGCTCATCGCATACCCATCCCGCTGAGGGACGGCGTGAAACGCGAGCTAGAAGAAATGGAAATGAACGGGGTCATTCGTAAAGTCGAAGGGCCAACCGAGTGGTGTGCTGGCATAGTGCCCGTCTTGAAGCCGACTGGGCAAGTGCGAATATGTGTTGACCTAACTCCACTCAATAAGTGGGCTGAACCGTGAGCGATTTGTGTTTCCCACTGTTGATAAGACACTCGGGTTACTTAGCGGAGCAGCTGTGTTTTCTAAACTTGACACGAACTCGGGATTTCATCAAGTAAAGCTAAGCAAGGATTGTCAGCTACTGACCACGTTTATTACTCCTTGTTACTCCATGTTATTGCTTTGAACGCCTGCCGTTTGGCATAACCTCTGCTCCCGAATATTTTCAAAGGCAAATGTGTGAAATTCTTGATGTAATGCCGGGGGTTGTAAACTTAATGGACGATGTGTTAGTCTTTGGTTCTTCACAGAAAGAGCATGATGAGCGATTGTTTCGGACTTTAGACCGCATGACAGCACCAGCATAGCTTTGAATCGTGAAAAATGTCAGTTCAGTGCAAAAGAGCTGTGTTTTTTGGGATGCGGAGTGAGCAAAGATGGCATACTGCCGGATCCTGTAAAAGCTTTAGCGATCACTGATATGAAGCCGCCTGAAAATGTTGCCGATATGAGGAGATTCCTTGGTCTTGCAAATCATTGCTCGCGGTTTATTCCAGCCTTAGCTGAGAAGACTGCGCCGTTACGTCTATTGGTGCAAAAGCACAGTGAGTGGATTTGGGCTACGCCTCAGCAGATGGCGTTTGACAGCAAAAACGTGCTATCTGTTCTAATATGTGTATGGCAAAGTTTTAACCACGGAATCAAACCATTCTTTCTGCAGACGCGTCGTCGTGCGGTTTAGGTGCAGTTTTACTTCAGGTACAACCAAACAAAGAGAGACGGCCAGTTACATTTGTTTCAAGATCACTGACTCCAACAGAAATGCGCTACGCGCAAATTGAAAAGGAGACCCTAGCTCTAACATGGCCGATTGAGCGTCTCGAACGTTATGTGCGTGGACTACACATAATGCTGGAGACCGATCGCAAACCGCTAGTGACTTTGTTAGGAAAGACTCCGCTAGATTTAGTACCGCCGCGCATTCAGCCATTCCGAATGCGTCTGATGCGATTCAGTTTTGATGTTGAATATATTCCTGGGAAGAATGTGGAAATTGCTGATGCGCTTTCTAGAGTGTCAGTGCGAGGGCAAAAAAACCAAGAACTTCCTTTGTGTTGATGAAGTGAACTCGTTTGTTCCTGATGTGTTATCTGAGTTGGGTGAATCGGATCACTTTAGACTGGTCGCCGAAGAGCTGGCAAAGGACGAGACCTGCCGTACATTGTGCCGTTACCTTCGTGAAGGCTGGCCGGGCCCAACTTCGCTATCAAGCATTATGAGGCCATATTGGCAGTAACGCGCAATATTGAGCGTGTGTAAAAGGGTTCTCATGCATGTCACTCGCCTCTTTGTTCCACACTCGCTCCAAAATACAACGTCAAGTCTGCTTGGACGGCGAGGTGTCCAGAGGGGGACCAAAGAGCCCGGTAGTAATCAACGACTCTTTCATGGCGATCGTAGCGGGCCTTCTGGGACAGCTGGGAGGCATGAAGACGATCCCTTGCAATCTGGCGAGCCGTTGCAGCCCGAGAAGCTTCATCGTGGGCGTAGTCTGTAACAGGGTGCACAGGTGATGGTAAAAGAGTCTTGAAGGGCAATGTGGGATGGTGGCCAAACAGGAGATAAAAGGGGGGAAAGCCAGCGGTATCATGGCGTGACGAGTTGTAGGCAAATATCACATAAGGCAAGGTGCTGTCCCGATCACGGTGATCTGAGGAAACGTACATGGTGAGCATAGTGGTCAGCGTGCGGTTGAAGCACTCGGTAAGCCCATTGGTTTGCGGATGGTAGGCAGTGGTTAGCTTGTAACGCATGGAACACGAACGAAGAATGTCATCGACGACTTGGGACCAACATGAGCGGCCACAGTCGGTCAGCAGCTATAGAGGAGCGCCATGGTGAATAATAACGTCATAAAGTAGAAATTCCGCAACGTCAGTGGCACAGCGTGTCGGCAGTGCCCGCGTGATAGCGTATCGTGTCGCGTAGTCTGCAGCTACGGCAATGCACTTATTCTCAGTCGAGATGTTGGAAATGGCCAGATGAGATCAAGGCCGACGCGGTAGAACGGGACACCGTGAATGTCTATGGGTTGAAGAGGACCGGCCGGCGACAAGGATGGATGCTTGTGGCGCTGCCAGGACTCACAAGCGGCAACGTATCGGCGCACAGAGCGGTGAAGGCCGGGCCAGAAGAATCGACGCCGAACGCGATCGTACGTGCGAGCTGCTCCGAGATGTCCAGCGGTTGGGGCGTCATGAAGCTGTTTGAGAACAGTGGAACGGAGTGTTTCGGGAACAATCAGTAGAAGCTTTGGGCCATCGGAGCTGGTGTTGCGTCTGTATAAGATGCCGTCACGAAGCACGAATAATTCTAGGGACGGAGCAGGGTGATGAGAGCGTAGACAGTGTATAATTGACCGAAAATTGGCATTGCGGAGCTGTTCGCTGCGTAGGTCGGTTAAATCGGATATCGCGAATACACACGCGTCCGAATCACGCGCTGACAAGTGGGGGAGGGTCCACGGGATGGATAGGCAGTTCGCATCCAGGTGCAGTCTGCCAGACTTGTAAGTGACGTGAAAGTTGTAATCTTGCAGTTTCAACGCCCAGCGACCAAGTCGTCCAGTGGGGTATTTGAGGGAAGGCAACAAGCAAAACGCATTTTGCTTTGTGATGACCGAAAATGTGCGGCCGAACAAGTATGACCGAAACTTGCGGACAGCCCAAACTAGTGCGAGGCACTTGCGCTCAGTGATCGAAAATTTGCACTCGGAAGAGGAAAGAAGGCGACTGGCATAGGCAATGACGCGGTCTCGTCTTTGTTGCTGCTGGGCGAGAACAGCGCCGATGTCATGTCCACTGGCGTTGGGGCGGAGTTCAGTCGGGGCTGAGGGGACAAAATGGGCCAAGATGGGTGGTGAGGTGAGTAAAGTCGTGGGCGTTTGAAACGCAGTGGCCTGTTCAGAACCCCAAGAAAAAGACGTGTCCTTCTTCAAAAGTTGCGTGAGTGGACGGGCAACGTCGGCGAAGTTCTTGACAAAACGTCGAAAATAGGAGCGCAAGCCGACAAAGCTCCATACGTGTTTAGTGGAACGTGGCCTAGGGAAGTCTTTGACAACACGAATTTTTTCTTGGTCAGGTTGCACGCCTTCAGCACTCACAAGGTGGCCAAGCACAGTGATTCCGCGGCGGCCAAAACGGCATTTGGCAGAATTGAGCTGAAGGCCTGCTTGCCGGAAAACTTCAACTGCCGACAAGCACCTAAGATGGCTTTCAAATGCCGGTGAGAAGACGATGAGATCGTCAAGGTAGCAGAGGCATCTTGACCATTTGTATCTACGAAGGAGGGAGTCCATCATCCTTTCAAATGTGGCTGGGGCACAACACAGTCCAAAGGACATTACCTTAAACTGGTAAAGCCCATCGGGCGTAACAAATGCGGTCTTTTCACGGTCTTAATGATCGACGGATATCTGCCAGTATCCTGACCTCAGATCGATAGAAGAGAAGTAGGCAGAGACGTGTAGAAGTCGAGAGCGTCGTCGATCCGCGACAGAGGGTAGACGACCTTGCGCGTTACTTTAACTGACGGTAGTCTATGCAGAAGCGCCACCCGCCATCTTTCTTCTTGACTAGGACGACCGGTGATGTCCATGGACTGCATGAAGGTTCAATGACGTCCTTGAGCATCTTGTCAACTTCACGCTGTATTCTCGCTCTGCATAGGGCACGCGATAAGGACGTCGTCTGATTGGGCTGGCGTCCCCAGTATTGATCTTATGAGTGACCACAGATGTCTGTCCCAAATGACGGTCATTAAAGTAAAAGATGTCGCGGTAGGACTTCAATATGCGCCGCATATCGGCTGTCTGAGCAGGAAGGAGGTCAGACGCTATCATCATGTCAATATCACCGTCGACGAGATTGCGCGAGGAAGGGGAAGGGCCAGAGGACAAAGAAGCGTCGGTGACGAATGCAGAAACGGCACACTCATCGATAGAAGAGATGTGGGCTAGAGTCATGGCCGCCTGGGATAAGTTGCGTGCACCAGCTAAGGTTCGATATGGGTAGAGACGTTCGATTATCCTAACTCTAATAAGGGTGTGAGGAAGAGCGACGTTTTTGGCGAATAAGACGTCAACGATCGGGGTCAAGGTGTAATCGCCATCGGGAGTGGGAGAGAAAGACAGCAAGTTCACATATATGACGGCTCGAGGAGGTAGACAAACGTAATCCACTGAGCACAAGCGCGGTTGGCGGGCAGTAGGAGCGTCATGGTAGCACGGCAGGTCTAACTGAAGCGAGCCGGTTCCAAAGTAAAGAAGGGCAGAATGGGCAGACAGAAAATTCACACCGAAGATGAGTTCATGAGAGCATCTCTCGAGCACGGCAAGTAGCACGCTTGTGGATCGGTCAGCAACACTTATTCGTGCGGAGCACATCCCTAGCCTGAGAAACGTTCCGCCATCTGTGACGCGAATGAATGGTACTTTGGTGGTGTTAGGACTTTCCTAAGGCGGCGACGAAGCTCCGAATTCATCACTGAAATCTGAGCCCCAGTATCCACTAGAGCAACGACATTTGCGTCATCCAGTTTAACGTATATCAGGTTCCTTCTGGTCTGCAGTGTGGTCAGAGGACTTGGCAGGCGAGTCGTCGATGCAGCATCACCTCGGGAGCTGCACCGTCTAGTTTTCCCGAGGGAGTCGTTCAATCGGCGACGTAAAGCGGTGGTATGGGGGCGAGATTACTGGCGACGAGACAACGGCGAACGGGACTGGGGACCACGCGGGGATGGTGAACGACGATACGACATGGAGGGAGCGCCGTCGCCGGTGGTTTGAGGAGGCTCACGGTAGGGCTGAAATCGGCCATGATCTATTTCGGGGCAGCGGTTGTATTCATAGGGCGCCTGATGCCAATACCACTGGCTGTTACAATGGCGGGCCACGTGTCCAATCCGACGGCAGCTGAAGCAAATGGGACGGTCATCAGCAGTCCTCCACCCGGCTGGATTGCGAGTACGGAACGGCGGCCTTTGACCTTAGGCGTGCGAAAGTGAAGGACGGCGGTCGACCGGCTGGTAACGAGCTGCGGCGCACACAGAGTCCAGGCCAGCATTGGAGACTCCTGATGAGCGATAGCTTGGACTAGTGGCACCATCTGGGAGCTATGGTCACAGGTACGGCCGCACGTAGAAGCAGGACACACAGCGTCAAGTTCACGTCGGATGATCTTCTTCGCGTGTTCTACAGTGAGCGGCGCCGATGGCTCAGGTACGTTTTCGCACGACTACGTTGCTGCCGTGTTCGGAAGTCTAGCGAAATGATGGGCAACGCGTCGACTTTTGGCGCCCTCAAAGCGCTTGCACTCTTGGATGATGGCATCGACGGTGTCGCAGTCATTGCAGATTAGCAGATTGAAGGCATCATCTGGTATGCCCTTTAACACGTCGCCCACTTTCTCAGACTCCGTCATGTCGTCATTGGCTTTGTGGCAAAGGGCAAGCATGTCCTGTATATAAGTCAGGTATGACTCTGTCGCTGTCTGCGCACGAGATGCCAGCACCGTCTTTGCTGCTGCCTTTCTACCTGCAGACTTGCCGAACAAGGAATGCATCTTTTCCTTGCATGCATCCCTGCTCCCAATTTCGTCTTCGTTATTCTCAAACCACACCTTCGCTGTTCCTTCGAGGTAAAACAATATGTTCGCCAACGTGATCGTCTCAGCCCAGTGATTATTCTTACTTGCTTGCTCGTACAGAGGTAGCCGGTCCTCGATGTCAACATTCTCAGTCCTGCAGAATGTGTCTGGGTTGTTTATCTGAGCCAGGACGACCGTTGTCGTTGTAGTCACCTTGGTGGGCGCCGACCCCTCTTCCGCCATCGTGGAGAAAGCCAAGCGTCGGCCGCTCCGGAGCTCCGTTGTACCGTGTGGGTACCCCGCACCTCTCACCGAAATGCCACGGAGATGAGAGTAGCCAAAAGGGATAGAAAATTATATTTACAGAATATATACAAGGAGAGGCGGCTGCAGGCTAGATAGCAGAACAAAAACACGAGCGCTACTCCGATTGTCGTCTTCACCGTCTTTCTGGCGCATTCTTCCATGCTAGGCAGGGTGCGTGCTTCAGAGCGCGGGAATAGCGCGTGACAATGTGGACACCGAAGGCGCATTTCCACCATCATCGTCCCCGTCGACTTGATGTTCTGTATAAAGTCCAAGTGCCACCGTGGTAGCGCGCCGTACGCTGTAGGTACGAGTGAAAATGGACAAGGTTGAGCCGAGAATGACGGTGCGATCTAGCGGGTGCAAGGGCGGAAGGCTTGGAGGAAGCAAGCTGTCTTCCACCACCGGGGGAGATTGGGGGCGTGGTGGTCCGGCGGCGGCTGCGTACGGCGCGGCGAAGCGCAGAAGTGCAGGCCCGTTATTGAAAGCGATCTGCGATCAGTACAGAGTCTATACAGGCCCCGCACACTCTCAAGTTCCAGCGATCGCCACAGAGGGTGAAAAATCAACCGCGGCGCGTTCCAGCATAAGCACGCAAGTGGAGCTACTGTAATTTGGTCACATACTTTAATTTGTATATTTTCTGCTAGGGGCGCTCAACGCGGCTAAATATTGTATCTATAAATGCGCATGTCATAACTGTCAAGCATAGTTAACGCGCAGTTTTTTTGCAAAATAAACAGACTTATTTTTATTAAACCTATGTTATTAAAACCTGTGTTTTATTACTTGAATAAAGGTTTTAAGACCTCACTGACGTGTGATAAGCAGCAGCCCACTGGTATCGATTGCATTCCGTGCCGTTTATCGATTCAAATTGTACGGCGGCTATATCTGCGAGGGGGGTAGTCGCTTCCTTTGTGCAGCATCACGCAGGTTCGTTTTAATTAGACAGCAATAATACCTCAGCCAGTTTATGCATCCAACATTCGATAGCCGCTACCAGGCGTACGTGTTTAAAGACGGTGAATTTTATCAGCTGCGGCGTTTCACTGGCGTAATGGCTACATACACGGCTTCCGTCGTCAGTGATCTGCCGCCTCTAGCCGCGTAATAACGGGTTGCTTGAAAAAAATGTACTAGCTAGCGTGAAAACTCGTCGCTGGAACCGAAAAAAGTATCTGGAAACTACCCAAGAAAGCGGATTAACCTTACAGCCTCTGAGTGTGTGCACCGGTGAGTAAAAAAACACTGCTGCTCATTTTCAACTTTCAATTTCTTCGGGTGCGAGGCGGATAAAACAGATTCCTGTAGTCCATTTCTTTTTCAAAGTGGAAAATCATAATAAAGTTATTGCTGTACAAAGGTAATTCAAACAAGGATCTTATTATTTTGCCACATTGCTAAAATTCTTAACACGGAGTACAGTATAGAAAATAAATAGTTTTGGCTGTGTCTCCATGAATGATACACTGCGATAAATTCACAGCACATTAGTGAAAGTGCACTTTCGGGGATACAGTTTGATTAATATCATTTGATACATAATAAAATTATTGTGTTTATTACCTAGTAGCCGGAAAAAAATTAATCTAGGCTTCACTAAGCACAGCCCACACAAGGACACCATTGAAAGAAATGCACACTCAAAACAGTGTCGTGTGTGTGTGTGTGTGTGTGTGTTTTTTCTGTCACGGAGCGTTTTGTGCGCTGTTCTTAGCCATACATCAATCCCAAACTTATCCACGCTTCCACCACAGTAATTCAGGCTTTCTTCTTTCGCCTCCAGCCTCCAAGACGCTGCTCATATTTGATCCCCCCTTTGGACTCTATTGTCTCTCGACGTACAAGTCAACAGTGGATGTGTCACCCCAGCGCCAGAATCCTCGCAAGGTATGTTTCTGAACACTTTCACTAGAACTGTGATTTGTTCATTAATTGGACAAACGTTTGTTTCACCATTCTTTGCTTGCATGTTCGTCATGACTTGATGATTTTTCTTTTCAGGAAGAAGGACAAAAGAGAGATTATTGGTTTGCAAGCTGCCCACGCCAAGCGATAAGAAGCTCAACGGTCACCATAATGACAACAGGTCCTCTTGAACTACGTGCCTCACCATGAAATGTTTGCAAGTTTACCAGATAGAGGGCTGTCAGTGCTATCAGGAAAGCAGCAGTCCATAGTTTTGTATCTTACCGAGCAGGAATGCTGAAATTTGACATACAAGCTTACTTGATTTTAAGGGCGTTTTATGACAATCGGAGAAGTAACAAGTTGAGTCCCAGCTTGTTTCTTTTCTCGTGATGTAGCAAGCTTCTGCTTCGTTATGCACAAAATCTGTCATCTGCTATTTGCAAATCAGATTGACGGGAATGACCACCAAGTATCACATGCTCCCTCATAGCGTTAATTTGTTACATGAAACTGCAAAGAATTTTAAAGCCTTCAAAACCACTCAGTGCACTTTTGAGGAAATGATGCTTCATGTTCACTGAAACTCTGGCAGTCACTCACTATTTTTTATTTAAAGTGCGCTCAGGGCCATATGCCATTAAAGGGGGGAGTTGGTAAAAGCAGTAAAGTAAAACAAACGAACAAGAGCAGTGAGTTCTGGTAATACAATGATTTTCCTGATTATACAATGTTAGCTAATGTATTGCAAAAAAAGTTTGTTATCGGTGATGGCTACGATACTTGCAGGAAGGTGGTTCCATTCCTAAGATGTGCGGGGGATCAAAGATTGAAAGAAAGACTTTGTGTAGCAAGAATCAATCCCTGCATTACTGAGATGATCGATGCAGTTTGAAATGTACTTGAGGCTGCAGTACGAAGTCGTCGTGAAAGGTGGTATGATGGAAAATTTTATGAAATAGCGAAACATGGCTACTTCGGCGATTAGCTAGGGGAATAAGTGCTCGCTAGTTTCATTAAGTTTGTATCGGCTGTACGGTTTTAATTAGAAAGAATGAAACGTGACTGGGATCCCATATTGCGGATGCATATTCAAGGTTTGAACGTGTTAGCGTCTTGTAAAGGTGTAGTTTTAAAGTAGACAGTGCTTTGGAAAAGTTGCACTGTAAGTACCTGAGTAGAAGAATAGCATTGTTAATCACATACTCCATATTGGTCCAACGTAAATTATTTGTAATGTGTGCACTAATATATTTATAGGCACGCACGTACTCAGGATTTTTTTTCGGGGGGGGGGGGGCCCAACCCAAGGTAACTTCTATACAAATGATGGGGGGGGGGGTGTACGTTTACTAGTACAAATGTGAATAACGTCCACCATTCGCCATAAAAACGCGTAAACCCACAAAAGAGAAATTAAATAAGGTGTATTTTACAGGTACGCCTGTGCGATACACCTGTCATTTACTTGGCAAACATGCTACTACGTCAAATGGACTTGCGCAGGAAAGAAGCGCAGGAAGAACACTGCCAAGAACAAGTAAAGGAAGTGTAAAATAAAGATTACTTTAGTAGAATACAACTTAAAAAAAGCAGCAGTTGCCAACTAAGGCACACAAACCGCGCGGAGCTGCGTTACTTCGTCAGCCGATCACAGAAGTAAACAATATCGTCGTCATGCGGCCTTTTCAAAGTGGCGTCGTACTTGATTCCTCCGGAGCGTCTGCTGTTCTTAAAGAGTCTTTTCATCGGCGGAAGCAATGAGATGTGCAACAGAGATGGGCAAAGTGTATGAAGTCTGAGCATTTCACTCTTGAAAAGTCTGCGGTGCCGTTTATCTCACTGCTGAACCGGTTTTACTCATGAAACTTCACTGCCAGCTCAAGTGAAACTTGACAATAAATAGTTATTTCAAGCACGTTATTTCAGTTCCATAAAGAATTAGTCTTTGGCCATTCCACTATATTAAGCGAAGGAAAAGTTACAAAATTACCCCCTAATATTTTCATTTTTGTGGTTACCGCCTGATTTGGGTAACAGGAAAAGTTTGAAGTAGGAATTATTTGCAGCCTCGCGGAGGAGCAGTAGCTGGCGGGTATGAGGGCATGGGCGGGGCTTCGCTGCAGACTTAATTTGCCTCCGACTATAGTAGCGTATTTGAATGAGCTCTGGAAGATTTATAGAGAAATATATACTTGCGGAACAATCACAGTTCTTTTGGGTCCCTCGTTTACTGCTCTACCAAGTTAAGTGCCACAACCACCTCGTATTGTTATTTGGGAAGTTACGTAACAATGCGTGGCTGCCAGTCCCGTACAACCGAGCAGGGCGCAGGACGATGCCATTCTAGACGTACTACGCCCACCCCAGAAGGTTAGAAAAACACCTATATATACATAAGCACAGCAGAGAAGTGGCTACGTTAGGCTGCTCAAATGGTAACTGTAGAAGCGTGTCGCAAAACACACGGAACTGTTCTCCACTTCCTTTTTCTGTTCTACGCCCTTGTTAAATAAAAACATGTTGATCCATAAATATTTTCATAAACAACGGTTAAATTTGCTAATTTTCGCTTTTCCTTCCTGTATGGCTCTTGCCTTGGTTCTCTCCCTTAGTAGATCGCTTAATTTCTCTCAACTCCTTGTGATTCTTGTTTCCAGTTGGGAATTTTGCACGAAAAGAGCTCTATTATTAGGGAAAAACCAGACGAGTTAATGAGGGTGACAGTCAGATTGCCTATGAGTTTAAGGGTTATTGCAGGGCTTGATGATGGACGCTGTCCCGTATTATTTTATTTTCCACCTTATCTAACCCATATCAGGGGTATATGGTTCCGAGGATCTGTCAGCGGCGCGGCGAGCCGTTACTCGAGGAAATAATGCAGCAAAAGGAAAAGTTAAACAGAATTGGCGTTTTCTCTGACCGCAACTCGTTCCACGTGCATGCAGACCAGTTGACCACGAATCGAATCCCTTCCCTGGTCCCTGGGTCAGTCTAAACAAAGAAGGTTGAACTAACGAAGCAACAGCGATGCGCGTGACCGTCGAAAAGACGGTGACAACTGAATGCATCTCGAGTTAATCCCGCGGGCACCGAATCGACGAGGAAACTGCCCTACACACTCCAGGAGATGCCAATAACTACCGCCATCCGAAAGGAGTGAGAAATGCAACAAAATGCTGACCGCCGAATAGCTGTCAAGTTTCAACATTGATGTGGCGGCGCTTTAGGAATGTGTGTAAGAAGTGGTGGCGTGGGCGGGGAGGGGGGGGGGGGGTATGTGTCTTAATTTCGGGGGGGGGGTGCCGGGCCCCCCCGGGGCCCCCCCTCGGGTACGTGCCTGTTTATAGGACATGACGAAATCTAAGGGAACATTGCTAAGGTGGTAAGTGATAAGATCAGAATTAGATCTTGTTATTGCATTTTTCATTTGTTAACTACAAAAGGCTCATGTACAGTGCGCATGAAATCGGTAACTAGGCTAGCCCTGCCTCGTAAGAGATGGCTAGAACAGGCAACTTTACACAACTCGCCTACTCCACACTTCTCAAACATGACAAACCAATAAAATCATTTTTTTTTTTTCTCTTCAAACAGCAGATGACATACCTGAGGAAAGTGTGTTCACAAAAAGGTTTTGAAATATACTCGAAGTTTGGCTTAACATTCAGCCAATCAACAGTGGACGAGCAAGGGAAGCCTCAGCATGGGAACTTATTTTCGTCACGGCCCTCACAAATATGTTTGATTGTTGAAACGTCGGCTACAGGCTGAGGCTTCCCTTACTCACCTCTCTCACTCAACTGAAGTGTTCATCTCCTTGTAACCTTTTTGCATTGTTTGAACACGCAAACCGAGATGTTTTTCAACATGAAACCGTAAATTGCATTTTACAAGGATTCATGAGCATTAGTTGGGCGTAATTATATGCTTATTTAGTGTCGTTGTTTATACAAAATATTTGCAGAGGTCCTTGTAAGCGCTGTCGTCTCCATAACGTTCCTCGTCTTCCTACGGGTACTGCACTTGTGTCAAAGCCTTTAATGCTGCACCTGAACACTAAATATGCGGCAGAAATATCAAGAACACACAATATGTGACGTAAAATTTAGCACAACGTTTTTCCCCTCTACGCTTCGTGCCTATCGCCAATGTGTTATGAAAACAATGCGACATTGCAGCTCGAGCTTACCTTACCGACAGTACATCTTTGCCGAGCACTTCTTATGTTTCTTTTTTTAATCTAGCTGAAATAGTCTAAGGCAGACAACATACCTATAGTATGAAAGACGCCAAGCAGCACTGTGCGCAACACAAGTACGAGTGTAGCCAAGCACAATATCATTGTCCTTGCTTTAGCGGCATGGCAAACACGAAGAGAAAACTTCGCTCGATTTCAGTTTTTAATTCCGTTAAATAGATTACTATCGGTGTTTCTGTATGTTGTAAACTCAGTGATTGACAGCATTGGCTCCACCTGACCTGTACGAAAATTCTGGGCATGTAATGCTTCATTCACGATTGACAATAAACAATGTAAGCTGACGTGTCTGACGTATTTTTTGCCAGTTGAGGCCTCTCGGTCTCCTGGCGATATAATAAAGGTATCGGTAGTCATTTTAGAGTATCGTACACACGAACAGCGCTCCGAAGGCGGTAGCAAAACGCCCAAAACCAGCGAGCGAGCAGCGCGACGAACCCCACCAGCCGCTACCGTAGCGGCCATATTGCTCACTACGTAATGATTATGGTATTTGTTTTGATTTTGTCAGCGCCATTTCTCGGTCGCATACTTTAGTTCACAACGCCACGGCTACTCTTATTTCCGTTGCACTGCAGAAGGTGCAGTTTCCCTTCTCTAAGTTTGTATAGGTGTTCTGTGCTCTAGATGCGCCGAGGGCTGGTAGTTTCGTGTGCGCTGCATTCTCACAGCTTAGTTTGCGGTGAAGCGAGATGCAGTAGGAAGGTCAATTCGCTCGCTGCTGCTGCCGCTCTTTGTCACACCAGCGTTTTGATAGCGTGTCCTGGCTCATCGATTGAGATGTGTTTATGTTTTTTGCCTGTGCGGACGTGGTACCATGCTTGCTAATTTAGTTAATAAGCGAATGCTTACAAGCTTTTACGGCCGATGAAACTACTACTCCCGCTTTGTATAGCTGTCCACTAATTTGCTATCGCAATCGTTGCTACGACTTTCAGGCAAAACTGTGAACTTTTTACAGCGCAGCTTTTAGGCGCCCATTTCTGCGTTGAGCGTTGGCCTCCTTAAGCATACCTCGGCGTCCCACGGCCTAACCGAGCGAACGAGCACAGCAAAGGGTTAAAGAGCGAACGCTGGACCGCAGCGGGAGAGGAAAGACGGCGATAGCGAAGACACGCCAGGAAGGAAGCGGAGGAGGAGGGTATGGCGAAAGCGTGAGTAGAAAAGCGTAGTACCACGGAAGACGTGTTCTGCCTCGACGATCGCTACGAGATGGCACCAAACAGCGCGCGTCGTCTGTTCACTGATGACGCTATCGATAAGGCATGAAGCGAGCGCGTTCACCGATTATGGAAACAAAGCGCTGCATGAGCGGATCTCTCTCTGCTGCGGTTGCTGTGAATCACGCCCACGCGTCGCCCACGCGTCACCGACGCGCTGCATCTCGCAACATCCCAATTAGCCAGGCAGTCGCTCCACACTCCGCTCTGTCTGAAACGTGCCTCACATGGCAGATTGTCCCCACCAGCCAATATATCTTTCAAATACTCTTATTGAAAAACCCACAAACCTTCATCGAAGTCGCGGACTTTTCTCAAGGTTATGATGAACTCCGCAGACAGCGTCTCCAGACCCGGCTATCTTCCACCCCGAATGCCTCGGTTTCGAGCTTAACCGTAGTTTCCGACCTCGGAAACTGTAAGATCAAATTACCGATCTGTGAGATCAAACACTTCATTTGTGCCGAAGTCGCTCGGCAACTGTCTCTACTCACTGCCGTTTAAGCCCTAGGTTACCTATGAGTCCAAACCTGCCACAGATGTTACGAGCAAATACATGAGGCTATTCCGTAACCGCCTACAACGCCTCCGCCGCCTGCCCCTATAACTTACGCCGAAGTCATATCGCGGACCCTGCCCCCGACGTTGTCAGCACCACTGCCCGCTGTACCATCACGTCCTCTTCCTCTCGTGTTTCCCACAAAGTTACCAGCCAATACTGGACCATGGCACATGGCCGAAAAGTACCAAATATGCTGCTATTGCGGCATTCCTTGTCACTTGGCCCGGTTCTGTCGACGTCGCATACGGCTTCCCTGAGCTGACCAACCTACACCTTCCTACGCCCTTCCAGTTCCGTTCCTCTCGTCGCCTCCTGTGTCACATCCGACTACTCCACACCCCACCAATCCTTCTGCTCACGATCGCCGCTAGCCGTATCGACGACGCCGTTCGCTTTCCTCAATGCGTCGTCGTGTTGCTTCTACCGAACAGGAAAACTAGTCGCCGCAGTTCCAGAGGCCACAACTGCGTCTGTGTCGAACAGCACAAGGTCTCACTCTTCTCCGACCTACGTCATCGAAGTACCTGTAGGTAGAATTGTTCACACTTGCAGTATACGACACAGGAGCCGCCGTTACTGTAATGGCCGCATAACTTAGTCACTCATTCAGAAAGCTAATGACATCCTTTTCTGCACTTTTGCCCCATGCAGCAAGAGCAGAGCACTTTACCCCTGCTCCAGCATGCACTAGCCCCATCACCTCAAGGAATCACGTACACAGTCGAGTTTGTTATTCTGTCTTCTTGCTCATACGGTATCATCTTCTGTGGGACTTCCTTTCCGATCACAAGGCCATTATTGACTGTTCTCGCGCCGAAGTCGAATTTTCGTCACTTCCTGAGGCCCAATTAGATTATGCTGATGATTCCGGAGACAAACTGCTCGTTGCTGACACTACGATACCTCCACACTCATCTTTAATTGCGACTGTCTGCTCCAACTGCGGTACATATACCAGCCTTTCTATGCGAAACCCGTCAATCCGTACGTCCTCACCACCCACTCACAAGAACGCACTAACGAAAAATTCAAACTCGCGGACCTGGAGACCAGAATCATGAACGTGGAAGGCCAACAACTAATGAACTTCCAGAGAAACGTGGATCATGACTAGAAACATAGATGACAAGCCAAGCATGCTTTTTGAACTGTTCAAACAACACAAAGACGATGTGTTAAGGACGCACAACGCTCATGTCGACGCGATTGAAAAACAAAGACTCCCTTAAACAAGCCCAGCAAAGGAAGGCAGAACCAGGCACAACACTACTAAAGAACCCCTAGTTGGATAGTAGCATGGTCCTTAATAATAACCGACATGGCTCAAAACCTTAAAGGCTCAACAGATCGACTAGAGATATGGCAGTGGAATTGCCGAACTTTTCACAAGTTCGACAATTCAGTGCTGCTAAGCTACGATAATACTGCACCCATACCTCCCGACGTCATCTGCCTTCAGGAAGCAGGGGTAGACAGTTAAAGTCACAAGATACGACACCCTAATAGACTACGACAACCCCAAGGTGGCCTCGTTAGTATCCAAATCAGTAACTGTAACACAAACTACATTGACGCATATAATCATATCATCACAATTCTCCTTCAAAATAGAAGTAAACACTACATGCACATCTTAAACATATACAGCCCACCCAAGAACAAGAAAGAGACCTTCGGAGAGCTTCTCAACTATGTCAAAAACATGGCCGCGGCCAAAGACCGCGTGGTGGTGTTGGGGGACTTCAACGCCGCCTGTGGCACCTGGGACTACGAGAATGACAGCCCTAAAGGCAATCACCTGGACCACAATACGGCGGAACACGGTTTTACCCTTCAAGTCGACGTTATGCGATCCACGCGAATGGGGAATCATCAACAGAGACATCAACTGTGCCCTGACCTCCCTTTCGACCTAAACGTGAACAATGCGAGCTGGCAGACTAGACGAGACCCTCAGAAGCGACCACTTCATGCTGAGACTCTCACTGGAAACACCCCACATAACGAGAGTAGACACGGGAGAAGTGAATCTCGCCGACAAGACAGCATTTCGTAAGAACATCCAGATAGAACAAGACAACTGGCAGGACCTCACAGAAGCAATCCGCAGCCAGCACGAAGCAGTCACTAAGCAGATCAAACGCACTACCGAAACTCCAGTAGCAGATATTCACATCCTACACATGAGGGAGGCCAGAAGAAGCATGCTGAAATGGTAGAAATCACAAAGAATAAACAAGAGGCTATACAAGCGCATTTCCAAGCTCTCAGAAAAGGCCAACATCTAAGTGTCGAAAATGGCGACAGATAATTGGTTACAATTCTGTGGCTCCCTCAAAGGCACTCTCAGCATATCCTCAGATGCATGCTAGAACCGGGCAAAACCAGGAACGAGACGAACAGAACGCTACACGAGATACCGCACCTGTTCCAAGGTACCAATAAAGAGCTCATTGATAAACTTAAGGAGAGGTACGTAGGACCGAACAACATACCTGCGTGCACCAAACCATACATGGGCAAAGCGAACGCCAACTTAGACATACCCATTAGCATGAATGAAGCCTTCTAAGCAGTACAAGCTGCCTGGAAGAACACAGCGCCGGGTTCAGACAAGACAACAAATGATAAAATAAGAAACCTCAGCGACGAAGCCCTCGAGGCTACTACACACATCTTCAACGAGAACTGCTGGAGTTGCGGTCAGTTACCAGATAGCTGGAAAAAAGAAGCCACTATAATAATGATCTCCAAACCAGGCAAAGCGCCTATGTCAGAAGCCCTTAGACTAATATCCCTCACATCCTGTATCGGGAAAATGTTCGAGAGGGTGATAACTACCAGACTACAAAGATACCTAGAACAACCACTACTTCACCGCGACCATGGTCGGGTTCAGGCCAGGCCTCTCCACAGAGGATGCCGTCCTGCTCATCAGAGAAGTGCTAAACAAGATTGCCCCAGGAGGCGAAAGCCTCATACTAGCCCTAGACCTGAAATGAGCCTTCGACAAACTGTCACACCAAGCAGTGCTCGACGAGCTCAACGTCACAGATTGCAGAGAGAGGATCTATATGTAAGATCCTTTTTGAATGCAAGAACGGCGACTATAGGCGTGTATCGAACTAGGTAGGGTCATTCCGACATGCCAAACAAGGATACACCTAAAGGCTCCATTATATTGCTACGGAACACTATTTGCGATGACGAAGAGGTGAGCAGTGTGAAGACGACGACGACGGTTGGAGGCTAGCGCGGGCTGTTGCCTCTTGGCCAAGTGCGGCGTATTCCCTTGTAAATATACTTGTATATAGCTTTTCGCCTGCGTCTTCCTACGTAACATACCTGGCGGAGGTGGACGTTCCCTGTACCTCGTCACGGAGCTTCGCAGTGGACGGTACGTCGAGCCTTCTTTTATGGCTCCCGGCGATGACAACTCGACTCAGCCGCCTCCGACACCTGCTGCCACTTCGACGACCTACATCACTGTCCCCGCTCCCCGTGATCCTGGGGTATTCTCGGGCAAAATGGGGAAGACATCGAGGATTGGATCAGCCTGTACGAGCACGTCAGCCGCAATAACCAGTGGGACCCTACTATCATGCTCGCCAGCGTAGTCTTTTACCTCGGTGGCACACCTCGAGTTTGATTTCGGACGCACGAAGATGAGCTCATCAGTTGGGATTCGCTTAAACAAAAGCTCCGAGACTTGTTCGGCAACCCATACGGTCACCAACTTGCCACGCAGAAGGCGTTATCCAGCCGTGTGCAGACATCAATGGAGCCCTACGTCACGTGCATTCAGGACGTCTTGGCTCTGTGCCGCAAAGTTGACGCACATATGACTGAGTCCGGCAAGGTTTCCCACATCCTCAAAGGCATTGCCGATGACTACTTCAACTTGCTCATTTTCAACAACGTGGCGACGGTGGATGCAGTTACAAGTCGCTAGAAGTCGACGTATCAACCAGCAGTTTGCCCATCTGCCCAACACCCCAGCGACATCTTCCTGTACCCACGCTCCTCGTGCCAACAAACAACACTTGCGATGTTACCAGGATCGTCCGGCGTGAGATCGAGGCCGCCTATCCGACTGCCTTCGACTCCAGCCCCACCAACGCACCTGCAATAACGGTTTCCCTGATCCAGGCAGTTGTCCACCAGGAGTTCGGAAACATGGGTCTTCACACCATCTGCTCGGCCGATCACCCTGATACCCACCCGGCTTCTTCTATTCCACCCCGTCCCGCATCTTCTTACCCACCACGTTCCCGCAACCCATCTGAATGGCTCAATGCTGACAAGCCGATTTGTTTTCACTGCCATCGAATCAGGCGCATTTCTCGGCACTGTCGCAGTCGCTGGAGTTCCCCGACCCGGTCTACTTATACTGCCTACTCTCGTCCCCCAGATGGCCCTTCTCGTCCCTACGCCGCACGCTCCGATAATGCCGCGAATGATTCTCCTGCGCCGAACCGCCCCTATTCTCGTTCGTCTTCGCCCCAACGACGACAACCTCGCTCTCCCCAGCCCCGTCGCTCCTATTTGCCGACTCCCTTCGGACGCCGCTCCCTGCCGGAAAACTAGAAGATGCAGCGCCTTGAGGTGACGCTGCATTGCTCCCTATGCCGCCAAATCCTCTACTGACGTTGCCCACTAATCTGAACCTTCTTAACTTGCAAATCGACGGTGTTTCTGTATCTGCTCTTATAGACACTGGGGCGCATTTGTCGGTAATGAGCGCTGACCTTCGTAACCGCCTGAAGAAAATAATGACGCCCGCCACGACGCCTGTTGTCCGTGTCGCCGATGGCGGAACAGCCCCCGTAATTGGTATGTGTGCCGCCCGCGTCTCCTTCGCCGATCGCTCCACTATCGTGCTGTTCACCGTCATCGCCCACTGTCCCCACGACATCATCCTCGGCTTAGAATTCCTCTCCGCACATTCCGCTCTCATCGATTGTTCCGCCTGTGTTCTCCGCCTTGACCTGCCTGTTCTGGATCCCGCTGAACCACACCCCAGTCGCCTCAGTTCCGTCGACTTCGTTCGCTTGCCACCTTCGGCACTGACTTAAGTTGACTTAGTGCATCCCCACCACTACCCGACGGTCACTATATCGCGGCTCCTATGCAAGACGTCCTACTTACACACGGATCACAGTGCTTCATACAGTTTTCTCTATTACGGCGAATTGCGCCTGCCTGCCTTTGGTCAATTTTGGCTTGTCGACACAAGTGCTGCCACGCGGGATGTCTCTGGCCCAGCTTTGCTCATTCGAGGATCACTCAGTAGCGTTTATTGCAGTCGACTACAATTCAGCCGATCCTCCTCTACCATCGCAATCGGCCACTTGTACCATCGCCGACTTACAGAAAATGATTGCGCCCGACATGCCGTCCGAGCACGCTCGTGAGCTCTACCGCATTCTGTTTTCCTACCACGATATTTTTTTTACTTTAACGATCGTCCTTTGGCGCAAACTACGGCTGTTAAACATCACACTAATTCCGGCGAAGCCCCTCCTATTCACCGCCATCTGTATCGAGTGTCACTGGCTGAGCGTCAAGTTGTTCGCGCAGAAGTTCGCAAAATGCTTGCCAAGAACAGTATTGAACCGTCATGTAGTCCATTGGCGTCACCTGTTGTACTGGTAAAAAAGAAGGGTGGCTCATGGCGCTTTTGCATACATTATCAGCACCTTAGCAGGGTTACCAAAACGGACGTGTATCCCCACTTCGGTTTGATGACGCCCTTCACTGCCTACACGGTGCTCGCTACTTCCCCTCTATTGACCTTCGCTCCGGCTACTGGCAGATTGCCGTGGACGATCTCGACCGTGAGAAGACTGCTTTTGTAACACCCGACGGTCTTTATCAACTAAAAGTGATGCCGTTCGGTCTATGTAACGCTCCTGCCACTTTTGAACGCATGATGGACTCCCTTCTTCACGGTTTCAAATGGTCCACGTGCCTCTGCTACTTGGAATACGTTATAGTATTCTCCCCAATGTTCGCTACGCACCTCGAGCGCCTCTCAGCAGTCCTGGACGTTTTTCGTCGGGCCGGTCTGCAACTCAATGCATCGAAGTGGCAATTCGGTCATCGCCAGATTACCGTCCTTGGGCATCTCGTTGACGCGAACGGAGTGCAACCGGACCCAGGCAAGATCCATGCTGTTACGCACTTCCCTGTTCCGAAGTGTGTCAAGGATGTGCGCAGCTTCGTCGGCCTTTGTTCGTACTTCCGCCGTTTCGTGAAAAATTTCGCGGCCATAGCCCGACTACTAACCGAGCTTTTCAATAAAGACGCCCCTTTCCAGCGGGGCGATAACGAGGCCTCTGCATTCTCGCATCTAATCGACCTTCTCACAACGCCTCCCGTTCTGGCCCATTTCGATCCTTCTGCGCCTACCGAAGTCCGTACTGATGCCAGCGGCCGCGGAATTGGCGCAGTACTGGCACAACGCCAGCGCGGCAACGACCGTGTTATCGCTTACGCCAGCAGGCTCCTCTCACCCTTGGAGCGCAACTATTCCACCACTGTGCGTGAGTGTCTGGCCCTAGTTTGGGCGGTTGCGAAGTTCCGCCCATACTTATATGGCAGACCGTTTTCCGTTGTCACAGACCATCATGCGCTTTGCTGGTTATGCTCACTGAAAGATCCTACAGGAAGACTTGGTCGCTGGGCCTTACGCCTCCAAGAATATTCGTATAGTGTCACCTACAAATCTGGCCGACTACACAAGGACGCTGACGGCCTGTCTCGCTACCCGGTAGACGAGCCTGACGACGCCGACAGAAGTACCGCCAACGGCATTTTCTGTCTGCCTTCTCTAACATCGCCGATGAGCAGTACGGAGACTTATCGCTGCGAGCACTGATCGAGCGTCTGCGCTCTACACCTACCGACGCATCCGTTCACTGATATGTCCTCCATGGCGGTATTCTGCACCGAAGGAACTTCCTCCCTGACGGATCTGATCTTCTTGTCGCGCCAAAACATCTACAACAGACTGTGCTCTTTGAGATGCATGACACACCCACTGCAGGACATCTTGGGGTAACCCGCACGTACGACCACGTCCGCTGCCGCTTCTATTGGCCTGGTCTCGCTCGCTCCGTCCGACGCTATGTTGCTGCCTGTGATCCCTGCCAGCGTCGGAAAACACCTCAGGTGCTACCTGCCGGTCATCTCCAGCCGATCACCGTCCCTGTGGGACCGTTCGTTCGTGTTGGATTAGACCTCCTCGGTCCCTTTCCCACGTTATCCTCTGGGAACAAATGGGTAGCCGTCGCAACCGATTACGCCACCCGATACGCTATCACGCGGGCTCTCCCTACCAGTTGCGCCACTGACGTCGCGGAATTTCTCTTACGTGACATTATCTTACTTCATGGCGCCCCGCGACAGCTGCTTACTGACCGTGGTCGTAACTTCCTCTCGAAAGTTATAGCCGACATTGTGAGTCCCTGCTCCTTCAACACAAGCTGACTACCTCATACCATCCTCCAACCAGTGATCTGACGGAGCGGTTAAACCGTACTCTTACCGATATGCTGTCCAAGTACGTTTCCAAGGACCACCACGACTGGCACATTGCCCTTCCTTACGTCGCATTTGCGTATAATTCTTCCCGGCACGACACCGCCGGATTTTCTCCATTTTGCCTACTGTACGGTCGCGAACCGACCTTGCCCCTTGACACGGCACTTCCACCTGCTGCGCTCTCAACAAGCGTGTATGCGCGCGACGACATCGCCCTCGCCGACCATGCACGCCAGCTTGCGCGTGCTCGACTGACAGCCGCGCAAAACACTCAGCAGCGTCAGTACAACGCCCACCACCGTGACGTACAGTTTTCGCCTGGTGCGCTCGTGCTCCTGGGGTCGCCCTCTCGTCACGTCGGACTTTTAGAAAAGCTCCTTTCGCAATACACAGGGCACTACCGCCTGCTGCGCCAGGTGACGCCTGTGACGTACGAAATTGCTCCTGTGAGTTCAACTTCGTCCTCTACTCGGGCATCTAGTGATGTCGCGCACGTCAGTAGGCTCAAGGCCTACTACACTGCTTCCGAGTACTGCCTTTAGTCACTCCGGGACGGCGCTTTTGCCGCGGGGGTAGTGCTACGGAACAGTATTTGCGATGACGAAGAGGCGAGCAGTGTGAAGACGACGACGACGATTGGAGGCTAGCGCGGGCTGTTGCCTCTTGGCTAAGTGCGGCGTATTCCCTTGTAAATATACTTCTATATAGCTTTTCGCCTGCGTTTTCCTACGTAACAATATTACCGCTCCTGTTGAAGATAGCCATGAAGAGACTATTCAGACACCTGTACCCAATAGAAGATCTAGGCTACACGATTTACGCTGGTTATATCACTCTCTGGACGAACAAGTGCTCTCTAGGGTACAAGAAGGACTCTTCAACAAGCAGCAAATGCAGTGGCCGTCTTCGCCAAAAGCAGCGGAATCCGATGCGCATCAGGGAAGTCGGAAGTGATACGCATCCACAACCAAGGATACAAAAGCAACGGTCCCATAAATATTACAGTGGATGGACACAAAAACAAGGAAATGGATCTGATACGCATCATGGGTTTCTGGATCCATAGCAACAGATGCGCCAGACGCACTCACGCTAAACACAATCACGAAACAGGTAGCTAGAATGATCAAAAGGATAATCAGCCATCGGACAGGCATGAAGGAAAAAGACGCTCTTAGGCTCGTCCTCGCACTGGTACTAAGCAGAATACCCAATAGCCTTCCGTACCACAGCACAAGGAAGACGGAACATGATAAAGCCGAAGTCATTATGAGGAATGCCTACAAAGCTGCACTTGGTCTTCCCAAACATACCGCTACGGGCAAACTCCTGTCTCTGGGCATGTACAATACCTATGCTGAGCTAAAGGCTGCAGTACTGCTATCTTAGCCCGAACGCCTGAGTGGGACCCACTCTGGAAGGGCGATCCTCAAGAGAGCAGGCTGCCCCGCGCCTCCAACATGTGTTAACAAGGACACAGAGGAGCTACCTCACCTCATTAGAGAACACATCTCTATCGCACCGACTCCAAGGGACATGCATCACACCAGACACAAGGACAGAAGAAAGGTCAGAGCCAAGGCGCTCGCCAACATGTAGAAGGATAATCCTAACGTCATATACGTAGATGCAGCACATTTATCTAACAAGTCCTCTACACCGCGGTCGATCACAGTGTAGACCTTATCCACAGCAATCAAATCGTCACCACTTGTACGGCCGAAGCTCTAGGGTCTAGGGCTATTGCCAATGCCGTCATTTATTTTCATTTATTTTATTGTACCCTCAAGACCGAAGTATTACAGAGGGGAGTGGGTAAAAAACATACACAAGTAAATAAACAAAGCAGCAAGAAATGATTAGTTATGACAGCAAAATTGATTAGTTAATTGTATCCGGGAGTGATGATGTCTGATAAGGCCGAACGAAACCTTGAGTTTTCCTTCATTGCGACAACTGCGCCGGGAAGGTGGTTCCATTCCTGAGAGTAAAACTCTTGCTTGGGCTAGTTGGTTCATGCTTGAATTAGTAAAGGCAAGGCGCAGAAGACCAGGACTCCAGAAGAACGCAAACGACAGGACAGGCGCCGGTCCTGTCGTTTGTGCTCTTCTTGAGTCCTTGTCTTCTGCGCCTTGCCTTTACTAATTCATTCCTGAGAGGTCCTAGGAATAAATGATTCGTTACAGGTTCTGGTGCGGCGTTGAATGATTCCAACCTTATGGCTATGATCAATGCGAGAGGAAATGTAGGTAGGAGATGATATAACATTATCGCGCGGGTAGGAATTGTGGAAATATAGTCTATGAAATAAAGCAAGGCGAAAGCACGTACGCCGGTCTGAGAGAGGAGCAAGCAGCAAATAGTTTTTTATGGTAGTTACGCTTGATGTGAGGCTGTAATTGCAATGAATGAAACGTGCGCATTGTTTTGAATAAGTTCAGGTGATTGAATTCAAGTGATTTCGAGGTGTGGGTCCCAGATGGATGAGGCGTACTCCATTTTGCTCCTTATAAGCGTTTTGTATAGGATTACTTTTAATGATGTAGGAGCAGAAGAAAAATTTTCGGTGAAGATAACCTAGCATGCGATTAGTATTTTTAATTACGTTGTCGATGTGCAACGACTAGGAAAGTGACGAGTTTATGTGGACGCCTAGGTATTTATAGGAGCTTACGACCTCTATGGGAGTATCATTAAGGTAATAGTTCGGCGGAGGAATATTGCTGCGAGTTACACGCATACATTTACATTTATATACGTTAAGTTGCATTAACCATACGTCACACCGGTTAGAGATAGCGTTTACATCGTCTTGTAAGAATTTGCTATCAGATTTGTCTGATATTTCACGGAGGATAACGCAGTCATCTGCGAAAAGGTAAATATTAGAACAAACGTCATTGGTTAAATCGGTAATGTAAATTAAGAAAAGAAGAGGGCTTATAACTGATCCTTGGGGCGCACCAGAGTCAACAGGATTAGATGGGGACATATGATTGTTTGACACAACATACTGTGACCGATTAAGGAGAAGATGCTCAAGCCATGCAAACAGGTTCGGATCAAGATTAAGTTTACTAAGTTTAAATAGAAGCAATTTATGACACACTTTGTGGAAAGCCTTGGCGAAATCAAAGAAAACACTGTCTGCGAATGAACCTTTGTCGAGAATAAGATGAAGTTTGTGAGTAAAATAAAGAAGTTGAGTTCACAAGACAAGTTTTTTCGGAAACCATGCTGTGCTTTTGTGAAAAATGAATTATTGTCTAAGTGCTTTGCTAAATGTGAGTACAAAATATGTTCAAGAACCTTGCAAGGAAGGCTGGTCAAGGAAATGGGGTGGTACTTGAGGGGCGAATGTTTGCTACCGGACACATGAAGTGGGACCACCTTCCTGACCTTCCAATCTGCAGGTAGCTAATGGGTATCTAAGGATTGCTGAAGTAATTATCGAAAACAGAACAGATGAATAAACAGTATTTTTCAGAAATTTCAGGTTAACCAAATAAGCACTAGGACTTGATGATAACTTTAGATCTTTAATTACATTTTCGATCCCAAGATGTTCCATGATAATAAAGTCCACAGGTGGGTAACAACAACACTCGAGAGTTGGAAGCACAGGGTTACTACATACGACAAAGTTGTTACAGAACACAGAATTAAGAATATGGGGACATACATCTTCGGGTACGGGTGAACCACTGGAATCAATCAACGTGAATTAGTTATCTTTGGAAAGGTTAATAACACGTCAAACCTCTTTAGGGTCATTCGCAAGCATTGTGGGCAAAGAGTGTACTTGGAAGGCTTTTTTGGCAAGTTTTATAGCTTCTGTGTAAGTACTGTTCGTCTCCTTATAAGCGTTCCATTTCGATGGCAGTGAACTTTTATTCGCTATTGAATGCAGACGTTTTCTTTTCGGTTGGAAAGCCTTTTTAACTTGGAATTGAACCAGGGTTTCTTAACATTGCAGGATATTACGCTTGACGGAATATACTTGTCGGTGAGCTCATGTATTTTATTTTTGAGAACCGTCCAGTTCTCACCAGCCGTGCGATCATCAAATTGGCTTAGGAAAGGATAAAGAAAATTTGCTAGTTTATTCATAATAGCGTCAAAGTGTGCCCTATCGTAGTGGTGAATTTTTACTTTTTCCACGATTGGTTTTACCGCAGGAGATATGCTGAAAGAAAGACCCAGGTGATTGCTTAAGCGCGGTAAGCATGATACATTGGTAACTGTGTCAGCATGAGAGCATAAGATTAAGTCAATGAGGTTAGCAGCGCTTACCGAGATCCTAGTTGGTTCTAAAACTAATTGTATTAGGCAAAACAAAGAGCAGAGATCAAGAAAGTCGTTACTTTGTGAAGAAAATGGATAACAGTGCGGAGGTTCAGTAGTCCAGCATATGTTGGGGAAGTTGAAATCCCCAATAATATAATGGCGTTCGAAGGATGCCGCAAAGTAAGGGTATTAAGCACATCGTGAAGCTCAGCGGTGAATGTGGATGGGTAGGATGGAGCGCAGTAGCAAACAACAATCGTAATTTTACGGTAACTGATATCAACGCACGCGCACACGACTTCGAGGTTAAAGTGAATGTAGACTTGATGACATTGCAGGGATTTTGACATAGCGAGTAGTACGCCTCCACCTTTACGATCCGTACGATCGCAACGGAAGATACGAAATCGTGACAAGTCAAAGATTTCACAATCTTGCATATGGGGCTGTAGCCACGTTTCCGTTAATGCAATAATACCAGGATTACAGCTATCGATGAGCGATTCAAGTTCCTCGCGTTTGCGAAACACACTTCTTGCGTGTGCAACAAGCACGGTGGCTTGTGGTGTTAAAGATACGTCATTGCCATTAGCGCATTGCTATGTAGTAGGATAACGCAGATTGTTAGGTGCGCTTGCGTGATCTGGAACACCACTTTTAACTCGCTTTATACTGTCACTTGTTGGATCATACATGAAGCATTGTTTATCAATGAAAAGCTTGTTGAAACGTAGTTTAAATGAGGTGGAATTAGGCTGGTTTTTACCAAATTCGAGAAGCTTTTTTCGAGCGAGCCTTGTCGCAGGCGAGAAGTCCTCAGATACTGAAATGTTACTACCATTAAGCTGGCTGCACGACGAAAGTATGCTCTGTTTAAATTTGAAGTTTGATAGTTTCATTATAACCGGATTACACTTCGTATTTGAAAAGTCCCGATTCGATGCGCCCGTTCAACTGAGTTTGGTGGCAAGGCATTTCCCATCGCTGACGACAGGGAATCCAGAGTTTTCTGTTCAGTTTGCAGCCATGATTCATGGGAATTGGGTATGCCGTAAAAAAAAAAACAAGTTATTCCGCCTTCATCTGCCTTCCAAGTCGTCTAAGCGCGAGACTATGGTGCCCTGCTGCTTTTTCAACCGTTCAGCGTTTTCTTGAAGTACGGCGAAATAGTTGCAAAATGTGTCTAGCACTTCAGGTTTATTTTCAAGTGATTCAAGGCGGCGGAAAATATCGGTTAGCTTGCCTTAATTGCGTTTTGGCTACGTTTCACATCCTTCATATCTGATTTCAACTCGGACTGACCTTTAGTAAGCTCAACTGTCAACTTCTTTATGTCTTTTAGCATTAATGACACGGTACCCATCTGATCAGACTGGGATTCGGGAAGACTACTCGAGGCAGAGTCATCTTAAGCCGACTTCTGCACCCTTGGAAGCCTCGGGTTTTCCTCGACATCACCGCATTGCAACAACAGTGCCACGTCGAGACAATCATACGTAGTATATAAGACAAGTGGGCATGGGAGCAGCAAAAGTGAGCGATTATCACTCCGTTTAGCATACAGGGTCAAATTGTTAAGCACCTGTGGAGCAAAGAAAAGCTGCGCATGAGGCATAGTGCAACGATTGCTGCCCGCATGCCCACTGAAGAAGTTGTTCATCAGCAAGCTGCTTTTGAAGGGGCTGGGAAAGGGTGGTAAATCAGCCGGTCACGTCGTCCCAGAAACGATGCGGTGTCTGTCTAGCGGTACATCCAGGAAGGATGGAAGATTATGGAGACCACACGTGCGGATGATCCCCATCTGTTTGCTGGACTTCGCGGTGAAGACGTCGAGGATTGGTTGGACGACTACGACCGAGTGAGTTCGGTTAACCATTGGGACGACGCGTCCAAGCTACGTCACGTCGCCTTTTATCTCACAGGAGTAGCGAAGACTTGGTTTTTCAACCACGAGGTTGATTTCACGAACTGGAGTGCTTTCAAACAGCAGCTCCGCCAAATCTTCGGCACACCGGCTGTTCGTTCCGCCCTCGCAAAAAAGACCCTCGACACTCGAAAGCAACAACTCCGGGAATCTTATACCTCGTACATCGAGGATGTGCTTGCTCTTTGACGACACGTGAACACGGCCATGACCGAATCAGACAGGGTTCGCCATATCCTCAAAGGCATCGGCGCCGTCGCTTTCAATGCCTTAGCCATCAAGAACCCCGCTACCGTCACTGATATAGTCGCTACCTGCCAGCGCCTCGACGAACTCGAATCACTACGGTTGCAGTCAGACACCACTGCAACCACTACCACCGACGACCCCACGTTACGAACAATGATCCGCGCAATAATTCGCGAAGAGCTACAGTATCTTGGCTTCGCCGCAGGGCCTATGCCTTCTCATGTATCGGATACCAATCTGCGAGACGTTGTCAAGGAGGAATTGGCGTCCATGGCTGGCGCAGCGTACACGGACCCTCTAACCCCTCGGGCCCCACCAACGTACGCACAAGTAGCCGCCGTTACTCCAGTCATCGTTCCACCGATGCCTCAAAAACCAACGCCGGCCCACATTGCTTCCCTGACTACCAGCGCACCAACCCAAACCACCTATCCGCAGTGGAGTCCTCCTCGTCCCATCTGCTACTACTGCGGCTATCGTGGCCATATAGCACGTTTTTGCCGCAAGCGCCAGCAAGACGAGCGTCGTGGATATGACGCATACGAACGGGATGACTTTTCGCCCGGAGCTACCATCCAACGTCTAGGGAGCCTGCATGACCAACGCCGTCCTTATGCTCCTCCGCGCAGCCGCTCTCCATCACCTACTGTAGCCTCCAAGACGGTACCGACGTATCGTACTGCGAGACGCCGCTCGCCGTCACCCCTTCGCCGCTCTACGTACCCACTTCGACCTGCTTCTCAATTCGCCGAGCGTCGTCTGGAAAACTGAATTATGCAGCTTTTGGAGGAAAAGCTGCATCGAACGACAGGACAGAAATTCCTCCATCGCGTCCGTACAATATGATATTGGTTATAGTAGAAGGTGTACAAGTCGAAGCTTTGATAGATACTGGTGCTAGTGTTTCAATTATTCACCGTACATTGTGCTCGCGACTCCGGAAACTTAAGACCCCCTATGATGGACCAACGCTACTCGCTGCTCAAGGGGCCGCCATTCGACCTATCGCCATGTGCACTGCTCGTATTTCCATTGACGGACTTCTGCATTACGTGCAATTTGCAGTGCTAAGTTCGTGTGCCCAGCAGCTCATATTGGGATGGGATTTTCTTTCTACGGCCTCCGCCTCCATCTGCTGCGGGCAACGCGTTCTCCACATGACTGACACGACCTATTCACTTCATGTAGATGACGCACCACTTCACTTGCTTGCTGCACAAGATACCGCGCTACCACCTCGCCATCAAAGCATTGTTACTATCACGTCTGATGTCACTGACTGCGGCGACGTACTCGTATTACCATCTGCACGCTGTCTCGCAAGAGGGATAGCCTTTGCCTCAGGGCTGGTTCGGTTTGATCCTGGCTCTGCACTTCTCTGCGTTACAAACCCGACATCCGAAAAGATTCTCATCCCTAAAGGCAGTACATTGGCTTGCGCCACTGAATCGGAGTCTATCTCTATTGTTTCCTTTAAAGCAGCTTCCTCTGAAATTCCTTGCACTGGACAGACCGCATCTCCTTCAGCTCTTGCAGCTGCCATCAGTTCCGACCTGACACCTTCGCAGTCACAACAGTTGCTTGCTTTGCTCCAAAAACATGAAGCTTCGTTTGATGCGCATTCATCTTCGTTGGGAAAAACTTCGATTACGACGCATCGGATAGAGACAGATGGCACATCTATCGTGCGCCGTAGACCGTATCGAGTATCGCTAGCCGAGAGGAAAGTCATTGACGAGAACGTCACCGACATGCTCCAACGGAACATAATGCGCCCCTCTGCTAGCCCTTGGTCATGCCCCGTTGTTTTAATTCGTAAAAAAGACGGCTCCGATCGATTTTGTATCGACTACCGAGCACTTAACAAGATCACACGCAAGGACGTATACCCTATGCCGCGAATAGACGATGCTTTGGATTCCCTGCAGGGTGCCGAGTACTTCTCCAGTCTCGATCTGCGTTCTGGCTACTGGCAGATACCTATGCATGAGGACGATAAAGAGAAGACAGCGTTTTCGACACCAGATGGGTTCTACGAGTTTAATGTCATGCCTTTCGGCCTCTGCAACGCGCCCGCAACGTTCGAACGCATGATTGACACCGTTCTTCGTGGCCTGAAGTGGAAGACTTGCTTGTGCTATCTGGACGATATTGTTGTTTTCTCGTCAACCTTCTCTCAGCACCTGAGACGTCTGGATGAAGTTCTCATGTGCCTTGCCAACGCTGGACTTCAGCTAAACACCAAGAAATGCCATTTTGCGAGCAAGACGATCAAAGTTCTAGGTCACATTGTGAGCAAAGATGGCATTCGTCCAGATCCTGACAAGGTTTCGGCAGTTCGGCACTTCCCTCGTCCCGAAAAGACCAAAGATTTGCGCAGTTTCCTAGGCCTCGCTTCCTGTTTTCGCCGATTCATACGAGACTTCGCCTCAATAGCGTCACCACTGCACAAATTACTGGGTTCTAATGTTCCCTTTGTGTGGTCTCCCGAATGTGAATCAGCGTTCGCGCATCTAAAGCGCGCTCTCACATCTGAACCAGTATTTCGCCAATTTGATGAAGCTGCTCCTACCCTTCTGCATACGGATGCTAGTGGTCACGGCATTGGTGGCATTCTCCTACAGCGAGACGACACTTTAGGTGAGAGGGTCGTCGCGTACGCAAGTCGCGTTCTCACAAACGCCGAAAAGAATTACACCATCACGGAGCAGGAATGCCTAGCTATCGTTTGGTCTGTGCAGAAGTTTCGACCTTATCTTCACGGCCGCCATTTCACCATAGTTACAGACCATCATGCATTGTGCTGGCTTTCGACGCTGAAGAACTTGTCTGGATGACTTGGCCGGTGGATCCTTCGTCTGCAAGAATACGACTTTACTATTACCTACAAGTGCGGCAAAAAACACTAGGATGCAGACGCGCTTTCTCGCTGTCCGCTTCCTATGACACCAAGCAATGGACCTCCAACTATCATCCGTGAAAAGCTTACACACGACCCCTCTTCACATGCTTTCTCGTTGGCCACTGTAGAGGAGATGCCTACACACGACAACAGATTTTTCCAATCTCAGCAACTTGCAGACTCTTACTGTCGGCGCATCACAGACCACCTTCAAGGAGCTTCGCGCCCGCCTAACGCCCGCCTTCGTCGACAGCTGACGCAATTTAAGATTGACAACCGCGTCCTGTACCGTCATGTCTATCACCCTGACGGTCAACGCTGGGTTCCTGTCCTGCCACACTCTCTACGTGCTCATATCCTTCAGGCTTCTCACGATGACATGACTGCTGGTCACCTTGGTTTCCAGAAAACCTATGACCGCATCAAAGGTCGCTTCTACTGGCCTGGCTTGTCCGCCAGTGTAGCGAGGTATGTGGCTTCCTGCGTCCTATGTCAGCGTCGAAAGCTCCCTACATCAGCTCCAAGCGGACAACTGCAACCGGTTCCGTGTCCATCGCAACCATTTGAAGTCGTTGACATTGACCTGTATGGTCCTCTTCCTGTGACTCTCACCGGTAAACGATGGATTGTGACAGCCGTTGACCACTTGACACGCTACGCCGAAACAGCTCGTGTGAGTTCTGCCTCAGCGTCTGAAGTTGCTGCATTCATACTTCAAGCCCTAATACTGCGTCACGGTGCTCCTCGCGTCCTCCTGAGCGACCGTGGAAAAGCATTCCTCTCGCAACTAGTAGACGAAGTACTCAGAGCCTCCGGAACCACCCACAAGTCTACCTCCAGTTACCATCCGCAAACCAACGGCCTAACGGAGCGATTTCATCGCACGCTGTCCGATATGCTCGCTATGTACATCGAACCAGATCACAGAAACTGGGACGCAATTTTGCCATTCGTGACTTTTGCGTACAACACCGCCGTTCAACGCACGACCGGTTACTCGCCGTTTTACCTTGTCTATGGTCGTTCGCCTTCTTCCTGCCTTGACGTCTCTTTCTTCGCGCCAACTGTCGATCGATGCCCATCCTCCTGTGAAGAATATGTGTCCCGCATTCTGCGTTGTCGCCAGCTCGCCCGCATCAACACTGAAGCACGGCAACAGGACCGCAAGCAGCACTACGACGCCTCTCACCGCGTCGCGTGCTTCCGCCCTGGCGAGGAAGTGCTGCTCTGGACACCAGTTCGTACTACTGGCTTGTGCGACAAGTTTCCGCTTCGGTTCGTCGACCCCTACAAAGTCTTGGAGCAGACTTCTCCGGTTAATTATCGCGTGGCACCAGTTATTGTTCCAAATGACCGCCGCTGCCGCGCTGCTGAGATTGTGCACGTTTCCCGTATGAAGCCTTTCACGCGGCGTTCGCCGCCCCTTTGAATTGCGGCCAGGATGGCCGCTCTCGCGCGAGGGGGCATTAGTGTGGGCATTTATAAGCTATACATTCTCATCTGTACATGATCATCATCATGTGAGGTTCATATGGGGTTCTTCTTCATCGCTTGTGGGGCTCGCTCTTGTGCGACCCGTGTTTTGGGCGTGGTCGGTTCGCCGCATCTCCGACGCGTAATAAACGTCGTGATAACTGCTGCGTCACTATATATATGTTAACGCGACTATAGGATGCTAGTATGTTTCAGTTGAAGTGTGTATGCTAGATAAGTGCTTTTTATTTTTTACTTTGCTTATATGCTGACCACCAATGTCAGTCAGTTTTAGCGAATCTTCAATTGTTTTCGTAAACGATCGTTGGTGTTGCTGTTCTCCATTGTGTGTGCAATACTTCTACATCCACGACATGCTGGCACTTTGTCGTAAAGCCGATCACTACATGACAGAAGCTGAGAAGGTCGGGCAGGTGCTAAAGGCCATTGCTGACGACGCCTTTAATCTGCGCATGTGCAAAAGCTACTCGACAGATGATGCTATTATCAAAGAGTGCCTACAATTCGAGCAGGCCGAAAGCCGACGCTTCTTCGAACCATTCTCCAGACTTCCCTATATTGCCGCAACGTCGACGTGTGAAGATCAACCCGCAAAACAGCATGCGTCGCCATCAGAGGACGTGGTGCGAATCGTTCGACGTGAACAGGACGCGATGGCGCCCGCAGCTTTCTGTTCGCGTAGCCCTAATGCTACCATTTTTTCGATTCCCCTCGTACAAGCCATCGTTCGCCAGGAATTTGAAAACATTGGTTTACATTATGTTTGTGCTGTCGCCAATCCCAGAGCTAACGAACGCCCTTCTACTATTTTCGCCCCACCCTGACGATTCTCTCTATGTTATCGCAACCCGACTTAGTGGAAAACTGCGGACGACCAGCTCACATGTTTCACCTTTCGCCGCATTGGTCATGTCTCCCGATACTGTCGCAACTCGCGGCCCTTAGCACCTCACACGCCGACCAACGAAAGCTGTTTTCATGGAAATGCCCGCAATGTTTCGCCAACCCCCGAGCCTAATAGCGTCGACAACTCTGCTAGGAACACGTGGTACAGTCGCTCACCATCGCCGCGCGGACACCAGTCTCGTTCACCGCAAAGGCATCGCCCATCTTCCCTTTCGCCGCAGCCACGCCGCCTTTCGTCCCCTGTGGCTTTTAGCCGCACCGTTTCGGTAAACTAAGAAATGCAGCCCTCGGAGGTTGTGCGACATTGCCTACTACTGCAGCAGATGCTCTGTCTGTGCCAACAAAGAGAAGTGTAATTGACGTCAAAATAGACGGCATACCTGTCCAAGCAGTCGTCGACACTGGCGCCCACGTATCTGTGATGAATGCTAGCCTACGTAGACGTTTAAAAAAGTTCATTGCCCCAGCAGCTGCCCGAGTGCTTCGTATGGCTGACGGCGGCGTGCTGGTTGTTATTCGAATGTGTAATGTGCTTTTAAGTATAGGCGGCAGCCCTACTTCTGTTCTCTTTGCTGTGATTGGCAACTGGCCTCATGACATTATCCTGGGAATGGACTTTTTATCCACTCATTCTGCTCTCATCGACTGCGCGACCGGCGTTCTTCACTTAGAACTGCCTCAACTCGCCGATACTCCG
The DNA here is from genome assembly GCF_023375885.2 of Dermacentor andersoni. Classification (NCBI taxonomy): domain Eukaryota; kingdom Metazoa; phylum Arthropoda; class Arachnida; order Ixodida; family Ixodidae; genus Dermacentor; species Dermacentor andersoni. The sequence continues at coordinate 234,972,226 of NC_092815.1, forward strand.
AGCACCGCCCCGCTGCACTTGTGCTCGCTTCACGATGGGCGTCTGTCACCCGACGCAGTTACTTTAGTCACTTTGACCGCCGAGCCATAGTTCCCTGACTGCGAATATGTGCTTCGCCCCATCACCAACGTTCTTTTCAACCGGAACGTTGCTGTTCCGCATACGCCGGTCACGGTTACTGATAACGAAGTCGTTCTAGCGCTTCTGAAGTTCAGCCTGCGCCTGAATTTCAAGTGCTTCCAGCCGGCATGTTCTTGGTCAGCGTTTCTAATGCTTCCGAGTTTGGCACTGAAAGTCTGAATGCCGAGAGTTGTTTATTAGCGCCAATGGCAGCTCACAGCTCCGGTTCCTTAACTGATGACTTCGCGAAAATGATTGCACCTGACCTCACCTTTGCACAGGCCACGGACATACGTCTTCTGCTTCAATCGTACAGTGACATCTTTGATTTAGGCGACAAGCCTGCAGGCCAAGCATCTGTTGTTCACCACCGTATAAATGCTGGCGACAGAAATCCTATTCGTCGGCGTACCTATCGTGTATCGCATGCTGAACGCTAAATTATACAATCAGGAGTGGACAAAATGCTCTGCCAAGGGGTCATCGAGTCATCAGCCAGCCCTTGGGCTTGGCCTGTCGTCCTTGTGAAAGGAAAAGATGGTGCCTGGCGTTATTGCGTCGATTATCGCCACTTAAACAAGATCACGCGAAATGACGTCTACCCACTACAACTCATCGATGACGCCTTGGACTGCTTGAACGGAGGTAAATAGTACTCGTCCATCGATCATCGATCCGGCTACTAGCAGATTTCAGTTGATGAAATGGACCGCGAGAAGACGGCCTTCATCACGCCGGATGGCTTATATCAGTTCAAAGTCACGCCCTTCGGCCAATGCTGTGCTCCTGCGACATTTGAACGTATGATGAACACTCTTCTGCTAGGCTACAAATGGACCACTTGTCTCTGTTACCTCGACCACGTTATTGTTTTTTCTACCACGTTCGGCAGCCACCTTACCCGACTTGCTGCCATTCTTGCGGTCTTCCGAAAAGCCGGCCTCCAACCGAACTCCACGAAGTGTCAATTTGGGCGCCGTCAGATTACTGTGTTGGAACACCTCGCTGACGTATTCGGTGTCCAACCAGATCCGGAAAGAGTTTGCGCCGTACGCAGTTTGTCTGTGCCACGTTCTGCTTTTGACATGCACTGCTTCGTCGGCCTGTGTTCTTACTTCGCCGTTTCGTCAAAAACTTTGCCGACGTTTCTCGGCCTTTGACAGATCTTCTCAAGAAGAACACGCCATTCTCATAGGGCCCGGAGCAGGCTCATACGTTCGCCACTCTCATCGGATTTCTGACTACCCCTCCCATACTTGCCCACTTTGATCCATCTGCATTGACCGAAGTCCACACTGACGCCACCGGCCGTGACATCGGCGCTGTTCTTGCGCACGCACGCACTTCCACCGCAGCACGCACGAACTTCCACCAAGTTAGCCTTCGGTTACTTTACCTAAGGAAAAGATTAAGTGCCTTAACAGTTATCTCTCACGTAGACCTGCACAGGTACCCGACTGACACGTGGTGATACCATTCCAGAGCTCGCGCAGGTGAGTTTTCTGTCTTCTTCCTTTTTTGGCCTCAGTGCTCCCTTAAGTTGATAGTCGGCGTTCGTGTTGTACACTTCTCTACTCTTGTGTCCTGTCTGCACGCCTCACCACTTTTTGCATAATGAATCCTTACCAACTAGCTCAGCTTTCTGTCGTTCTAAATCTCTCGTGACCCCGTGGATCCCTCTGATCCTACTCTGCATGATCCGGTGACCTGTGTCATGGCTTTTAATGACATGACCGACATGCGCGCAGAACGCGACGAATCCTTACAGTCTATCATCACCGGAGTGCAATCTGGCAGCACTGACGGCACGTGCCGCATGTTCTTGCTGCACGACGGCATCCTCTACCACCGCAATATCAACCCTGACGGCCCTGAGTTGCTCCTTGTCCTTCCTCCTTATCTGCGATCCATCGCTTGTGGGAGATACGGGGTTCTCCTCCGTACTCTTGGGACAAAGGAACGACAACACAGCAGTGCAAACAATCACAAGGGCATTTATTGCACCTTTCATAGATCAATGCCTGCTAGCCGAGTTGTATTCCCGAAAACATGCCGATGGGCGCGCGACAAATCTAGAAGTCCGACTCACCGAGCGACCGGATAGCGAGCGAATATGTTCGCCCCATGCTGGATCCCAACGCCTGGTCGCTCGCGCGTACTGTCACGCGAACGGTGTCCAAGGCGGCCACGCGAGACGGTCTCGCAGAAGCATGGTCGGCGCACGCGCGGACGGCACGTCCGTCCCGCTCGCTTCCCGAACCCAAAGAGGAAGCACCTCGTCTCCCGGCGCCCAAGTAACCTCGCCTGTCGGTGGCGTTAGCAGCTGCGCAACACTAGCGCCATCTCTCGCACTGCGCTTCAACCACTCCGACCGCCGCGGGCGCCAGGCCACGCGGCGGGCGAAGCCGCCCTGCAGGAGACGCGCTATGCGGGAAAAACATCAGGGGACGCGCGAGAGTCGCGCATCCCCACATCCCCCCAACCTTAAATCACTACATATTCCGGCGAAACATGTCACTCGGTCTAACATCAACACGTGCTTCGCGAACAAGGTGGTACATGCAACAGTGGTCACGCAGAAGAAATGTCTACACGCTGTCCATAGCATGCGAGCCGACTGTCCTTGGGTACACCGCTGGCGTCCGCCGGTCACAGCAGCAGCTTTGCAGACTCGACGGCACGATTCCAGGCCAGGACTCCGGAAACGACGACGCAGTAGTCGGTACGAGCAAGCGTCGCTCGCGCCGACGCGCCCTGCTGTCGAGAGCCGCAGTAGCTGTCGGTGACCGCCGGCTCTTTTGTCCGCCGCCGAGGGAAGTGAGCTGGATACAGGAAGCCGCCGAAGTCGCTGCGCCGAACTGGCCACAAAATCACCATCGCCCGGGGTGGCTCGATCGTAGTCCGGAGCAGCAGCGCAGACGATGTACAGGTGACAGCAAGCCAGGGGTGACTCCATTCACGCTGCGTACACTTAACACACGCGGCAAACACTATAGTAGTGCAAGGGAGGGGAATTCTGCATGCGCGTCGCCCACGTGGTACGATGTTCAACTCGGCTAGCAAAAGATCGGGCGGCTACTCAGTTGCTAAGTTCACGTGAACGAAGCTCGCTTCCTTGAGTCGAACGAGTAATTTCAATTCGTGCGAGGCTAAATAGAATGAGGGAAGCAAATTGCAACGCCTCAACGCCACGGTCCACCAGGTTGTGTCCCTCCACGTGCTACAGGCAGCTTCGTACAGCCTTAGGCCTAAAGCGTCGCTACTCTGACAACAACCGGTATCCAAAAACAACACCCAAAATGGGCGCAAAACAGGCAGCCGCGAGGAGACGTAAGCTCTGTTAGGTGGTCCTACTCCGCTCGGTGCACACAACATCCGAGTTGACGGCGCCCACCGTCCCAGACGGTGTCGGAGCGCCCGGTGCCAGGCCGCAATACCAGTCAGCCCGTAGTGGCACCCGTGGCCCGCGGCCACCCGGCTCCCAGAGCCGCGACTTCATCAGAGTCAAAGGGATAGGAGAAGCTATTTACATAAGAAATTCGGACCACCCACGAGGCTCCCGTACTCACTCGCTTCAGGCTTGCCACTGCTCCGCGGGCGCTCCGCCTCACTCTCCCAGGATGCAGACCACGTGGCTCTCGTACCAACGAATGCCATTAAAGAAAAACACTTGCGAAAAGGCTTAGCATGTTGACATGTTCAAACACACTACAGCCACCGCCGCCTCGCTCAAGAAAGCACGCCCACGACGCTAGCGATCAAAATCCACGCTAGGTCTACGCTTCGGTTCAAACAAAGGTCTCGAACGAAGCAACACTGTTAAAATTATCGTCCGATGCCCCAAGAGGTCCACGTTGGGCGCCAGATGTGGGAGATACGGGGTTCTCCTCCGTACTCTTGGGACAAAGGAACGACAACACAGTAGTGCAAACAATCACAAGGGCATTTATTGCACCTTTCATAGATCAATGCCTGCTAGCCGAATTGCTATCCCCAAAACATGCCGATGGGCGCGCGACAAATCTAGAAGTCCGACTCACCGAGCGACCGGATAGCGAGCGAATATATTCGCCCCATGCTGGATCCCAACGCCTGGTCGCTCGCGCGTACTGTCACGCGAACGGTGTCCAAGGCGGCCACGCGAGACGGTCTCGCAGAAGCATGGTCGGCGCACGCGCGGGCGGCACGTCCGTCCCGCTCGCTTCCCGAACCCAAAGAGGAAGCGCCTCGTCTTCTGGCGCCCAAGTAACCTCGCCTGTCGGCGGCGTTAGCAGCTGCGCAACACTAGCGCCATCTCTCGCACTGCGATTCAACCACTCCGACCGCCGCGGGCGCCAGGCCACGCGACGGGCGAAGCCGCCCTGCAGGAGACGCGCTATGCGGGAAAAACATCAGGGGACGCGCGAGAGTCGCGCATCCCCACACGCTCTCGAACAACTTCACGATGCACCGACGGCGGGACGCCTTGGAGTTCTGCGTACATACGACCGCGTACGACGCCGGTTCTTCTGGCCGGGTGTCTACCGCTCCGTGCGTTGTTATTTTGCAACTAGCGCATTGTGTCAGCGCCGAAAGAAACCTCCCCTGCCACCTGTCGGACGACTCCATCCAATTGAAGCTCCCTCTGAACCGTTCTTTCGCGTAGGCCATGACTTGCTTGGCCCTTTTCCGACAACGACTAGAGGGAATAAGTGGATCGCCGTCGCTACTGATCACGCGACACGCTACGCGATAACAAAGGCGTTGCCGACTAGTTGCGCAACAGACGTCGCCGATTTTCTCCTCCACAACGTCATTCTCCACCACGGTGCATCTCAACAGTTACAGACCGCGGCCGCTCGTTCTTTTTTCGAGTTGTCGACGACCGCCTCCGCTCTTGTGCCACTGAGCACAAGCTGTCCACCGCCTACCACCTACAAACGAACGGTCTTATGGAACATCTCAACCGAACAATCACAGAGATGTAGTCGATGTACGTCTCCAACAATCACCGCGACTGGGAAGCCACGTTGGCCTAAGTGACTCTCGCGTATAACTCGTCCCGAGATGACACCGCAGGATATTCACCCTTTTATCTTTTGTATGGCCGCGACCCCACAATGCCGTTTCACACTATTCTTCCTTCTGTGCCACTTATTGCAACTGAGTACGCTCGTGAAGTCATCGATCTCGTTTATTAGCCACGCAGCATATACAAAAAGAGCGTTATGACCGGTGCCATCACGATGTTAAATTCGCGCCAGGTGCTTGGGTGCTCCCTTAGCCACCATGTCGTCGGGTTGACCTCTCCTAGAGGCATCTCTCTCGCTACACAGGGCATTATGAAGTCCTACGTCAAGTTACCGACGTAAATTACGACATTTCACTGCTAGAGTTTGGTGCATCCTCATTTCCGCCGCCTGATGAAGTCTTGCACGTTTCGCGGCTGAAGCTATAATTCGCCCGCAATTCTTCGCCTACCATGCACCCAGACGTAGTTGTCGTTATTGCACTTAGAAGCTCACTATATTCCCGCTCTTAGCCATTCGCCAAGTTCTTGCTCGACTCTAGTGACTATATTATTTTTTCAGCGTTCAAATTTGGACGTTCCATGTTGCACTCCTTGCTCACTTTCCCAACTACATATCCCATATTCAAAATGATGCGTTTATGGTCACTCCCTACGTTGCTACACCCTTCCTCGTCAATGACCATTTCTCTCAACTTATCATGAGTTCCTTTTGTCATCAGACAGTAATCACTGGTCGACTGCCGGTTTCCAACTTCCCACGTGATCTACCCTTCAGACTTGGGCCCTGTATTCACGATAACAAGGTTATGTTGCTACCAAAGGTAGCACTCACTTCCCGTTGTCGGCGGTCATCATCATCATCATCATCATCATCATTATCCGCCGGGTTACGCCCACTGCAGGGCAAAGGCCTCTCCAATACTTCTCAAACTACCCCGGTCATGTACTAATTGTGTCCATGTTGTCCCTGCAAACTTGTTAATCCCATCCGCCCACCTAACTTTCTGCCGTCCCCTCCTACGCTTCCCTTCCCTTGGAATCCAGTCCGTAACCCTTAATGACCATCGGTTATCCTCCCTTCTCATTACATGTCCTGTCCATGCCCATTTCTTTTTCTTGATTTCAACTAAGATGTCCTTGACTCGTGTTTCTCCCTCCCGCAATCTGCCCTTTGCTTATCCCTTAACGTTACGCCTATCATTCTTCTTTCCATAGCTCTTTGCGTCGTCCTCAATTTAAGTAGAACCCTTTTCGTACGCCTCCAGGTTTCTGCCCCGTACGTTAGTACTGGTAAGATACAGCTGTTATACACTTTTCCCTTGAGGCATAATGGCAACCTGCTGTTCATGATCTGAGAATACCTGCCAAACGCACCTCAGCCCATTCTTATTCTGATTATTTCAGTCTCGTGATCCGGATCCGCAGTCACTACCTGCCCTAAGTAGATGTATTCCCTTACCCCTTCCAGTGCCTCGCTACCTATCGTAAACTGCTGTTCTCTTCCGAGACTGTTAAACATTACTTTAGTTTTCTGCAGATTAAATTTTAGACCCACCCTTCTGCTTTACCTCTCCAGGAAAGTGAGCATGCATTGCAATTGGTCCCCTGAGTTACTAGGCAAGGCAATATCATCAGCGAATGGCAAGTTACTAAGGTATTCTCCATTAACTTTTATCCACAATTCTTCGAAATCCAGGTCTCTGAATACCTCTTGTAAACATGCTGTGAATAGCATTGGAGAGATCGTATCTCCCTGCCTGACGCCTTTCTTTATTGGGATTTTGTTTCTTTCTTTATGGAAGACTATGCTGGTTGGGCAGCCGCTACAGATATCTTTCAGCATTTTTAAATACGGCTCGTCTACACCCTGATTCAGTAATGCCTCCATGACTGCTGAGGTTTCGACTGAATCAAACGCTTTCTCGTAATCAAAGAAAGCTATATGTAATGGTTGGTTATATACCTGTACGCCACCACCGCACCGTTGCAGTGGTGGCGTACAGGTAAAACACCCGCCTCGCGTGCAAGAGGTCCGCGGTTCGAATCCCAGGGCCGCGCAATTTTCCACCGGATTAAAAAAAAATCCGCGTGTTGATAAAATTGCATAAACAGGCCTGGAGTGTGGCCTGATCCCGGTGACCAGAACCGGTAACGCACTACCTCACCAGAGCAGGATTGGCCACCCTGGTGCAGTACTTGGCCACAACCTCCTATATGAACACAACAATCAAACCCCGGCCCCCAGTCCCCAGCAGCTGCGAAGCAACTGACCACGGCGGCGGTCAGACCTGCGACGCTGCAGAGGGTGCTAAGAATCCCTGGCTCCGGACAGGCCGCCATTGGAATATGAACCTGACAACGTTTAACGCTAGAACGTTATCAGTGAGGCGAGTCTAGCAGTGCTATTGGAAGAATTAGAGGGCAGTAAATGGGATATAATGGGCTCAGTGAAGCTAGGAGGCCAAAAGAAGCATATACAGTGCTCAGAAGCGGGCACGTCCTGTACTACCGGGGCTTAGCGGAGAGACGAGAACTAGGAGTCGGATTCCTGATTAATAAGAATATAGCTGGTAACATACAGGAACTCTATAGCATTAACGAGAGGGTGGCATGTCTTGTTCTGAAACCTAATAAGAGGTACAAAATGAAGGTTGTACAGGTCTACGCTCCTACATCCAGTCATGATGACCAGGAAGTCGAAAGCTTCTATGAAGACGTGGAATCGGCGATGGGTAGAGTGAAAACAAAATACACTATACTGATGGGCGATTTCAATGCCAAGGTAGGCAAAGAAGCAGGCTGGAGACAAGGCAGTGGGGGAATACGGCATAGGCACAAGGAATAGCAGGGTAGAGATATTAGTAGAGTTTGCGGAACAGAATAATATGCGGATAATGAATACCTTCTTCCGCAAGCGGGATAGACGAAAGTGGACGTGGAGGAGCCCGAACGGTGAGACTAGAAATGAAATAGACCTCATACTCTGCGCTAACCCTGGCATCATACAAGATGTGGACGTGCTCGGTAAGGTGCGCTGCAGTGACCACAGGATGGTAAGAACTCGAATTAGCCTAGACTTGAGGAGGGAACGGAAGAAACTGGTACATAAGAAGCCGATCAATGAGTTAGCGGTAAGAGGGAAAATAGAGGAATTCCAGATCAAGCTACAGAACAGGTATTCGGCTTTAACTCAGAAAGCGGACCTTAGTGTTGAAGCAATGAACGACAATCTTGTGGGCATCATTAAGGAGTGTGCAATAGAAGTCGGCGGTAACTCTGTTAGACAGGATACCAGTAAGCTATCGCAGGTGACGAAAGATCTGATCAAGAAACGCCAATGTATGAAAGCCTCTAACCCTACAGCTAGAATAGAACTGGCAGAACTTTCGAAGTTAATCAACAAGCGTAAGACAGCTGACATAAGGAAGTATAATATGGAGAGAATTGAACAAGCTCTCAGGAACGGAGGAAGCCTAAAAGCAGAGAAGAAGAAACTAGGTGGCAAGAATCAGATGTATGCGTTAAGAGACAAAGCCGGCAATATCATTACTAATATGGATGAGATAGTTCAAGGGGCTGAGGAGTTCTATAGAGATTTATACAGTACGAGTGGAACCCACGATGATAATGGAAGAGAGAATAGTCTAGAGGAATTCGAAATCCCACAAGTAACGCCGGAAGAAGTAAGGAAAGCCTTGGGAGCTATGCAAAGGGGGAAGGCAGCTGGGGAGGATCAGGTAACAGCAGATTTCTTGAAGGACGGTGGGCAGATTGTTCTAGAAAAACTGGCCACCCTGTATACACAATGCCTCATGACCTCGAGCGTACCGGAATCTTGGAAGAACGCTAACATAATCCTAATCCATTAGAAAGGGGAAGCCAAAGACTTGAAAAATTATAGACCGATCAGCTTACTGTCCGTTGCCTACAAAGTATTTACTAAGGTAATTGCAAATAGAATCAGGAACACCTTAGACTTCCGTCAACCAAAAGACCAGGCAGGATTCCGTAAAGTCTACTCAATAATAGATCATATTCACGCTATCAATCAGGTGATAGAAAAATGTGCGGAATATAACCAACCATTATATATAGCTTTCATTGATTATGAGAAAGCGTTTGATTCAGTCGAAACCTCAGCAGTCATGGAGGCATTGCGGAATCAGGGTGTAGACGAACCGTACGTAAAAATACTGAAAGATATCTATAGCGGCTCCACAGTCACTGTAGTCCTCCATAAAGAAAGCAACAAAATCCCTATAAAGAAAAGCGTCAGGCAGGGAGATACGATCTCTTCAATGCTATTCACAGCATGTTTACAGGAGGTATTCAGAGACCTGGATTGGGAAGAATTGGGGATAAGAGTAAATGGAGAATACCTTAGTAACTTGCGCTTCGCTGATGATATTGCCTTGCTTAGTAACTCAGGAGACCAACTGCAATGCATGCTCACTGACCTGGAGAGGCAGAGCAGAAGGGTGGGACTAAAAATTAATCTGCAGAAAATTAAAGTAATGTTTAACAGTCTCGAAAGGGAACACCAGTTTACGATAGGTAGCGAGGCACTGGAAGTGGTAAGGGAATACATCTACTTAGGACAGGTAGTGACTGCTGATGCGGATCATGAGAGTGAAATAATCAGAAGAATAAGAATGGGCTGGGGCGCGTTTGGCAGGCATTCTGAGATCATGAACAGCAGGTTGCCATTATCCCTCAAGAGAAAAGTTTATAACAGCTGTGTCTTACCAGTACTCACGTACGGGGCAGAAACCTGGAGGCTTACGAAAAGGGTTCTACTTAAATTGAGGACGACGCAACGAGCTATGGAAAGAAGAATGATAGGTGTAACATTAAGGGATAAGAAAAGGGCAGATTGGGTGAGGGAACAAACGCGCGTTAATGACATCTTAGTTGAAATCATGAAAAAGAAATGGGCATGGGCAGGACATGTAATGAGGAGGGAAGATAACCGATGGTCATTAAGGGTTACGGACTGGATTCCGAGGGAAGGGAAGCGTAGCAGAGGGCGACAGAAAGTTAGGTGGGCAGATGAGATTAGGAAGTTTGGAGGGTCAACATGGCCACAATTAGTACATGACCGGGGCAGTTGGAGAAGTATGGGAGAGGCCTTTGCCCTGCAGTGAGCGTAACCAGGCTGATGACGATGATGATGATATTCCGCACATTTCTCTATCACCTGATTGATAGTGTGAATATGGTCTATTCTTGAGTAGCCTTTACGGAATCCTGCCTGGCCCTTTGGTTGACAGAAGTCTAAGGTGTTCCTGGTTCTATTTGCGATTACCTTAGTAAATATTTTGTAGGCAACGGACAGTAATCTGATCGCTCTATGGTTTTTCACGTTTTTGGCGTCCCCTTTCTCATTAATTAGGATTATGTTAGCGTTCTGCCAAGATTACGGTACGCTCGAAGTCATGAGGCATTGCGTATAGAGGGTGGCCGGTTTTTCTAGAACAATCTGCCCACCATCCAACAAATCTGCTGTTACCTGATCCTCCCCAGCTGCCTTCTCCCTTTGCATAGCTCCCAAGGCTTTCTTTACTTCTTCCGGCGTTACTTGTGGGATTTCGAATTCCTCTAGACTATTATCTCTTCCATTAAAGTCGTGCGTGCCACTGGTACTGTACAAATCTCGATAGAACTCCTCAGCTACTTGAACTATCTCATCCGTATTAGTAATGATACTGCCGGCTTTGTCTCGTAACGCATACATCTGATTCTTGCCTATTCCTAGTTTCTTCTTCACTGCTTTTAGGCTTCCTCCGTTTCTGAGAGCAAGTTCAATTGTATCCATATTATACTTCCTTATGTCAGCTGTCTTACACTTGTTGATTAACTTCGATAGTTCTGCCAGTTCTATTCTAGCTGTAGGGTTAGAGGCTTTCATAGGTTGGGGTTTCTTGATCAGATCTTTTGTCTCCTGCCATAGCTTACTGACATCCTGTCTAACGGAGTTACCACCGACTTCTCTTGCACTCCTTAATAATGCCCATAAGAATGTCGTTCATATCATCAACACGAATGTCCTCTTCCTGAGTTAAAGCCGAATACCTGCTCTGTAGCTGGATCCGGAATTCCTCTATTTTCCCTCTTACCGCTAACTAATTGATTCGCTTCTTATGTACCTGTTTCTTCCGTTCCCTCCTCAAGTCTAGGCTAACTCAAGTTCTGACCATCCTATGGTCACTGCAGCGCACTTTGCCGAGCACGTCCACATCTTTTATGATGCCAGGTTTAGCGCAAAGTATAAAGTCTATTTCCTTTCTAACCTCGTCATTCGAGCTCCTCCACGTCCACATTCGGCTATTACGCTTGCCGAAGAAGGTATTCATTATCCGCATATTATTCTGTTCTGCAAACTCTACTAATAACTCTACCCTGCTATTCCTAGAGCCTATGCCATCTTCCCCCACTGACTTGTCTCCAGCCTGCTTCTGCCTACCCTGGAATTGAAGTCGCCCATCAGTATAGTGTATTTTGTTTTGACTTTACCCATCGCCGATTCCACGTCTTCATAGAAGCTTTCGACTTCCTGGTCATCATGACTGGATGTAGGGGCGTAAACCTGTACGACCTTCAATTTGTACGTTTTATTGCCGTCGGTATAGCCACCTAAATCCTGTATGCGGGCATTCATGTCACCTAATAGGATAATTTCCACATCATTCCCGAAGCCCTTAATATCATCACCTATGCATTCCGCTTACTCTATTTTTCCCTGTGCAATTATTTCCGGTCCACAAATATAACGCCCAGCAAAGTTTCTTTCCCAGTCATTTTACCTGACCACCAAAGATGCTCTTGACATTTTGAATTTACTCTTTTCGATTTGGCTCCCTGATGGATGAGCATTTCGACTCCCCCTCCCTTTCTTTCCGACTTAGTTCTGTTGCGCCGTTCCAAAACCTAATTCTTAATCACTGGCGGTTCTTGAGAGTCGCTAAGGTGCGCTTCTGTAGCCGCATACACCCCTATTTGTTCTCTATTTATCTGCTCCTCAATCTCTGCCACTTTTCACTTCTTCTGCCACCCTGCATGTTTATGTAGCCTATTGCATGGCGAGCTCTCTTTCTTGCTTTCTTCCTTTTTTCTGTTATTGACGCCGATGCTATTCTTAGGTTCCCTTAGAAGACCTTCATTACTACCTACTCCGGCCTCGTGAGCGCCCGTGGGCCCCCTCAAAAAGCAACAGCGCGACCAGCGAGTCGCCAGCCCACTTATCCTGCAAGCATGTAATTGAAGTGTATCACGTCTCGTTAAAAACTACCACACCTTCTCACCTCCCCGTTTACTTCGACAACCTCGAAACCTTTCTCTCGACACATTTTGTATAACGCCTCATTAGCAGCCACTACAGCTCTTTGTACGTAACTGTTACGTAAACACACCTCCGGCACCGTGCGCACCACGATCGGCACCTGAGGGGATAGTTCGCGCAAGTCGTCCACCCCCTTCGCCAAGCGCTCGGCTAGTTCTGTCCTTTTCCGGTTTAGGACGTCATTTAGCCAACCTCCTACTATGAGAAGGTTGCGCACGCGGGCATTTTCCGCGAGCTTTGCTTTTGCTCGCTCCATGACAGAACCCAGTGTCCGCCTTGGAAATGTCCCTACCGCCACTTTTTTATCGCCTTTCACCCTCTCTATAATTGCTTGTGAGCACCTAGCCAGGTTTGAGTCGGCAGCGATAATGACCATTTTACTCTTTCCTCCCTCTTTTCCGCGTGATTCGGACTCGACAAGGAGCACTGATCCCCGCGCTCCTGCTTTTTCTGTGTGGCGGCCTCAAGGTAGGTGCTGCTCTTTCCAGCTGCCTCCTCCCCACGTTGCACGCATTCCACGTGCTTTGCTGACACTCCCTCTTCGGTTAAGTAGGGGGACTACGTTCCATTGTCACGAACGTTCTCGTTCACAATGGCGGCCCTGTTCAGCTTTTCCTCGGCTGCTTGAAGTCTTTCTTTCACTACCTTCCGTGGATCACGCTCCCTATTTAGCTCATTTTTGAGCTCTTCAACCTGTTTGACGAGCTCTTACTGGAAAGCGTCGATTTTCTTCAGCCTAGCATCGACATCACGGTGTGTGCCGATTCACTGGATTCCCTCTCCATTCTCATCCGTACCCTCATCCGCCTTGGGGAACCCCCCGCACACTGCACGCTTTCCCGGCTGTCTTGCCATGTATTACACGGCTTTTTCTAATGCACATGCTATAGTGCTATAATACTATAATATTGCAGAGCACGTGCCTTCTAGCAAATACTGATGCGCACAGGATCTAAGTCCTTAATATGTTGCAAAGTAATTCTTGCCAATGTTTTAAAAGCAATCAATGCCGCACAGACTTAAGATATGACACGTTTTGGCACGTGTTCAACTACGCGGCCACACTCTCATTTTCCTACCAAAGCAATATTCCCGATACCAAAGCACGCACAGTAAAACCACTAATAGCTATTAGTCTTGCCACTTCCAAGCTACTATTTAGAGGCTATAAAGACTTAACGTCCTACGTGGTTCCACAAGTCGAAGCACGTGGCGCGAAAGGACGCTCCGATTATCCTGCAAAACCAAATGCACACAAAACACACCCGTGCACACGAAAAAAGAGAGAGACAACAAAAAACTAGCAAATTAATATCTAAAGGCTAGGATACGAGTAAATCAAAAACAGAAGCAAGCAAGCTTGCGCTAAAACTTACGATTTCGGCACCGCCACGGATCCATGAAAAGCACGTTCATTCGCCACAAAATCTCACGCCACTCTCCGGAGGAGTTCTGGCGGACGGCGTTCTGGCGCATGCTACACCAGGACGCTGTCTGGTGTTGTAGGCGAGAACTAAGACTAGGGGCGCTCGGAGACCGCGAAGTCTATAGATAGCCCTTTTTTGAGATCAATGCGAACCCCAGCAAATAGCCAAGTGCCAGACCGGATACTTTTTTGTTCATTATAAAAACCGTTTGGTATCCGGCAGTACCGCAACTCGAATTCAGTACCTTAATTCCACGTACATGGTGGATGTTCTACCACGAGGCTACCGCAGCACGCGTAACGTGTCTGCAAACGAGGTCTTTGTGGACAATGTTGACCGAGTTGTTCTCTGTCGTAAGAAAAGGTCTGCACGAAAGCAACAGTCGTCGGTGGCTTTCGACGGGATGGTGAACTTGCGCGCGCCCTGACGCGAACACGTCCAAGAAATATCAGGGACTGAAAAGGGAGCTTACAGAGGTGTTGCAGGGATGCTTTAAACATGCATGCTTCATCGAGAATTTCCAGCAGGCATCGGAGCAGCGTCACAAGCCCATTACCGCTTCAAGGCTGTGCAGTTCTCGTATGACAAGTCGCAAAGTCACTTTAGCGGATAGTGAGCGCAGCCTAAACTCGCGAGACGAGCCGTGGAACACTCGCGTGAGACCGGTGTCGGCGAACGCGCTTTCGAGGACGTCGCTGCGCGGGTGCCGGCGCCGTCGGACCAGGTGTCGCGAACATGATTAGTGACGTGCTCACCGCGTCTTCGTCATTGTTGTTGTTGTTTTCGTTCGGCGGGATTTCTCCGGATGCCATCTTGGTCGGGCGTCTTTGCCTTCTTCCACTGGTGGTCGTCTCCCTCTGATGATTACGATACTGGTGGGGAGGGGGTCCTCTTTTATGGCTCGTACCCACTTACGGGAACAGGCCAATAATCGGGCAGCAGGAGGTAACTCAAGAAAATTCTTATTTGAAAAAGAGAAGCGCAAATTAAAAGAAAAAAATGACATATATAGAATAACTAGACTGGTATGCGAGCGAGCAGTCAGTCTAGCTGAAGGGAAATTTAAAAGGATAGATTAAATACAATGTTAATGGAACATTTGTAGAAACCAATTCCAGTGAAATGAATGCTGATCTGATGGTTTAATAAAGTTACAATAATTAGCAGGGCAATTGTTTTGATTCATTTAAAAAAACGACCACTACGCAATAAAGTATTTGTGACTATAGCCTGGTGTCGAGGACCCAAATCATATTGTTACCTCTATACTTAATTCCAACCCAAATTTGCAGAGTGGAGCTTCGAATGATATCTTTCTCTGGTTTGAATACCGTTGGCTTGATAAAAAGAAGTCGTCTATTGATTCAGTTTCCTTATAACTGTGGCATAGAGGGGACAATTAGAGTGCCTTAGTTTAGCGTCCTTACAGGCTCAGCAGCTCCGCTGAGCAGCAGCGGAAGCGCGAATGCGCATGCGCCCTCCGCTTAGCCGCAAGCGGGATAGCGGAGCGACAAACACGGTCCGCTACAAGCTGTCTGAGCGGAGCTTGCTGCGCAGCGCGTTGGCTAGCGTTGGCGTCAGGAAGGATTGGATTGGATGCAAAAGCAAGCTCGCTGGCTATCATGTGGCATTCCCCAAGACGGCACTTTATTTTCCATGATGATATGTGGTGTTTAATGGTGCAAGGGCCAAGTATGGACAAAGAGCGCCATGCCAAAAGGTAATTTTAACAATGTATTATGAATGCAGTGGACAGTGGATTCATCATGGTAAATGTGACATGGCTGTAAAAAGGCCTCAAAACTGCCGCTGTAAATGGCGTAAAATAAATAGGTACTAAAATTATGACACTGATTAGGGCATGCACGATGGCAATTGGGTTTCGTTAAAAATATGATGGAACAAGACAACACATAACAGTGATAGCAGAACCTCAAGGGAGCCCTTTTAATAGAAGGGCTGTTTGTCGTATGCTAAACATTACCTGTCCAAATGATTTTGAGAGTATCTGTTTCCGATAAAAACTGTAAGACTAATTTCAGGTTAAAAAGCGGTTCATCACTAAGAAAAAATGCAGGGTGAGGAGGTGTATTTTCACGATATGCAGAAGGAAAATACTTTTTCCTCTCTGTTTCTATTGCAGGGCACTGAATAAGAACACGGAGTACTGTCAGGCTATTGCCACACTTACCACTAATCGGGGGATCGCCTCCAGTCAAGAGATAACAGTGAGTACCGTATGTGTGGCCTATTCTTAATCGGCAAAGAATTACTTCCTTGTAACGTGCTGTTTTCCCACTTATCCGTTTCCCCAGTTTTGGTTTTATTATGCGAGGCTTATTCATTACTTGTGTATCCCACTCGCCTTGCCAATGATTCCTTAATTTACGGCGTAGAAAAGGCTTTAGGTCTGTGGCAGGGATGGGAATATTTCCATCTCTGTCGCTAAAAGTTACTGACGTAGCACTTTCGTCAGCTGCTTCGTCCCCTTTTACACCTTTGTGACCGGGTACCCAGCATATGACAGTCACTTGATTGCACATATATAGGGCGCACAATAAGTTATACAGCTCATTCAAAATGGAATTCTTATGTTTTTGTAAACTAATTAGTGCTCTCACGACACTTAATGAGTCTGTGAAGAGAACAGCCTTAGCGATGTTTGTGAGCCTGATGTGTTTAATAGCCGAGAGTATAGCGTATGCTTCCGCTGTAAAGATGCTTGTGTGTGGGTTTAGTGTCCCAGATATTGAAAATGATGGTCCAAGAGCTGCGTAAGCAGCACCATCAGCAGATTTCGAAGCATCCGTGTAAAATTCAGTACATGAATACTTCTCTTTTAGTTCAAGAATATGTGATTGTATGTGAGCCTCAGGCGCTCGTTTCGATATTTCTAAGATATGTTACATTGGATAGTTTGCCCCTCCCAAGGCGGTGGGAACCGAGTAGGAGCCATTAGGATATTTTCTAGAAAAGGGACGCCTGTTTCTTCTGACAGTGCTTCCACTCGGAGGGACAGAGGAGGCCTGATGGCTGGGCGGTTACTAAATAGCCTGGCAGTGGACAAGTCGCTAATTGCAAAATGACATGGATGCTGAATATCTCATTTAACTAAGGCGCAGGAGAAAGATAAATATGCTCTTTGTAGATGAAGAGACCATTCGTTGGATTCAAAGTACAGGCTCTCTACAGGACTAGTCCTGAAGGCACCTATAGCAAGACGGATACCCAAGTGGTGTATCGAATCTAACATCTTCAAGGCACTAGGCGTAGCAGAGCTGTACACTATAGCACCATAGTCAAGGCGTGACCTTATCAGACTTTTATACAGGCTCAAAAGGCATCTTCTGTCACTTCCCCAGGATGTAGGGGACAAGAGCTTCAGAAGATTCATTGTCTTCATGCACTTCGCCTTCACATATTTCAGGTGGGGGATAAATGTTAATTTAGTGTCTAACATGAGGCCCAAAAGTTTATGTTCATGGCTCACTGGGAGCTGTTGTCGATCAAGGTAAATAGCGGGTTCAGGTAATATACCTCTCTTGTTCGAGAAGAGAACACACGTGCTTTCTTGCGGGTTTAATTTAAACCCATTCTCGTCAGCCCACATTGACAATTTGTTTAGCCCAAGCTGTACATGTCGCTCACAGGTGGAAAGACTACAATATTTAAAACCTATTTGTACGTCATCTACATACACAGAATAAAACATTGTACGCGGTATGATAGTGTAAAGTGAGTTCATTTTTATAACGAATAGAGTGCGGCTAAGCACGCCACCTTGTGGTACACCTGTTTCCTGACGAGATAGCACATTACACCTGACGAGATAGCACATTACCAACTCTGACGCGGAACGTGCGGTTAGACAGGTAACGTTGGATGACATTCAGCAAATTACCTCGGACTCCCATTTCGGCGAGGTCACGGAGAATTCAGAACCGCCGCGTGGTGTCGTAAGCCTTCTCCATGACAATAAATACTGACAAAAATAACTGCTTATGCACAAAAGCATCGCGAATATTCGTCTCGATGTGGACAAGGTGATCAGTTGTGGACCTACCTTCCCTGAAACCACACTGTAGGGGATCTAATAGTTTGTTACTTTCAAGAAAATGAAGGAGACGCCGGTTAACCATTTTTTCAAAGAGTTTACATAGGC
The DNA here is from genome assembly GCF_023375885.2 of Dermacentor andersoni. Taxonomy (NCBI): domain Eukaryota; kingdom Metazoa; phylum Arthropoda; class Arachnida; order Ixodida; family Ixodidae; genus Dermacentor; species Dermacentor andersoni. The sequence continues at coordinate 234,990,285 of NC_092815.1, forward strand.
AACTTGTCAACGCTATAGGCCTACAGCTGTTGACCGAAGTTGGGTCCTTGCCGTCTTTTAGTATTGGAATAATTATTGCTTCCTTCCAGGCGGATGGAATGTAACCGGCAGAGAACACAGAGTTGAAGAGTGACAGTAGTGTTTTGTGGGTTTCAGGGTGTAGGTGTTTGATCATTGTATACAATATTCTGTCACTTCCTGGAGCGGACTTGTTGCAGCCATTGAGCGCAGCCTGAAATTCCGCCATGCTAAATGGGCGGTTGTAAGGTTGGTTGCTATTTCCTTTCCGACCCAGAGGCAGTCGTTCCGCTTGTTGCCGGTATCTCAGAAATGTATCTGAAGAGTGGGATGAGCTAGAAATCCTTTCAAAATGTACCCTTAGAGAGTCGGCTTGGTCAATGAGTGTGTCTCCTTGTGTATTTACCAATAGTAGAGGATGAGTTTCGCGGCCTTTTATTTTGTTTACCCTGTTCCAGGCTTTTCTTTCGTCTGTATAAGAATTAATACTAGAGATGTATTTTTGCCAGCTTTCCCTTTTGGCAAGGCGGCGCGTTCTCCTACCTTCTGATTTTATCTTCTTGAAGCTGATCAAGTTCTCGGTAGTTCGGCAGTCGCGAAGGTGACTCCAAGCCTTATTTTGATTTTTGCGGGCTTCCTTACGCTGCTCATTCCACCAAGGAATACTCCGTTTAGAGGGTGATCCATTCGTTTGACGGATACATACTGATGCAGCATCAGTTATAAATGCCGTCAAATATGATACTCTATCATCGATTGAGAGAGTACAGATGTCTTCCCAGGTCAAATGTGTCAGCTCTCTGTATCGTTTCCAGTCAGCACAGTCGACCTTCCAACGTGGCAGATGTGGGGAACACTTATCGCCTTTTGTTAATTTTAAGACAATTGGGAAATGGTCACTCCCATATGGATTTTTGATCACGTCCCACTCCAGGTATGGAACTAGTGTACTTGATGTTATACTTAAGTCAATGGATGAGAACGTTTTCTTCGCCACGCTGTAGAATGTGGGTTCTTTCTTGTTTAGTAAGCATGCATTGGAGGATAAAAGGAACTTTTCTAATAAGCGCCCTAACGTATCACAACGAGAATCTCCCCCGAGGGTGTTATGTGCGTTTAAATCACCTACTACAATGTAAGGTTCGGGGAGTTCTGCGATAAAGCTCTGGAATTCTGTTGTAGATAGTTGATGGCATGGAGGGATTTACAGAGAGCTAACTGTGACTAACTTATCAAATAGCACGGCTCTGATTGCCACTGCCTCAAGGGGCGTCTGCAGATGTAAATGTTGGCAGGCGATACCTTTATCAACTATAATAGCAACACCGCCTGACGAGGTGAGAGCGTCACTGCGATCTTTGCGGTAAATGGCATATTGTTTGAGAAAGTTAGTATGTGAAGGGTTGAGGTGTGCCTCTTGCACACACAGCACCCTTGGATTAAGCTTGCGATCGAGTTCCTTAATATCATCAAGATTGTGTATTAAACCTCTCACATTCCGATGCATTATCTGTGTGTCCAATTGGAAGGGTTTAATGGTGTGTGTCAAGAGATCAATTAGGTTGGCTCAAGAGACCTTTGCAGGCCCCTTGATGCGGGGTATTTCTTTTTTGTTGGCGCGCTCCAGGGAGCAACGCCGTTCCTTCGGCGTCTGAGACGCCGGAGAAGCTTTTGTTACATCCATCGCCTCTTCAGAGGCGCTGGATGACGCCCGCTCAGCGGGCACTCTCGGGGATTTTTCGGGCCTGTCTGCACGAGCAGTGGCCCTGGGACCAGCAGGCTCGGGGGTCTGCTGGCCCTTCGATGTAGGGGTCGTAAGAGCAGGGGGGGCTGATGGCGTAACCGCCGTCACACTCCGTGTGACTTGCGCGGCCGCCAGAGGATGTGGCACTGCCCCCCGGCGCGTCACATCACTGTAGGACGGATTCGATTGGTGGTGGACAGAAAAACGCTTGCGCGCTTCTGGAAAAGAAATGTTTAGTTTGACCTTCAGTTCGATTATTCCTTTTTCTTTCTTCCATAACGGGCACGATCGCGAATAGGCGGGGTGGTCTCCGTCACAGTTAGCGAAGTGGATTGCGGAAGAACAGTTATCTGATGTGTGGTCTTTAGATGCACATTTTTCACAAGTAGCACGCCCTCGGCAGCTCCGAGACCCATGCCCAAAACGCTGATACTTGAAGCATCGGCGTGGATTGGGAATGTATGGTCGTACGCGAAGTTTACAATATCCGGTCTCTATCGAATCAGGCAGTTCACTTGTTCCGAACGTTATTATTACATGCTTTGTTGGAATTTCCTTGTCATCGCGTCTTAACTTAATTCGTTGCACCTTTACAACGTTTTGGTCTTGCCATCCATCCAACAGCTCGCTTTCACTGAGTTCAAGGAGGTCGTCATCAGAAATGACACCATGCACAGTGTTCATTCACCGGTGGGGGCCCACATAGACAGGAATGTGACCAAACGCAACAAGTTTAGTCAGTTTGCTGTATTGAAGCTTGTCACGCACTTCCAGAAGAAGGTCGCCGCTTCCTATCTTAGTTACTTTGTAGCCAGAGCCGATTGCTTCTGTCAGACATTTTGCAACCACAAATGGGAATATTGTACGGACTGTCTTGGTTTCATGTTGACTATGTATTACGTGGTACTTGGGAAATATTTCTTTTTGTTTCATCAGAAAGTTGAACGTTTCGTCGGTGCGCCCCCTCTTCAGGGAGCGATCAGGGAGTGAGGGGAAAGTAGAAGCCATATATAGGATTACATTATTCGACAGGAATGCCCGCCGCCCACCTCGGAGCCCAACCTGGAGACGTCACAGGATTAGAAAAATTCTATTCTGCGTACGCCAGCGGTACGTTCCCACTATAACCTAATATAGATATACCCGAGACTGGATATATTACACAAGGTTAACCCTTGCCGCCCAGAAATTAGGAAGTTAAAAGAAATGAATAGAAGACAGGAAAGATGGAAAGGTGCAAGAGAAAGGCAAAGATGAGGGTAGAGAGAGACAGAAAAAGGCGACTGCCGGTTTCCTCCAGGTGGGTCAGTCTGGAGGTGCCGTCTATGCGAAGCAGAGGCCGAAGAGGTGTCTTGCCTCCGCCGGGGCCTCAAAGGCCCAAACACCCAGCATCGGCTCAACCCCCTCGATCCCCTTTTCCCCAGACACGGCTAAGCCGTGCACGGCTACACGCGGGAGGGTCCAACCCTCGTGTGCTCGGGTACGTGGTGTCGCAACACACCAAACGCCCCTGCGGGGTGCTTTCTTTTCCACTGGATAAAATGGACCAGTAACGCATCACAAGCGCACGTCCAGATACTTCATGGACGAATAAGTTATATATATATATATATATATATATATATATATATATATATATATATATATATATATATATATATATATATATATATATATATATATATATATATATATATATATACGTTACGTGTGGAAAGACACAGACGAAACAGGCTATTTACACTGGAGCCAGACCGCCAGGCTGACACACGCTCGCACCAAGGTATGGTGTGGTATGGTACTCCTTATGCGATGGCGCACACCCACTGTGGGGGATTGGCCAAGGTTTGGGTGAAATTAGGCAATCTTTATTAAATACTAAAATTGGTCAAGCTAACTGGAGGAAACGAACAACAAAAATAAAATGTTTAAGAATTCAAGACAATGTTTTTGTAGCAATTATAAATTCCTCCACGCTTGAGCAAATATCCCTGTGGCACTTTCCAAGAGAGGAGGCTCCTAGAGAAAGGATATTTATAATTGAAAAGCTTAGACCAAGCTGTGTAAATCTTGATTGTAGAATATTTTTTCTTAATGAAGTAAAACGGCAAAAAATGATCTTTTGTTTCATCTCCTCCACAGACTGGGCACAGAGGGGAGGGCACCAGACCAGCCCTGTGACGATAGAAGTTTAATTTTGGTATTCGACAACGTAATCGGGTAAAGATGACTTTAGTTTTTCTGGTGTGAAAGGAATTTTTGGGCCAAGGGAATAGGAGGTGTCGATATTCTGAAAAATTAGCTACAGCTGGGTTCAAAAGTTTTGAATAATTGTATATCTCCTGAATCTAGTATTCGTTAGGTAAGCTATTGTAGGAAGTAATGGTAATACAGGGCCACTGAGGGCGGCTCTCGCGAGACTGTCAGCCATTTCGTTCATGAGTAATCCTTTATGTCCAGGCACCCAAAGCAATCTAATTAAATTTATGTGGGAAGGCACTAGAAAATTAAATGTACGTAAAAGGTTAGTGACCCCATTTGCTGTGAGCGAGGAACACAAGGATAAAGAATCTGTTATTATTACTACCGCCGATATTGACGAATTTAGTTTGCCTAAGGCTAGAACTGCAGCTATAAATTCAGCCAAAAATACGGAAAAGAAGTCCGGAATCAAGGGCACAGACAACTTCGTCGTTCTCGCGGCGGCTCGTCCCTTGAGCATCGCACGATGATATCGTAATACTACCCCCCGGCGGCAAAGGCGCCGTCATGGTGCTGTTAAATCTCCAAGGATGTAGATTCCGGAAATAGGCCGAGAAGGTCTAAGCCGGCACCATGGAAGGGCTCGGCAGGGATGTCGAGCGGTTGCAGGTAACCAGCGGGGAGCTGGGGAGGCTGCTTGCGTCGTTCGCAAAGTTCACAAGCGGCGACGTAACGTCGTACGGAACGGGCAAGGCCCGGCCAGAAAAAAACGGCGACGTACGCGGTCATAGGTTCGAGATACGCCGAGGTGTCCTACCGTTCCTGCGTCGTGAAGCTCTTCTAGAACGGTTGAGCGGAGGTGTTTAGGTATTACAAGTAGGAACTCAGAGCCGTCTGTGTGAAGGTTACGACGGTACAGAGTACCGTCGCGGAGGACGAAGAGGCGTGGAAAGGCATTGGCCAGAGAGTGTTCAAAATGATCGATGAGTGCGCTGATGTAGGCGTCACGACGTTGCTCGTCGGCGAAATGAAGCAGCTGTGATACAGAGGATACGCAAGCAGCACTGGTAATATTGCAGGAGTCAGAGTCGTCAACAGGGTAACGCGACAAGCTGTCAGCGTCTTGGTGCAGGCTGCCAGACTGGTACACCACGGAATATGAAAATTCTTGTAGCCTCAAAGCCCATCGACCAAGCCGGCCTGTAGGATCCTTTAGCGATGAGAGCCAGCCGAGAGCATGATGGTCAGTGACTACGGGAAAAGGGCGACCGTGAAGGTAAGGACGGAACTTCGCAACCACCCAGACAACAGCAAGGCATCCCACTGTCCCAACTGGTTATCTCGTCGTCATGCGTTTGGTGCCACACGCGTGGGGTGCCGCCGAGATAAAAGATGACATTGGCGAGCATGATCGTCGGGTCCCACCTGTTATTAGCACTGGCGTGTTCATAGAGCTTGATCCATTCATCAACGTCCTCTCCCTCCAGGCCAGAGAACACACCTGGGTCGCGATGTTGGGCAACCGCGATGACTGGAGCAGTCGGACAAGCCGAAGCCGTTGCAGAGGCGGTCTCGTCACCGGGAGGCATGATGATAAGCTCGATGTACCGACCACTCCGGAGTTCCGCGGTGCGGACGGGAATCGCTAACCTCCACCAGAATGTTACGCATGGAAAGACACAGACGAAATAGGCTATTTACAGGCTATATACACTGGAGCCAGACCGCCAGGCCGACACTCGCTCGCGCCAAGGGCACAGACCCACTTCGTCGTCGTTCTCGCGGCGGCTCGTTCCTTGAGCGTCGCTCGGTGATATCGTAATAATAAATAAAAGTGATCAATGGGTGTTTTTATTTTCTTTCATTACCCAGAATTCGGCCAGGTGGCGCTGCACCTACGAAAGGTCCGCTCGGCTGCGCTAAACGTGTAACTAAAACGTGAAAATCGCCCGCCGCTCCACTGTCGCTTAGCGGGGCAACTCGGAGCGGAGCGGACCGTCAAGGCGCTCAACTAAAACACTCTATTATCAGACCATCTTTAAGTACATAAAGATTGAATTGCCGGATACGGCAGCGCAATCCGGTGTATGTAACGTCCAAATGCCGAGAAGGACATCTCTGCTTATTCCAGCACCAACCGGGACGTCCGATGTCTAGAGATGCTATGAGCGATAACCTCATATCTTGTAGGCAAAATTTTGTGTACCTTGATCCAGTGACGTCAGCTGTATCTGGTAAAATGGGAATCAAAGGTCTACTTAAAGACGTTCCGGCTGATAAATCTGCCATTTCGTTTAAGTATAATCCGCGGTGGCCAGGGACCTACAGGAAACTATTTTTTATAAAGTTGGAGGGACTAAATTTTGAAACACACTTATTAGAGCTGTGACAAAAGAAAGACGTACACCGGCCTAATAGAACTTGTTCAAAGTAGCAGTAGCTTTGTTCCTTTTGTTCCTATTGTTCACAAAAACAGTATTCACAATAGCTGTATTCGTTGCCGTGGAAAGCGGCGAACATACCGACAAACAATCTGCAACTACGACAGCTGACTATTGATTCGCGGGAAGTTTTCCCAGCGCTAGAACAATCGCTGATAATTCTGAGATTCTGCAATCGAGAAGAGCGCGCACCGACGCCGCCACGCGGGGACGATAAAGTCGATGCTCTCAGCCGTCGCCTTGGTGTCGGCTGGGAAAGACGAAGAAAACAAAGATGGCTAGCGCGCGCTCGATGTGAAAGCACGGCATGCGCCGTTCTGTTCCAGAAGCCTGCTACGCTGGTCCTCTCGTTCTGGTGCTCGGCTGCGATCACACCCATTTCCGACAGCGGTGACCCGGGCGAACGCGCCTTAACTGGTCGGAGCGCCAGTTCAGCCCACTACGTCGGCGTATGGTTCGCGCAGTTTGAGGAGGCCCTGAAGCTGAAGAACATCTGGATCCACGAGTTCAAATACGAGGTGCTCTTCCACGTCCTGCAACTTGACCGCCAACCCTCCTTCAGGGTTCGATCACCTGGCCAGCACCCCTACGACGAGTTACGGCAGGCCATGCTGAACTTGTATGGCGCTACGTACATCTTCCTGAAGTTGACCCCACGGTACGAGACTCATCTCTGCCGACACCCTCACGGCCAGCACCAAGCGCGTTTCTCCCTGTGCCCGTATACCATCGTCATCGGGCCAGCCTTCTTCCCTCGACCTGCCACGATATCATCTCGTCGACCGACAGGTGCGCTACCCCAGCCTCAGGCTTTCACCAGGGATCTCTTTCGTGCAAAAACGCGCACAGTGTTCTCGTCAAGGGTATCGGCACGACAATGACACCAGCCACTTCATCGCGTTTCTCGCCACCAACGATCGCACCTGACAGGGGTTACATCGCCACCCCAACGCCGGCTCCCGCACCTCGCGCCATCGGGTCTGTCTCAAACAATATCGCACCTTCCACTGGGCCCCCAAACAACCTTCCGCCCGATCCGTCAGCACCGTTCGCTGAGCAAGCCTCCGAGTCGGCGCGCGAGGTCTGCACGTTGCCGACACCGCTACCACCGATCGCGTGCCAAATGTCACCACCGCGGACGCAAACCACGATCTTATGCAACACTCGAGATCGAATAAGACAGTTCCCGGCACTGTTGGCGCAGGTCACTTCACCCTTCGAAATCTTCACCTCCGCGGGCGTTCGAGCCTCGTCGCTGTACGCCTCACGGCCTCGTTCCGCTCCCGGTTTTTACGATGTCGCAATGTGGTGCCGCATCCGGCGTCAACCGTCCCCACCGAAGGAGCAGACATTCCTGTAGTGTTGGTCAGCAGAAGAACGAGACAGATGTTAACCCATATCACACCAGACGCAAGACCCCTTTATTCATGCGAGCACTCATATATATATCCGGGCAACAGTGGTGCCATCTCTTTATGGGCTTTGATAGTTATGCAACTAAGGGCACCTAGTGTCGCCCTACGACCACTACATCCACCCCTTCCTTAATACAGACATATTCACAAAGCCAGTCAATGTTTATATCCAAGCACATAGTCCTGAAACCTTAAGCAGCAGAAGCTTGATGTGGGCGAGTTGGTTGAGCATACTTGATGAAAAAAGAGCGCTACGAAGACGAGGACGAAAGAACAACATGTACGACAGACAGTCTGCCGTACATGTTGTTCTTTCGTCCTCGTCTTCGTAGCGCTCTTTTTTCATCAAGTCCTGAAACCTTGCCAGTGGTCTTCTGTCTCTTGTGGACCGGCGAAACGCTGGCGGCTCACCAGCAGTTTCGATGACAACGGAAGCACTGTCACCATCTTCTGAAGCTATTGACGGGGATAGCTTCAACTGTCCAGAGGTTCTGCCAGGTGTCCGTGGACTTGGCAGCGAAGAGGCTTGTGCTCCGTGTAGAGGCGCAGTTTGGTAGTCGTCATCCCACCGTACCACATGTTGTGGCGATGCTCCCGTTGGGACTGCAGTCAGCTGTGAGGCATTCCAAGTTCGACCGTCTTCCAGGCAGAAGGACCAACGCCCTATGCGCTAAAGGATCTTCATTGGAGGTCCAAAGCTGGGAGTACCTTTCGGACCAGGAATTGGTTTCTTAACGCGCACATACTTCCCAACTAGGAACTGCGGTACTCGGGCTGCTCTTCGTCGATCAGCGTACACTTTGTTGTTGAGCTGGTGCTCTTTCACCCTCTTCCGAAGTGAGGACATCTCCGGAGCGGGGTTCGTGAAGAAGTTAGAGGTGGGATGTCCGATGACGTCCAAGGATGTCCTGATGTGCCGGCCATGCAGAAGTACTGCAGGAGAAAGGCCAGTGGTACTGTGAGGAGTAACTCTGAAGATCCCCAAGTACACTGTAACAGTGTTCTTCACTGGTCGCTGCTCTAGCAAGGCCAACTGAATATAAGATTTGAGCACACGGTTGAACCTTTCCACCTGTCCATTTGCCTGTGGGTGATACACAGCCGAGAAGATTTGCTTGATGCCCCTGTCTTGAAGAAAGGACTCGAATTCTCGGGATGTAAATTGTGGTACATGATCCGAGACCAGTTCGTCGGGGTAGCCTTCCCGTGCAAATATTGACAGGAGGAAGTCCACCACTTTAGTGGAAGACACATCCCTGCAGAAAGCAACTTCTGGCCATTTGGAAAAATAATCAACCGATATAACGAAATGGCAGTCGGCTGGTGCACGCTCAAATGGGCCCACAATATTGTCACGTGGTAGTGACGATAAAGAACACAGTATATAGCAGTACTGTGAAAGACAAAACTAGCTTTTATTGGGCGAACCTGTGCCCACAAAACAGGCTACACTTAAAGCACAACGATAGCGGCGAACACAGTCGGCGATCGTCGAAAATCTGATCAGCGGGTCAAGCGCGTCGGCTTTTATACTGCAGTCGTCGAATGTTCCAGACTAATCGTTCGGACCCGCGTGCCTTCCACAAAGTTCTACACCATTCGCGTCACGCGATGAAATCAGATAACACAGGGTTCGGCGACAACAGCCGGATAGAAGCATCGATAACTTTCCAGAAACTTCGGCTACATGCAGGCGCATCCCGCGCTGTGCGATTACATTTGTTAGGCGGCGAAACGTGGTCGCCCGATAAAGATAAGTACACGCGTCAATATCAATAGCTATCTTGCTCCAAGGTTTATCGGAAGGGCCACTGGCTGTAGTGGAGTGGGATAGCTCTTAGCACTTTTGTGTGCCGACTGACAGACCGTGCAGTTTCGGATGGCAGTCTCTACTTGTTGTAAAACAAGATTGCGCTTATTACGGTGCCTCTAGCGGCAAATGTTGGAACTAGCGTAAGCATCCCGAAGTGATCCTACTATGCTGGTTTTCTTAGCAGCAGCGCGCGGTCGATTTTTTCGCCCTCTGTGGCCATTTGTTGAACTTGAGAATGTGCGGGACTTGGTAATACTACACGCCCGCGATCGCACGTGGTTCTTTGCGCCTGCCTTCCGCATCTGGCGTCCCTGATTCGAAAAATTGTTCGCTCTTGTTTCAATGGACAGGTGCTCCTTCATGAACGTTGCGTGGCGATAAATCTTGATAAAAGAAAGAAATTCACCCAGAAACTCCACTGGGAGTTGTCTAAGTATGTGTAAGCATTGTGCCATTTGTTCATCTCCATGCAGCCTGGTGTCATTATCCAGGTTATGAAACTTGATCCAGCCATTACCAACGACAGACAACGACGAACGCAATGCCAAGTGCATCGTCATGATACTTTGATTTGCATTTAACTGTAATGCTACACGCCCGCGATCGCACGTGGTTCTCTACACCTGCCTTCGCAACCTGGCGTCACTGATTCGATAAATTGTTCGCTCTCGTTTCAATAGACAGGTGCGCCTCCATGAACGTTGAGTGTAGATAAGTCTTGATAAACGAAAAAAATTCACTCAGAAACTCCATTCGGAGTTGTCTAAGTATGCGTCAGCTTTGTGCCACTTGTTCATCTCCATGCAGCCTAGTGTCATTATCCATGATATGAAACTTGATCCAGCCAGTTCCAACGACAGACAACGACGAACGCAATGCGAAGTGCGTCATGTTACTTTGATTTGCATTTAACTGTAATACTAAACACCCGCGATTGCACGTGGTTCTTTACGCCTGCCTTCCGCATCCGGCGTGCCTGATCCGAAAAATTGTTCGCTCTCATTTTAACGGAGAGGTGCGCCTCCATGAACGTTGCGTGGCGATAAGTCTTGATAAACGAAAAAAATTCACTCAGAAACTCCATTCGAAGTTGTCTAAGTATGCGTCAGCTTTGTGCCACTTGTTCATCTCCATGCAGCCTAGTGTCATTATCCATGTTACGAAATTTGATCCAGCCAGTACGAACGACAGACGACAAACACAATGCGAAGTGCGTCATCACGTTACTTTGATTTGCAGTTAACTGTAATTCTATACGCCCGCGATTGCACGTGGTTCTTTACGCCTGCCTTCCGCATCTGGCGTCACTGATTCGAAAAATTGTTCGCTCTCGTTTCAATGGAGTGGTGCTCCTTGATGAACGTTGTGTGTCCATAAGTCTTGAAAAAAGAAAGAAATTCACTCAGGAACTCCTCTGGGACTTGTCTATGTATGCGTCAGCATTGTGCCACTCGTTCATCTCCATGAAGCCTGGCGTCATTATACATATTATGAAACTTGATCCAGCCAGTACCAACGACAGTCGACGAACACAATGCAAAGTACGTCGTCTTGATACTTTGACTTGCATTTACCTGTAATACTATACGCCCGCGATCGCACGTGGTTCTCTACACCTGCCTTCCGCACCTGACGTCACTGATTAGATAAATTATTTGCTCTCGTTTTAATGTAGAGGTGCGCCTTCATGAACGTTGCGTGGCGATAAATCTTGACAAAGGAAAAAAATTCACTCAGAAACTCCTTTTGGAGATGTCAAAGTATGCATCAGAACTGTACCAATTGTTCAATTCATGCAACCTGGTGTCATTATCCATGTTATGAAACTTGATTCAGCCAGTACCAACAACAGACAACCATGAATGCAATGCGAAGTGCGTCATCATGTTACTTTGATTTGCATTTAAGTGTAATGCTACACGCCCGCGATCGCACGTGGTTCCTTACGCCTGGCTTCCGCATCTGGCGTCACTGAATCGAGAAATGGTTCGCTCTTGTATTAATGGAGAGTTGAGCCTTCATGAACGTTGCGTGTCGATAAGTCTTGATAAACGAAAAAAATTCACTCAGAAACTCCAATCGGAGTTGTCTAAGTATGCGTCAGCTTTGTGCCACTTGTTCATCTCCATGCAGCCTAGTGTCATTATCCATGTTACGAAACTTGATCCAGCCAGTACCAACGACAGACGACGAACACAATGCGAAGTGCGCCATCATGTTACTATGATTTGCATTTAACTGTAATACTACACGCCCGCGATCGCACGTGGTTTCTAACGCTTGGCTTCCGCATCTGGCGTCACTGATTCGAAAAATGGTTCGCTCTCGTAGTAATGGAGAGTTGAGCCTTCATGAACGTTGCGTGTCGATAAGTCTTGATAAAAGCAAGCAATTCACTCAGAAACTCAACTGGGTCTCGTCTAAACATGCGTCAGCATTGGGCCACTTGTTCATCTCCATGCAGCCTGGTGTCATTATCCATGTTATGAAACTTGCTTCAGCCAGTACCAACAGACAACGATGAATGCAATGCGAAGTGCGTCATCATGTTACTTTGATTTGCATTTAACTGTAATACTACACGCCCGCGATCGCACGTGATTTTTTACGCCTGCCTTCCGCATCTGGCGTCACCGATTCGAAAAATTGTTCGCTCTCGTTTCAATGGACAGGTGCTCCTTCATGAACGTTGTGTGTCGATCAGTCTTGATAAAAGCAAGAAATTCACTCAGAAACTCCACTGGGACTTGTCTAAGTATGCGTCAGCATTGTGCCATTTGTTCATCTCCATGCAGCCTGGTGTCATTATCCATCTTATGAAACTTTATCCAGCCAGTACCAACGACAGACGACGAACACAATGCAAAGTGCATGATCTTGATACTTTGAGTTGCATTTAACTGTAGTACTACGCGCCCGCAATCGCACGTGCTTCTTTACGCTTGCTTTCCACATCTGGCGTCACTGATTCGAGAGATTGTTCACTCTCATCTTAATGGACAGGTGCGCCTTCATGAACGTTGCGTGTGTACAAGCCTTGATAAAGAAAGAATTTCACTCAGAAACTCCACTGGGATTTGTTTAAGTATGCGTCAACATTGTGCCACTTGTTCATCTCCATGAAGCCTGGTGTCATTATCCATGTAATGAAACTTGATCCAGCCAGTACCAACGACAGACAACGACGAACGCAATGAAAAGTGGATCGACTTGATACTTTGATTTGCATTTAGCTGTAATACTTCAAGCCCGCAATCGCACGTGCTTCTTTACGCTTGCCTTCCGCACCTGGCGTCACTGATTCGAAAAATTGTTCGCACTCGTTTTAATGGAGAGGTGCGCCTTTATGAACGTTGCGTGGCGATAAGTCTTGGTAAAAGAAAGAAATTCACTCAGAAACTCCACTGTGAGTTGTCTAAGTATACGTCAGTTCAAGGATTCGCGCACACTCTGGCTAGAGCAGACACAGCATACACGGATCTTCTCAGTATTGCACAGCAGTGCGTTTTAAGGTTCTGACTGAATGAGTTGATTAGGTGTTGGAACCATTCTGTTCGGCAATGTAAACCGCAACTCGTGAACTTAAAGGATTAGATCTGCCTATGTCGTGAGTGTGCTTTTCGCGGCGATGAGCAGTATGGACAGCACGCAGCATAGCTTGTTTGAACAAGCGTTCATTGTAGAACCAAAGGTAAGCAACACTTCACTAAGCATATCGGTGTCAAAGCCCATGAGTGTGTAAAATTGTACGGCATAGCCCACCTGGAGCGAATGATGTGTCGCGGGATAGATTTAAATTATTGTAATTGTGAATGTTTATCAGATACTGTACCCATATGGTTTAAGCAGGCTGAACCATTTCGAAGAAGTTTCACAATTCTACACAATCCTATTCATTGCATTTGCAGGTAAACCATTTGCAGGCACTTTTGATGCAACCACTGGAGCCATGGATTATTATTAAAGAAGACGGAATGGTGAAGGCAGCACACTGTACGTGCATTGCGGGCTTTGGTGAGGCTTGTTCTCACATAGACGCAGTTCTTTTTTATTTCGAGGCAGCAGCCCCATTTCAAGAGAGCCAGGCCTGCACAGACAAGACAAACAAATGGTTGCCACCTTATATGACCAATTTGGCTTGTGTACCAATTGCTGAGATAGACTTTTCATCATCCAATGCGAAAAGACGGCATCTCAGTGAAACAAAGCACCCTTTTGCAAAGAAAGGTAAAGCTCGGATGGAGAGTCCATCAAAAGAAGAATGGGCTGCCTTCCTGACCAGCGTAAAAAATACTGGAGTGCAGTCTGCAGTGCTCTCACTCACGAAGAGTTATTGCGACGACTTCATTCCATTCTCTCATAAGTATTCTGCAGCTGTTCTTGGGAAGCTGACCCGTGACAAACCAGCAACATGGGACAACATCAAGAGGAGTGCCAGATGTTTGCACAAGCGCTCACTGTAGAACCGAAGGTAAGCAACACATTGCTTTTGACATCATGTAAACGTAAAACCTTGGTGTGCTTAACAAGCTGTAGCATAATGGTAGCCTTACAATAGTGTAGTAGTATGCAATTTTGGTGCATCTGAGGTGTGAAAGCTGCATTTTCAAAGAGAGTACAGTTTACTGGTCAGTTAAGGTTTCCGTAAGGAGCATGGAATTTATGCATTCCTTCAGGCAGTATTTTGCTAAAGTATTTATTTTTTAAATCTTGGCGTAAGGGCTTGTGATTGTTAGGTAATGGGCAGAATGGCAAAGCACTTGTATTTTCCATGTCAGTAGTCAATGTGAGTGATGCCAGTTCATAAACTTGTTGCATTGCAACACCTTCACTGTTTGAGTGGCCTCTGTTTTGAACATGCAGGTATGTCAGGCTGTAGGGGCAGCATCTTCTGTTTGGTTTTGGTTTGCATTCCGAGCAAGAAGGACGACGTTATCGACCGTGTATGCAGTCTGCCGAAGCCTCCTCTACAAGTCGTCCATACGCCTCAACAAGAGGATGTGGCATGTCCAACTTGTCTGTACTTTTCTGCAACTCGAGCACTCGTAGAGGGAAAAAAACTATTCCAGACCAAGATTATTTGTTGAATTACAGTAATGACAACATATGCTGAATTCACTGAAATGGCACAACAGACTTGCAGAGATTAGTCAAGGCAGAGCATACTGTCACAATTTTGTCCAGTTGTGCTACTGTGTCTCCACTTCTTACCATCACAAGCTCGATTGGAATAATCGAGGACGAAATTGCGCACTTCCGACGCAACAACCCAATGACTCTCTCTACATGTATGCGAACATTGGCTATCTTCCATGTCTTATCCACCTTTCAGGCCGTGAGCTGTCGGTTCACTTTTGTGAGCGCTGGCACTTTAAGACGTGCACAATGAATCCCTACGGCATCGGCAATAGTGAACTCTCGATCCGCAAGCACAGTGTCTCCTGGTAAAAGGTTGGTTAGGATACCACAGTGCTCGGTCAGGAGCTTGTCGCTTGTACGCCCGCCCCATCCTTTACAGATGTAGGTGATGGAACCCCGAGATGTAATTCCAATGAGATATTTTACAGTATTATGATGCTTGTATCGTGACCACACCTGAGGGTGGAAGAACTAAAAACAACCGTTATAAGAACACTTCGAAGCAGTCAATTATTACAGCCACTCTAGTTCCAAATGCTCTACGAAAGCACATGGGCATGGCTAGTTGCAGCTCCTCCCGACCTGGCCACTCCACAAGTTGGCTCAGGCGTATGTGCACGACATCAAGCCACCGTTCCAAGATCCTTGTCACTGTGGCTTGGCTGACCTATAGAAGAAAGATGCATCAGTGCCCACAGCTGGAGGTATCGTGTTACATTGTAAGATTCTTTACATCTTTTCAAATGCTGTTTTATGCAATGCAATGCATAACAATGATTATTTTCCTACAAAACATTGTCGCCTGGTGTCTGCTAGCGCCATCACGTCGTGGCCGTCAATTGATACAGTCACTAACAATCACGTCTGTTCTCAAATCATCCGGC
This sequence comes from Dermacentor andersoni, assembly GCF_023375885.2. NCBI lineage: Eukaryota > Metazoa > Arthropoda > Arachnida > Ixodida > Ixodidae > Dermacentor > Dermacentor andersoni. The sequence goes on from NC_092815.1 coordinate 235,005,941, forward strand.
TGTATTGGGTTCTCGTTCGAGGGCAATGGGGGTAAGCCACCACTGTAGCTGCCTCGTGCATTCCTTTTACTAAAGCACCCGTCTTGATAAGTTTAAAGCATGTCAACTTACATTTACACTTCGCAATTATGTACATTCATCACAGCAGCTAACGAATCACAAGAAAAAATGTTTTCATTTATGATAACCATTCCACAATGTTTATAGTGCATTTGTGACCTTGCTAAAAACTTGCACCGATGCATAATGCGCAAATATTATTGCGAGAGCAATGCTTTAATGTTGCTCGAGGTGTAGTAGAAAGCAAAAGCGAGCAAAAAGGGCATGCCATACCTGCCCTCTGCAACATCTGTAGGGTTTGTTGTGTACCCTAACTGAAGACTTGGTGCACAGTCTCGGTTTGTCTCATCCATCAGATAATATGGCTTTCCTGCAAGTTAAATAAATACAGGCGCGCATGTCAGTACCGTGTCTTCCAGGGATATGTCAAGGTTAGAGAAAAGTCCAAGCGACAGCTTTTTACAAAAGACGTTGCAAGTGAGCTTAAACAATTCAACTGCGCCCGTGCACGCTTACAGTGCAAATTAACATCGCCTACGTCAATAAAACGGCGGTTAGGAAAGCGTGAATATCCAGAGTACCACAAATTTAACTGCCCTTTTCTAAGTTGCTTGGTGACGCGACAACACACACTTGCGCAAGCCTAAAATGCGTGGAGCTTAAACAATTCAGGTGCGCACGCGGGCAGTGCACATTAACACCGCCTACGTAAATAAAAAAAGTGGTTATGCAAGAGTGAACATCGGAGTACCACAAGGTTTAACTGCCCTTTTCAAAGCTGCTTGGTGACGCAACAGCACACACATGCTCAAGAATTAATTACTACGTGGAGCTTAAATAATTCAGCTGCGACCGCGCGCCATGGCAGTGTACATACATTTATGTCGCCTACGTCAATAAAAAAGCGATTATGTAAGCGTAAACATCGGATCGGAGTACCACAACTTTAACTGCCCTTTTCCAAGCATCTTGGTGACGTGACAACAAACACACTCATGCTCAACCATAATATACGCGTAACTGCAACGTTTAGAATGTAAACTGGCACTTACCAGAAATGAAATGAACACTGCACACTTTGTGGTTGGGATAATTTTTGTCGACGTCAGCGCGACAAATGCGGCGACACCAGTCGGCACGACGCCTTTCCAGCAATTCTTGCGTCCTGCTGCATTGGTTGTAGATGACTGAAGGCACTCCACAGAACTTAACCTCGTTTGTGTCCTCGCTGTTTTTTTTTGCCATGACCTATTGCTGCATCCATAAACTACGCAATTTACCATGACTGCTGTTACTTACTGCTACTGCACTACCGTTCAGCTGCTCCTCCGCTAACTGACGAGCTTCGCAAAGTGGCCAAAATCATGGCGCACCAGAAGCGGAACAGCTCGCACCCTTCCCATCAGCCCGTGCGGAAGCGTGGGCGTGTCAGTGAATACAACCTATACGTAGTTAGGGTCAACGTTACTAGACTAGGTTCAGTAGTAAAACTCTCCGTAGGCGCCGTACATTGCGGGTGCCCCCGTGTCTTGACTTGCCGCCAGAGGGCGGGAGCACCGCAGGTAGCTGTACGTGGGCGCAGCTGTGCGTTGGCGAAGCGGCTCGGGTCCTCCGACTTCGCAACTTACGTACTCAGCAAGTGTTTTCATCGATGCGTTTTTAAATGTTTGTATAGTCTCGCGTTTAGGAGATTGATTAAAAAACTTTACGTAGCTATAAAAATGCTGCGGTGCTGCCCCAGAGTGCGTTGTGGAGTCCTTAGTCCAGGGCCGCAGCAGCCGCGGCCGTCCACTGTGCTCTATATTAATCAGCTGCTGCTGATGAGTAGCTGTAAGTAGCTGAGTAGTAGTTGTAATCAGCTGTTGCTACTTAGTACTAGTTAATTATTAATGCGAACGCATGGTATGACTCACGAGGCGATGTTAGTGCGACCACACGATGGTCCAAAAAAATGTCACGGGAACCCAAGGAACCAATCGAGGCAGTTCACAACGCCAGTTAAGGCAGAGTGAATTAGGCGAAGTTAATTAAGGCACAGTTAATTAAAATAGAGTTGAGGCACTCGAACACACGACCATTGGGGGAACCTTCCGAACCCGCGACCGTTGGCGTCAATTAGGGCGATGTTAATTAAGACCCAGTTTCTAAGATATAGTTAAGGCACTCGAAACCACGACCTTTGGTGTTCATTAAGGCGATATTAATTAAGACCCATTTTCTAAGATATAGTTAAGGCACTCGAAACCACGACCTTTGGTGTTCATTAAGGCGAAGTTAATCAAGGTAGATATAATGAAGGCACAGGTTTAATTACGATAGAGTTCATTACGACACTCGAACCCACTAGCATTGGAAGTCGAACCCACTTACTTTCGTGGTAATTAAGGCGAAGTTAATTAATTTATAGTTAATTAGGGCACTCGAAACCGCGGTCGTTGGTGACAGTTGAAGCCTCGACCTTTGGTGGTGGAAATGAATTACCTAACTAGGCGAATTATTTAATTAATTCGTCAATTATTTATTAAGGGAACATTGATTAGGCAATGATTAATTCATATATTACGCATTACCTAACTAGGCGGATTAAAAATAATTTGAATATCTCTAAGCGACGGCAAACAACATTACCTTGGTTGTGTCCAGCTACGCGGCATTCGCATATTTTAAAGCTCTTGCTGAAGTTAGCTGGGACACACGGTATATACACTCTCTAAGCACTTCATTTCAGGTTGAAAAAAAAATGAAGCTAGCACTATTTCTTCCATCAGAGCACCACATCCACAAGTGCAATGTTGAAACCTACGTGAGCTTTGCTCGCTTGCGAGCAGACTTGCACATTCAAAGTAGGTTCTCGCTGGAGGAACGGAGCATAAATATGCATTCGCGTCACCAAATGAAATTGGATGACACGGCCCGTAAATCTTCAAAACGCACACGGCATTTAAAACGCACAAGAGTGTCGCAAAAATGCACCGAGACTGCAGCAAAAAGAGCATGTTTACAACGCGCCAAAATAAATAAACAACGTACAGTGCTTAGTGCGCGTGCGCGCCGTGCTGACCGAGCAAAGTGCGACAGCAGCGCCAAGAGAGGCGAGGATCGGTGGTGGGTCCACGCTGTCACGGGAGTTTGGAAACTGAAGCTAGTCTAGTAACGTTGGTTAGGGTGGCATCTAGCCACCCTAAAATAGTATGCACGTGACGTCACATCCGCTGTTGTCGTCTGCTTCCGCAACACGGAGGAAGGAAACTAAGGAGAGGCCCTGACGTCACTCTTTGTGAAGCAAAAGTGAAGCCAGAATTTGGCGTTGCTCATGGCGATGCTCCGCCTTTTGGGCCACCCTCCTCTCTTGTTTACATCTTTCGCGAAACCACGCCGCGCTGTGCGTGGTGTCGCGCGCTCGCGCAACATCTGGCAGAGCACGGTGCAGGTAACACAGCGCAACAAGACACGGTGACTAACGCAAACCCGCCCACTCAGCGCCTTTGCCACGGCCCGAAACCTACCAGAGCAACACGTGTGAGCGCTCAAAACCATAACAACGCCGCCATTGTGGCCCAAAAGGCGTGGCCATACAACAAAAAAAATAAAAAAGCAGCAAAAAAATGAGAACCGACTACGTCATTTCCGCCACACTTTTCTCCTAGCGCGCGGAGGGGGTAGGGCCTCTCCTTAGTTTCCTTCCTCCGTGTTCCGCAATCTTGGGGTACCTTATCAGCAGTAAAGCCCCTCTATACACGTTTCCGCCGACCAGCGGCGGTGGCGCGTGGATAGAGGGGCTTGTAGGGTGCCTCGATGCCAGCGCCGCCGTCGGCGCTGGCCGTCGTCGCCACCGGCGGCGCTGGCATCGAGGCACCCTAGGGAGGCACCCTCCCTGCTATTCATGCTTTATATGATAAGCATGGAAAGAAGGTTACAACGAAGCAATCTAGGGTATAATCTGTCGTACAGATTAGGCGAAAAGGTTGTTGAGCAACGACTACCGGGTTTAATGTATGCGGACGATGTTGTACTGTTCGCAGATAGCCAGGAAGATTTGCAAACTCTGGTTAATTACTGTGGGGACGAAGGAGACAGTTTAGGTTTCAGTTTTAGTGCAGCTAAGTCCGGTGGGATGTTTTTCAACGATACAACTGATCAGGAGCTTACAATATAAGGCCACGAAATACCCCGAGTGGCCGAATACAAGTATCTCGGGGTTTGGATAAACAAAGGGCAGATGTACACGGAAAAGCACGAACAGTCTCTAATAGCAAAAGGGCGAAGAGATGCCGGGATAATGAAACATAAGGCATTGTGGGGTTACAACAGGTATGAGGTACTGAGAGGCATTTGGAAGGGAGTAATGGTGCCGGGGCTTACTTTCGGGAATGCGGTCCTGTGTTTAAGGGCAGAGGTTCAGTCGAGACTAGAGGTAAATCAGAGAGCTGTGGGAAGGTTAGCACTAGGTGCCCACGGGAAAACCACAAACGAAGCAGTACAAGGAGATATGGGCTGGGCGTCATTCGAAGCACGGGAAGCTCAGAGTAAAATCCTATACGAAAAACGTCTGAGGAAATTGGATGATAACAGGTGGGCAGCTAAGGTGTTTAAATACCTATACAGAAAGAGCGTTGACTCACAATGGCGGAAAAGAACTAGAAAGCTAACCAGTAAGTATGCCAGACACGAGGACGAAAAAGGACAGAGCATTAAACGACAGGTTAAAAATGCGGAAGGTAAAAATTGGATAAATTCAATGGGAAATAAGCATAGTGTAGAACTATATCGATACTGGAAACAGCAGATCAGGAAGGAGGCGTTTTATGATAACTCAAGAGGCAGTGCCCTACTCTTTGAAGCTAGATCAGGATGTCTTAGAACGCGGAGCTATAAAAAGAAATTTAACGAAGAAGAAGACACATGTACTGTGTGTGGTAAATATGTAGAAACAATGGAACACCTCATACTAAAATGTGATGGTATCAACCCCGATGTCGATGCGGCCACAGTCACCCTTCCTGAGGCCCTAGGGTTCAGAGATAATGATAGTCATATAAATAAAGGTGCGGTGGAAATTAGCAAAAGGCGATTGGAGGATTGGTGGCTCAAAAGCAGAGAGGTGACATAAGGTTAAAAGGGTAGGAAGACGTATTTAAAGAAAATCGAGAAATTCAATAACACACAACACAGATAAAAATAAAAGGCAAAATAAAAATCTGAGCATGGTGGCAACTGCCATCGCCCCGTTTCAAAGGGGACGCTCCTACCTTCCATCCATCCATCCATCCTAGGGGTATTCCAGCCACTGTACTAGGGGTTTCAATCAACAGGCGCGCGCATATGGACGCGCCACTGGTGGCGGCCTCATGGCGGCCTTGCGCAAAACACACGGGAGAGGAGCCAGCCGCGCGCCGTAGTTGCATAGTAGTTGGTTGTGTCGTTGATAGTGCTTCTCTGTCTTATTCACGTTTTCAGAGCAAAATAGGCAACACCCTTCGCATGTGTGGGGTGGCCAAAGCTTCAAGAAATGTATGAGAAGAATTGTTGCAGGGTGGGGGGCTCAAATACTGGCGAAAACGTGCCGGCGATACGGTTCTAATCATTCCACGCAAAGCATCATCAGCGGGAGCAACAGTAGCAATGAATAGTCGCTTCGGTGGGAAATTTCTTGTTCTCATCCTTTCCTTTTTCGTGTCGGTGTTTTTTTCCACTCGGTTATAGTTAGACGCGTAACCGACGAAGTTCGTCTGCAGTGCAGCATGCGGTTTAAAGGCATTCCGCTAAAGTTCGGAATGCCGTTTGCCGCTTATATTGTTTTCCGCTTCTTTACCGCGTTGCGCTAGCTAGGCAGCACGACTGCACGAGCGCATTGTGTTGTATGTTAAAGCTGCTGAAGTTTGCAAGAGCTGAAATTGTTGCTTTAATGTGGCCCGGTAAGTTCTCGCATCAGCTGTCACGCACTTCATGTTTTTACATCTATTTTATGCGTGGCTTCACACATGTTTAACTATTGCTAGTTTCTTCATCCATAACTCTTGTTGATTCTTTTGAGCTGCGAGGTTTTCACCCTGCCTCGTTTGTAAAGGGTATAAATCACGCTGTGTCTTATCGGAATGATACCAAGCAAGTGCTTTTTTCTTTATAATAAAGCAACAGCTTTATTCTTTTCGCCCGAGGGCATCTTAGATATTGTGGTTTTGGGGGAAAATGTGTTTAGAAAATAGGTAGTTCCGGGCGAGAATTGCTAATTTAGTTGCTGCAATGGTATTTTTGTTACATTTTTAGCTGAAAAGTTCGCATCACGTTTGGGAAGTCATCACACCTCGATGCTGTCCAAGCATTTCATTTCATTTCATTTTATTTGTGCCCATTTACAAGCAAATGGAGGGGGCAAGGTAAAAGCTGCTTATTGGCAGCTTGAGTGGTCCCTGGCCCCCTTTACATATTGGCAGACCGGTGGCAAAGAACACTATCAGAAATAAAAAAATAAAGAACAGTGGGCTACAACAAATAAATTACATATCTTTCATTGAATACATATGGTTTTACGGAACCATGGCGATTTAAATGGTAGTTTTCACCAGACATGAGCTCCGATGGTGTCAAGGCATGGATGTCAATGCCGGCTTCTAGATAAGAATTTAGTAGCCGTGGCAAGGTATTTGCGACCCTTTGGTGGCCGTAATTTGTCCTCGAAAAGGGTATGAGCCATTTTTCATGGCTGCGCGTCTCATATGTGGGTGTATTCTCTTTTAAGTTTGCTATATTTGTTATTAAGTTGCTTCTGTTTTTTACCTGAAAGTAGTAGGTGCGTAGGAGGGTTTGTTTGTAGAGATGATGACTTCTTGTTATGTTGTACTTGGTAAAAAGACTCTCAGTGTGCGAGTTGTATGGTACATTTGCGATAGCGCGTATTATCTTTTTTTGCATCAATAGTATTTTAGAGTGATTGGAAGCTGATTTCGTGCCCCATACAAGATGGCAATAATTTACATGCGAGGCAAACAGTGCATTATAAATGATCAATTTAGCTGACGTTGGTAAAAGGTAGCGATTTCGACGTAGTATACCTGTTACGCGGCTCAGTTTCTGGAGCACAAAATCCACGTGAGCGTCCCATTGCAATGTGTCGGTAAAATATACGCCAATTACTTTTACCGTGTCAACAACCTCCATTTTCTCAGAGTTGTAAAATATGTTGTGGGTCAATGGAGTACATGTACCTCTTGTTTTAAAGATGACTGTTTGTGTTTTATTCGAGTTTACTTTTAAAAAGTTGGCCTGGCTCCATTTTGAGAGATTGGTTACTAGGTTGTTCGCTGCACCAATGAGGCCTGTATAAGAGTTGTTTGATAAAAAAACACTCCTATCATCTGCGTAGTTTATAAATTTTGCTTCTCGGTGGATAACAACTATGTCGTTTATGTAGATGTTAAACAAAAATGGGCTAAGGATACTTCCCTGAGGGACACCTGTTTGTATTTTTCGTGTAGATGATATGCTAGTGTTTATAGCCATATATTGCTGTCGGTTTCTAAGGTAGGATGTCAGTAACTGAAGAGGAAGGCCCCTGATGCCATATCTTTCAAGCTTAAGTATTAGGAGGTCATGATTTATGCAGTCGAACGCTTTTGTGAAATCTATGAATAGACCAATTACAAGTGACTTATTTTCGAGGTTCTGCAGTATATATTCTTTCTGTGCTACTAGTGCTAGTTCTGTTGATTTACCTTGTTGAAAACCGTATTGAGCGTCTGTTATTAGTATATGTTTATTGCTGAAAGATGTTAATTGGTTAAGAATTATTTTTTCAAGACCTTTAGAAAACTGCGGGAGAATAGATATCGGACGGTAATTTTTTAAATCAAGCTTGTCACCTTTCTTATATAATACAATTACTTTTGCAATTTTCATTTTTTCAGGAAAAGTACCTGATGTTATGCATAAGTTATAAATATAAGCTAACATAGGTGCAATGTCACAAATGACGTGCTTGATAGGTCTTATTTGGAGGCCATCAGCATCGCAGCTACATGAATTTTTCAGTTTGAGAAAAATTGAACAAACCTCGGTAGGGGTTGTCGCTTGGAAAAAAATAGTGTCCATAGTTGCAGGGAATTGAAATGTACATGGTGGGCTTAGTGATAAATGGGAATCAGTGTCTGTAAAGTAATCATTAAATGCGTTAACTAAATGATCTCCGGTTAAACTGCATCCGTTTACATAAACTTTCTTTATAGGTTCAGTGTTCTGTTTACGTCCCATTAGTTCATTTAACTTGTTCCACATCTTCTCTGTACTCGGCGTGTTAAGCAGACTTAACACGCCGAGTGATTTGTTTGTTTCACAACGTAGTCCCTCCTTGCATGTGAATTTTGTACTCAAGTGAATTCTTTCTTATTATATGCTTACGTCGCAGAGGACTAAACCCGGCATTTTGCCGCCAGCGCTCATCTTCTTTGACTAGCGCTGCTCTGCCTTTAAATGTAGCACATCTCTCTCGTACCATTAAAAAAAGAAGTACTGAAAAGTTAGTCAGACTTTATCTTTGTATGCTTCCAAGCAGCTTCCTTGGGGAATTTTAAATTGCAAGGACAGCAGCGGGAACGGCAGTTCATCGGCGTATGCATCAGAATTGCATCGGCGGTACAGCGCTAACACGCGCTTTTGGTGACCCGTTAGTTTGGTGACTTCGTTGACTAGTGTACGCGCTTCCATCAATAAACTCGCAATTACTCTTCTTGGGCTGACTTTGACTGCACTTATTCGGCCATGTCACATGTATTCATCAGCAGAAAAATCCCAACGGCATATGCAGACATAGCACCATGTGGATTTGTTTGATATAAGTCCGCACTAACGACGGGTGCTTATTATTGAGGTACATAAGCAGCATTACGGCAAGGGTAGAATAAAAAGAAAACGAATGATCGAGACATCGCATTACTACACAAAATTTATCGGCTAGTTAACATGAGCTCCACTTCATGTAAATGGGGTTCATGGCGTTTGTCTGCGGGACGCACCTGGCACGTATGTGGACCATGTTGCCCCAAACACCGGTAACATCGTGTTCATACCCACTCCCCCAGAGGTCAGTTTCTTCCTTACAGCTGTCACCGCAGAATAAGCAGTCTGGCGCCCGAACAAAGGTGAAATCGCAGCCGCGAACTTCAGACATCCTTACTGCAAAGCGCTGCCGTCTGCTACTACTCCCGCGCGTACCGTTATAAGCGCCCGCTAGGTGGTCATCAGTGGCGCCTCTATACTAAAACCCCTCAATCTCCCAAAGTAGCGCCATTCGCTTCCCTCCTCCTCCGCTCGGCGCGGCCTCGACGGTGGCGCCGCCGGTGGTGGGCCTGCCGTAGCAGACGACGGCTAACACGCTACGGGAGGAAATCCGCAGAAAAGTTCGTTCGAGCCCTGCGGAGCAGTTTTTTCAATCGAGATCTTTCTTCGTCAATCGGTAACTGGCCTTTAGAATTTCGTGTTAGAATTGCGGAGGAAATAGCGAAAATGACCATTATTCGAGGCGTATTTAAGGCGTAAAGCGCGCGACGTTGAGTGTTCGTGTTGCTGAAACACGACGCAAGCACGCGGTGTACTCAAACACGCGCGTAATTACCAAAGTTTCAGGTGTTGACAGCGTGAAAGTATGTGTACGTGGTTTCGTAGGTTAATTCACGTACCTGCAGGACACTTTTGTTCGGTCGGCGCGTGAGAAATTCTGGCTGTGTGCGGTCAGCAATGCCGGGCAACAGGGCCGTTTTTTCATTGCGGGGTGCTTTAGACATCGTGACGATATATTGTTTTTTTACAAGTACTGCTCCAGGAGGGCGCATGTAATGGCTAACGGAGGCCTCTGAAGAGCACGTAACATTACACTAATGCAGGCGTAGCAGGGAGTGTTCGCATACAAAATTGGCTGTCCGCGATCTTATACCCCCTTGGCATGCACAGGCTTCGGCGAGCCCCATCCAGCGCTGGTTCTAGCTTTGGTATTCCCGTTGCCGCTTTGGTGCCCTGGAGGAGCCGTAAATAACACGAAATAATGACCAAGTTGTTACACTAGTAAATAAAATTTATTGAAGAAATACAATCGCGCCGAGGCGCCAACTTCTAAAGCAGCGCTAACGCGCGAGTATTATGAAACGCCAACGAGGAATTTACCGGCCCACGTACGACTCTACGATCAAAGTGCACGTTAAACATCCCCAGGCGAGCTAGATAAAGTTATCCGGAGCCATCCACTATGACCTCCATCCTAGCTTTAGTCGCTTCGGAACGTTAAAAACATTAATCACCACAAACCAAATCAATACATGCGGGCGTACATTCGAAGCTAAAAGACTGCATCGTAAGTCATAGTGAGCCTTGCAATAGCGTCGAGAATGTGCTAACTTCTGGTGGCGCTCAAAACACACCCTGAATAAAGTCGCTTTTATGTCGCAGGCCAGCTGCAGATGCGTGCATTTCACCGCAAGACGATACTACATGAAACAAAGAGAGCACATTCGAAAAAAGAAAGTCAAACAACGCGCTAAAAACCACGCAGAGTATGAACACCCACTTTTTCGAAGGGGAAGGCGTGAACTAGGCTCAAAATAAGAGGTTGTGAGTAGCCGTGGCCCTTACTTCACTAAGCTGTGCGTTCTTTGCCACTTCCTCGAAGTCAGCCCGCCCGATCCTGCGAATCCACACTTCTTTTTGCGTTGCGCCCGCCGGACGGCAAAGCAAAAGCTTTTTGCCCTCGCTGTGTCTGTTGCGGCAACCGAAGGCGCAGCAGCATGGCATCGCAATTAAGTTCTCGGCCCTGCACATTCTATTACGCTAACGCACTCCGTCAGTCCGCCTGCCGTACTTTCGTCGCGCAGGCCCAACAATGGAGGTCGGCGCGCGCTGGAAAGAAAAAACCAGGGGTGCGATTTTGTAGCAATTCTATTACTTTTTCCATGCCTTTTGCCGCCATCACTGAGCAGCCATTGGTCGAAAATGACCGGGCCGCGCCCATGTTGTCTGTCAATCACGCGACGTCAGGAACCCGCAAAAACTGTAATCGTCATCGTGACGTTGAGGCACTCATTATGCGGAGCAAAAGGCACGGATTTTTGGAACGGCCAGAGGCAGGGTCGTTTCCGAAGGCATGAAAAAAATGGCCGCCCCTCTGATCGCTATGGCCGTGGCTCTTCGCCGTCGCCGACGTGAACAGGGAGAGCCAGACGACGCGTTTGACATGCCGGATGACCATTTTCGACAGCGTTTTCGCCTCTCGAAGGGAACGGTGCGGTTGTTGTGCGAGGAACTGGCGGGGGAACTAGAAGCTGAGCGAGCGACGGGACTGTCGGTGGAGCGGAAAGTGTTGTGTGCGCTGCGCTTCTTTGCTACCGGGAGCTTCCAAGCGTCCGTTGGGAGCGAGGAGACGATCCGTGTGTCGCAGTCGACGGTGAGCGAGTGCGTGCGACGTGTGGCAGAGGCTGTCGTGAACGCAGGGGCCCGCAACAAGTGGGTCCATTTTCCAAAGACAGCCGAGGAAAAGGCAGCCGTGAAGGAGGGTTTCCTTCGGCGCGGCGTTATCCCCGGCGTCATCGGATGCGTAGACGGCAGCCTCATAGCCATCATCGCACCCAAGGGTGAGCGCAAGGCTGTGTTCATGTGCCGCAAGGGATACTACGCCCTCAACTGCATGTTCGTAAGTAAAACTCACGTTTTCTGCGATCCTTTTTGAAAGTTACGTTGCTCTTGCCAACGGGCACTTTCTCTGGTTTACGTTTTACCTCAGATCTGCGACGCGGACATGAAAATCTTGGCCTTGGACCCTATGCGACCGGGGTCGGACCACGACGCTTTTGTCTGGCGGACGACATGGTTGCGCCGGCGGTTCCAAGCGGGGCGCATCGTGAATGCCGGGGAATACCTCCTCGGTGAGAAAAAAACATTTTTTTTTGGCGCAGTCACGCTTCAGCAGCGCAGAACGCAGTGTCCGCTCCAACCCAAACTTTTAACCAAACCACAAGAACATCAGTAATTCCGGAGTAAAAAAAGAAAATTAAGACATTGACTGCCACCATTGGCAATGTTCGAAGTGTTAAGTTACAAGCACATTATGTGTCTGCGAGGAGCTGACGAAAGCAACACGTATTAGTGCTTTCTGCACCCAGTGACTGCCAGAAGCAGAAGAAATGAACACACATTACTGCTACTACTGTCATTGATAGCACCAACAAGTGCTGATTTCTTGTTTGTGGCAGGCACCGCGTACACTTGTAAATTGGTTAAGAGTTTGTGACGGGTATGGACATGCTCAACTCATGCTTTTACTTGGGACTTGCAACCCTGAAGTCTACCTTTGTTGAATGATGCTGTAGCTTTCCTCAGTTGACAACTTGCCTCTCGTCAGCGGAGTACTCAATGTACTATTTCCATCTTTGTGCAGGTGACAGTGGCTACCCCTTGGAGCCGTGGCTCCTTACCCCGGTTCCTGGCCATCCTCCAGTGCACACAGCCGAGGGGCAGTACAACACAGCACATGCCGCCATGCGTTCCGTAGTGGAGAGGTGCATTGGGCTCTTAAAGAGCCGTTTCCGCTGTCTTCAGCGATATCGCACCCTCCTCTACGAGCCGGAACGTGCAGCCAACATTGTCGCGGCATGTGCTGTGTTGCACAACCTTCGCCTTTCTGAAGGCGACGAGTCAGGCGATGACAGTGATGACGACAGCAGCAGCGGCAGTAGTAGTAGTGAGCTTGACAATAATGGCGACCCCATGCCACACAGTCTGCCCCGTAACACGGGCTCTAGAATGCACTACTTGAGAGGGCGGGCTGTTCGCGACAATGTCATTGGCATGTTTGGAACAACCCGTGCGCAGCACATGCGTTATTTGAGGAGCGTGCGGCGGCAGCTGCGACGTCAACAGCAGCGTCAGCATCGTTAGGTGCATGCACACAGTTTTAAGTAATTGCATTGTGCATTTCATGCTGTGAAATTGCAGATACATTTCCCGTGCTAAGTTGTAGTTGATGTCTGCGTAATGCAAAGCATTCATGATTTGTTGAGAAATGTAAAAGTTGTTAAAAAAATTAAATTATGGGGTTTTACGTGCCAAAACCACTTTCCGATTATGAGGCACGCCGTAGTGGAGGGCTCCGGAAATTTCGACCACCTGGGGTTCTTTGACGTGCACCTAAATCTAAGTACACGGGTGTTTTCGCAATGCAGCCGCCGTGGCCGGGATTCGATCCCTCGTGCTCAGCAGCCTAACACCACTGAGCAACCACGGTGGGTACATAAAAGTTGTGTAGTGAAGGGTTATGTAAAGCCTGCACTTATAGTAAGTAAAACAGTATCGTTAGAGGTGACATATGAGATTGAAAGCAAGCTAAAAATAAGTGCATATTCAAAGTGTCTGCCACAATTTGCTTGCTGCTGCTGTCGTCATCTAGATGCATGTAGCCCGATTCTTACTCGTATCCCCTTACGCATTGATGGACATAAGCACCTGTCTCCTCACTTTCTACTAGCACAGAGAAGCTCACAGAAGCCAAGATGTACAGTGCACGTCACACCTTCCGCTCCATGGAACGTGCTGTTGCACGCGCAGCTTCTAGGTCCTCCACCATTTTGTCTCGCAACAACGGCAAAGTTCCTTTCGAGTGACGAAAATGCCGTCCAACTGGTCATCCGACATGTCAAACGCTGTGGCTCCCGCGAAGTGTGTGCACGCACGAGCAGTTGATAGATTTTAACAAAGTGACCTCACTTGTATATAGCAGAACTCAGCAATGTTAATCAGTAATATTTGTACAGTGCAAGCTAGCACTAGAAATGTGGTTGCGATGTGTAAATAAAAGCACTAGAGGAAAACTGCACCTTTCTGTATTTCAGTCTTCAACATACACTTGTTTATGCACACATCACATGCGACAGTCTCTACATTGAAGAAGTGTGAGAATCATGAGTACTCAGTAGTAGAGACATTATGCAACATATCACAGACACGTTGGAATAAATATCGGATCACATTGTTCTTGCATCGTAATATATCACAGGTAACAGCATGCATCGTTTAAGAAAACTGTTGTACACTGCACAAGTACACAGTAATAACAACTGGCTTAAACTGCACCAGAAACAGAAATGAGCAGGTGCTTAAATCACATGCCAACCGAATATTTATCACAGCGAAATGTATAGGTACATCACTACATGTGAAAGGAACATGCTGTTGTGGCGCTCAAACTGAAAGAGCCATAGCACCATATTATGATATTCAGTAAGACAAACTGCATAAATATTACACACAAATTGCACCACAAGGGCTAAAATACAATGTATCACAACCTGAAAGATTACTGAATGACAACAAATTGTTTGATAATGAGACAGATGTGCAAGAAAAGAGACATTCCAGCTCAGTACGTAGTGACACAAACAAATATGCATATGCAACAAACAAAAAATAAACATTACAAATGAAAAGAAGGAGCATAGGCAAGGAATTTTCATAACTTTTTTCTTTTTTGCTGTGTATATTGACAGGTTGCTTTCGACATTATAGTAAGGCCTGAAAATTTCACCATTCGATGACAAGGATTAAATTGTAGAACACTTGCATTGTGGCGTCGTGCTTAAATTGACATGACAATAACTAGGCACCTCAAAATTGCAGCGCCACAGTCTGAATGCCCGCACACACCAGGCCTACAGGCACTTTTGCAGGTGAGCCTGATGGTGTGCACGCTCTTATGGCTGAAGTAAACCTTGAAGAAAAAATTCATGCTGCAACGGCTATGCTACTTATGGTTGCATTAAAGGGTGACTTCAGCAATTATTTATTTGCAAACTAGCAATATTTGCCCTTCATATCATTAATACATCAGCAAATTTTAAGATAAGTTACAAATTCCTTGCCTATGCTACCTTTGCATCCTTTAATTATGTGGGGCCTGAGAGGGGGGAGGGGCTTGGCTGCCACCATGCCCCAGTGCAGCCAGCAGCAGCTGAAGCAGGCGCTCGTTGGTCTCGTGCGACCGACGCGCCACTTCGAGGCGTTGCCGCTGCACTTCAAGGCGCTGAGACTCCACTTCCCGCATTGCCGCCACCTCCTCCCCGAGGTGCCGCAGGCTCTCCATGTGGGCCTCGTGGTGCTGCCGCAGGCTCTGCAGGTGGGCCTCGTGGTGCTGTTAGCAAAGATGTGTAATTAGTTTAATTACAGAAGCTCAGTAACAGGGCCTTTGTGTGTTGCATTCATCCCCATTTGCAGGCTATTGTCTTGTCATTGTATATTCAAACACTGGAAATATCTTTCTGGCCCATCAAACTTGTGCCGTCGCATTCCATTAAGATGTGTTACATTGCTATACCTGCTTCCTTGAATTCAACGCCACTTTTTTCTTTTTGCCACATAATTGCGTAGATATTTACACATGTTATATCACGCGAATGTGTACAAGATATCACCACAGGACTACACGTATACATTATGCTTGTTCACTGATTAATATAATTTTTAGAGAGGTCATATGCTCATCAATTTCATACGCAGAAAAATATACATCTGTGGCCTTGCACATACCTGCCGGTTTTGCTCCAGCAGTTGTTGGCGGAAGCGAGTGTCCTCTTGAACTCTGGCTTCCTCCAACTGGCTCTGGCGAACGTATGCGGCAGTAGCCGTCATCACAGCACCATCAAGTTCCTGCTGCCTGGGCTGTCTACGGGGTGCCCGTGGCTCTCGAGGGGTAGGCTGCGGCACCTGGGGGGTAGGCTGTGGCACCTGCGGGGTTGGTTGCGGCACCTGCGGGGTTGGCTGCGGCAGCTGCGGGGTTGGCTGCGGCACCTGCGGGGTTGGCTGCGGCACCTGCGGGGTTGGCTGCGGCACCTGCGGGGTTGGCTGAGGCACCTGGGTGGTAGGCCGCAGCACCTGGGGCGTAGCCGGTGGCTCTTCATGCAAAGCAAAAGCAAAGACTGCTCATTCACTGTTATCCGACCTACACAGATTGATTGTCCTAACCAGTCACTTTGAAATGTCATTATAGCTGCATAGCTACAAAAATGATACACAAAACAGGTAGTTAGAGCAAAAGATGCCACAGAAAGTTGCTGGTAGCAGTAACCCTTAAGAAGCACAAGGAATCTCTATTACAACATGATGTCATTTGTAGTGTTGCGTTTCTCCTCCATGAATGAGAGCTGGATGTTCGGCACAACGGTAATAACAGCAGAGTGACGTACTTTACTTCATAGCAAGATCATACAGCAACTTCAAACAACAATGCTACTACAAAAGCTAGGTCACTGCCTTACGTGTAAGGCCACTTGGCCCAGCAACAGCTGCAGGGCCCGACACCACGAAAGCAGTTGTCGCTGGTAGATTTCTGCGGGAACCGCTGGGCCCTGCAGCTTCCTCTGAACTTGCCTCGTCCTGCAATCAGAGTAGTGTTCAGACATTGCGAGCAGTGTGTGCAATGCGCATCATGTACACAAGTTGCTGCTCAGAGTACATAACCTATATTGTCACTTGCACAAAAAAAAGGGCTTAAAAATTTTGCAATATTGTGTTACAATGTAATGCTGAAAATTTGTGAGGTCACAGCAGGTCACACAAACAACACTTTTTTAAATCCAATGTACGCACCTCGCTATCGGGGAAGTACTCAGGGGGGGAAACAAGGACCCCTCCTGTCCTCATAAGGACGTCGAGGACGCGGCCGTCCACGCCACCCACTTTGCCACCTCCAGTAGCCCTGCAAACACGGCAACAACGACAACGTGAAACTACGTTACTGTCAGCATCATTAGAAGCTCACCTCTTCTCGCTCGCGGCCCTGGCCGCTTCTTTTTTCGCTTTATGGGCCATCTTGGCCCAATGGTTCCGCCAACGGCTGGTGGCCTTTACGGCTGGCCCCTGTGCGTTAAGCACCGCCGCCACCTCCTCCCACAGTTCGTTTTTTCGAGCAGCAGTCATACGTGGCGAGAACTCTGTAGAAGCTCTCGCCAGGTATGGGTGCTGCTCGATGAACTGCACGAGAATAGCCGCCTGCTCTTTGGACACCCGCGGCCCTTTTGCTGCCATTTTCTCTTTGTCAAATTGGGAATTTCAGCCGGCCCGCAGCACAGTAAGAAATTTAGAGGCAAACATTCTGTCTAAGCTAAGCGCCTGCATAAAGTGCTCACTACGACTTATTTCTGCCTTTTTATACCACTAATGTAAAAAAAGGTGAAGTCACTACTCACATTTAATGTTGTAGCAGCTTCTTTCTCGGAGCGTATCAGTGCAGGAAGTATTACCGATGCAGCGATAACTTTAAGGAAGCTATCGTTATGTCATGGCGGTGCCCTATGGAAAATGCCTTGACAGTTCTCGATCCACTATGTTGCAAAGTTTCACCTCGGGGGCTACGGATAATTCTTCTTGGCTCTTCCTAAAGAAGAAATTATCACACGTCAGACATGCAGCGAAAACCACACGACAATGCAAGCACTACACGAGCAATAATTACTCACCTCAATCAGTATCTGACGGGGGCGGGGCCGCAATTACGGGCACGCAAGGGGCTGTCAGCTGTTCAGACAGACACGCTAGGGGCTGTCAGCTGTTCACAGGTAAACAAAGGCTGCCATTTTGCTTGCGCTCAACGGCATGGATTGGATGCACATCCGACTACTATGTGGCTACGACTTCAAAAATAGAGCACTTGCGTTTGCATTTCTTTGGACTGCGGCAGCTTTTGCGTTGTACTGTAACAAAATGAATTTGCTTTACGCAGCATGGAAGTCCGCTTTTATTAAGTGCCGTTTTACAAAACAAATTTGCTATACAGTCCCGGAAAAAGAGAAGAGAATACGAAAGAAACATCCGGCCAATGAAGGGAGCTTCTGATTGGACGATCCAAGAAAACGTCGTGCCTACGTATACACAATTTCCAAAATCGGTGACGTCACGCGAGAAGGCATTGGCATGAAAAAAGTCATTTCTACAAAATCGCACCCCAGACCTACTGTATAAGGGATGACCTGCGCGTGCGGCGCTGCGCCAGCGCCGCTGATTTGCTTTTGCTTGTGTGGCTTTTTTTAGTTTTCCAAACCGCCGCCACGAACAGTGGCGCTAGTGCTCACCCCCACCTACCCCAATCCTGTGGCCGGCCGCACGCACGGGCAGCAAGCATTTTCAGCGAGAGCACGGAAGGACGCAAACGCACGCGCGCGAGACAATCCATTGGCTGAGTGCTTGGTGATCTGTTGGCGTAGCTAGATCTTGATTACCAGATTCTATTTCAGTGCACTGTGATTCTCAGCCCCGTGGGCGCCGGCTTTCGCGTTTGCGGCTTCTTCATGCAGGATGGTTTACTTCTGCATACCGTTGTGAAAGTCAAGCGGCCGAGCATCAAGAGGAATTTCATTTCATGAGTTCCCCGTGACCGATATTAGAAACCAATGGTTGAAACCTGAACAAAAAAAAAATTGGCTGGGGCTTAGCTAAGGTTAAGCCTGGATATCTCGAAGTGAAAAGGTTCGGTGATGCTTTATGATTTAGCCTATGATTATTCTTACGGTTTAGCTTATGGTTATGCTTTATGATTTAGCCTATGGTTATATATGCTTACGGTTTCACTTATGGATACGCTTAAGATTTGGTAAGCTTATGGTTATGTTATACGTGTGCCTTGTGTAGTGATGCAAATTGCTTATGAATGATATATACCATAAGTTATGCAGGATTATTAATCTTCTTTATTCATCGTTGTTGGGCACATTGTCTTGCGATTTCTGTACAGCCATAAACACAGCTCTCTGTATCGGTAGTATCACTCTCTTCTCCTTCCATGTTGAATGCGCACGCCTGTTCTCTGGCAAGCGGTTATATAGTCGGTATCCGCGATAAACACGCGCTTGCGGCGAACGTCAAACGACGACGCATAGCGCGCGGCAGTGGCCATCTGCGCCGACTCCGAACACGCAGCCAATTCCGACACACGCCGGCTCGCGCGAAGCGCGGTGTTGACTAGCGTAGTGAAGCTTTTCGTTTCAAAAGCCCAACTCCAGAAAAGTGCTTAAAGTGTAGTGACTATCTGTGTGATGGCACAATAAAACGCCCTTGAAATTTTTCAAGATAGACTTTCGTTATCATTTGGTAAAGCGGCGTAAATAAATACGTCAATAACAGCACATTTTTACGATTGTGGCATGCACTGCAATTAAAACTGCTCACGTTCTACCGCGCTCTCAACGGCACGTCACTTCGGTGAACGTGCCGAATGCAGCAAAGGAACGTGTGGGCCCGGCAAAGCGGTACCTAGTGCGTTCATTGCGTCCGGCTCGGGACTAGCGAAACCTACGGGAGAATGAAGTGCGGGCGCGCTCATGCCTCGGCTAGCGCGGAAAGTGCACACCAGACCATATTGGCACCACAGCGCTAACCAACATTTTAGCAGACAATGAGTAAAAAAAAAAAAAAGCTCTAAGGGATTGTACTATTTCAATCCTAGCAGCCGCGCGGCCGCGCTTTCAAAGTAGTTTAATATTTCATTGCACTGCACAGCGAAGATAATCTGGGGCATGTATCGACGCGCATTTTTCTAGCCGCACCCTGTCAATAATGTGAAATGCCGAGTTTACTGCAGCTCCTCTGCGAATTTTTACCGTCATCGCCGTACTCCTGAAGGCAGGGCCGGAGCGTTTCGGGCGTTGCGGTGAGGGTGAGCACTGGCGGCATTTACCGGCACGCTTGGTCCCTACTCAATGATCACGTGGTATTTCTTCGGCCGCGCGCTGCCGTAGGCGACCACGGGATGCGCAGGTCGCCCTTTATACAGTAGGTCGTGGAAAAAACATGCAAAAGCGCGGCGCCTGCTCCGCGCTGGAAAGAAAAAAATATACAAAAGCGCGGCGCCCGCTTCCACGTGACACAGATTGGCCAATGGGGGAGCGGAGGAGGCTGGGGCGACAGGAGGCGTAGAGGAGCACGCGCCAGGGTGCGCGGGGTGCGCATTTACATTCGCTCGCCTGTGCAGTCGGTCGACTGCAGCGCCGCCCCCGCGGCACCAACGGGAACTATATATCTAGGTAACTTTTCGCCCTAGGGGAGCGTAGGTCCCTAGGTGTCGTGTAAAAAACGCACCTAGCTCCTGAAACGCCCTAGTCCCCATGCGCGCGCGCGGGGGGCCCATAGAAATATACCATAGCGCAGATAGTGCGCGGTAGTATTATGGTAGTAATGTTTGTGCCGACTCGCCGGAGTAGCAGGGTAGGCAGTTCATTGTGCGTGCACGCAAGCAGCACGACCACGAACGAAGCGATACAAGGTGGAACAGCGCGTTTTACGGCAATTGAAGTTGTGTTTGTGTGATGCGCTTGGTGTGTGCAAAGAGCAATTTAGATGCGCGTGTGACGAATGTGTATGCACAAATAGCACGACCACGAACGAAGGTGGAACATCGCGTTTTGGCGTGCCCAAGCAGCACGACCACGAACGAAGCGATGCAAGGTGGAACAGCGCGTTTTGCGCAATCTAGTTGTGTGTGTGTGCGTGGCGCGTTTGTGGTGTGCAAAGAGCACGACGACGATCGTCTTCTAACTGCGCCAGAGCAAACCGATTGTTGGATTCTGCATAGGTATTGAACGGGCGTTCAACCTAGAGAAACACGGGATTGCGACGCGACTATAGCCGCGATGTATAGCACTGTACGTACGTAAGTTTACAGCACCGACTTTTAATTCGGAGTGAATAAGGGACACGCCACGAGTGATTTGTATGTGGAGGTTAACTCATACGTGCATTAATTAGCGGCGGTATAGAAAAAAAAAAAGGGGGGGGGGGGCGGAGGGCGGCGGGGATTGCTGAGACAGGTGCTCGAAAGCGTTTCCACGCATGTTTTGTCGGTGTACTCGATGAACTAAATGCCGCTTTGAAGAAATTGTGACGAAATGTTGGCATGTGCGTAGTGGCACAGTTTGAAATGTGTCGCAGAGTAAATCCGAAAAGAACCGAAGCGTACCATGTGTAAGAAATGTGGGAAAACTACAGCTGCAAGCTTATGTTATGCAGCATTGACCGATGTCGAGATATTGTTCTCATGAATGTAGCATCCATCGCCTTTGTACGCATGTGCTGGTTTCGGCGCACTATCATCGAAGCATTGATCAAGGTTATTAAAATTGTACCCGCAACGAGCGCGTCGCCCTGGTTTCGATTTCGGTTCTCGCTGCTATTCGTGATAATAAACAGTTTGTAAATTGTTCTTTTTGTTGGCGATTCTCTGGACAAGGGACGAAAACAAAAACTGGCAATGAAAGTAAGCATCACGTAGAATATTTTAAACGAAAAACTGTTTCAACATTCTTTAATGCAACTCTAATTCTAAGGCTGTAAGCGCCACCTATTTCCGGTAGTCAAAATGTGCCATGGCGGCTTCCTGTCAATTGGATGTGTGCGTAGCATGGGAGCTTCAATGGTACATCTCAGCTTTTTTTGGTTATCCCCAGCTCTTCCTTATATTTCCGCGTAATAACTCTTTCTTGTACCCAATACAATACCGAATAGGGATCGTATAGAAGCTCAGAGGCTGCACCTGTCATTCACATAGACAGGTAAGGTAGCTGTTCGCGACCACTTTCAACTCATCTGGGACGTACATAATTTTTTTGTGTAATTTATGCATGCTTAGGCATCATTTTTCACGCCGCCTGAAGTTCTCGCTGAAAGTACGCTTTAAATGCACTGCACGCTTTAAATTGACACCCATCTGTAACGTGTTTCAGCCGTTATTTATAGCCCATATGTTGCGGACTAAGATTTTAAACTCATGCGCAATACCGCCCGTTTGTTCTGTTGCGCTCGCGATATCAATGTTTTTAGATCCAGAAGGCTGCTTCCGCATGAAAAAAGAGACTCGCCGTGTTAGATTGTACACATGGAAAGCGAACGCTGCGACACGTTCTTTAAATTGGCCGACTGTTGCAAGCGGTGGCATCACTGCCGTCGTCGAAGTGTATATACAGGCACACTATAATAGTGACATACGTATTTACAGTGCCAAATGAACAATTTGGTGTTTCGTCCCTTGGCGCTCTCCTGCTCGGCCTGACAGGCAGGTGTCACGCAGTGCGTAGCACTGAAAGCGCTTGAGCATACCGCGAAATCTACGCGAGCGTTTTTATAGACAAATGCTCGAAGATTTCTATCACCAGCTGCCACTTGAAAGTGCGTTTAGCTAGCAAGCCAGCAGTAGTGTCTGCGCTTTCAAGCATACACTTGATAATACGAAGATAATGAGACAAAGTGTAAACACATGAATGACAGATTCAATATTTCTTGACACTCGTAAATCTTCAAACCTGCCAGTTGTTCGTTAGTGCGTGAAAAAGTGGAATTTTGTGATGTTTAAAAGCAGACATTGGGTCATCCAAACGTGGCTTTGCCTAGGCCGTCGCATTGTATGAATGAATTATCAGATGCATGGGCATTGGAGCAATGAGGTGATGTAGCTGAAAAATGCACCTTTGTTCTCTTTTCACTTTGCCTCATGGTATTCTGTCTCAAGTTTAGCTATTGTCAAAGCAGCAATTTCGACTGACACAGCAACGCTCATCTGAATGGCATCTGTCAATGTCGTAAGTTGTCATTGCTCCTTTCAGCACATATGTTACATGGTCTTTTACATCTTCAGTACGACCTAAATGTGTTTCACAGCTGTGATTGCCTCAGTGCATATAGAAGCAACGAAGTGATCCCAAATACTTTTGCAGAATAACTGAAATGTGGGCAAGTTCATTCGGATTCATGATTATGGCAGATTTGAACCCAACACTGTGTAACACTACTACACAGACTGGCGTTTCGGGTAGTGGAGACAAGATTCCTATTAAAACCTCGTTGAGATTTGACAAACTGTTAGCTAGGTGGGATAAAGTAATTGTGATTCAGAATGGTAGCCTCAACATTGAGCACAAGGCAAGAGGTGAGTTTTTTATTGTGATCATTTTCTACAAGCATGCACATTAGCGTTACAGTAGTACGAGCATCTTTGTAGCACATCCTTCCCTGTATAGAAAGGGTCATGTTGCTTACTGCTTAGCTGATGTTATGCATTGTCCACTTCTATGGTGTTGATGTCCAGGATCTCTACAAAACGGAACCTCTTTGCTACAGTCGTGTGGCTGCTTGTGTTCTTCTCCCCTAGCCAGAGGCATGAAGGGGGGTTCACGGTCACTGACCAAGTCTCATGTATAACCCGACGTTTCGGAACTACACACGGGTTCCTCGTTCACTGAGTTGGACAGGAAATCGTCGTCACCTATGTAGCCAGCATGTGACGTAATGAACATGCGTAAATGGCAGGCATAGTCCCTGGTGTCTGGTTCATCGTAGCTGACGTCAATTGAACGATTAGCGATTCTAGCAGCCGCCGGGATGACATGTTCTTTTCTTTGGCAACAACAGTGGCATTGTCTCAGTCAATCTTGTGACTATGTTCCTGCGCATGCTCGGCAAATAATAGTCGTGTGACTATTATTTCTTAGATCATGTTTTTTTTTTTTTTCGTTTCCATGCCTGACCAGCCGAACTTTCATCGAATCCTAGATTATGCAGCCAGAGGCAGTGGCACTCGTTGTGTCCTGTTTGAGATGACTGGTCTTTTTGTCCGTGTCTATCCACTATCACCTGGGCTTATCTCCTGGCTGCTGAAGTGTGCCTGCATTTTCCAGATCAACTACTCGGACATTAATGTCTGGATACAAATTGGGTAGATCTTGTATGCCATGCCCAACATCAGAGTAAGTTTTCTGTTTCTGCCAGCACTTTTGCTCATGCACTTACATTTCCCTCCGGTCCGGGAGTTGTGGAAAGAAGCTGTCTGCAGTAGCTGGAAGTGTAGTCCTAAGCCTTTGGCTCGTAAGCATTTGCACTAGCGAGGAGCTATTTTTCAGAAGGCTCAGTCTATAATCGTGTGTCTTGTAGGCATCACCTGACGCCTCAAGGGAGTTCTTGGATAAGTTTACGGTGGCTTCTGTGAGACCATTGCGCTGTTGGTAGCGTGGACTGCACGCCATTTGTTGGAATTCTTATGAATTGTGCAAACAGCGAGCTGCGCCCTTTTGCAAGCTACAGTTTGTTGCGGTTCACGACCACTACACTATTGCACGCCTTGTGAAAACAAAGAGGCATTAAGTCGCAACCACAGGTCCTGTCAAACTAGCCAGTACTAGCTCAGGATACCCTTACTAGTATTTTGTGACGATGAGCCACCACACCCCTCCAATAGAAAATATGTCCATAGTGAACTTCTGTAACAGCTTTTCTCAGAATCCTAATTGCAGGAGTGTCACCCTTCTCTTAGCCCTGTGGTGCTAGCATGTACGACATGACTTGAAGACATTTGCTGTTTGTATGTATTTATGATGCAGTACTTTGACGTCTTGCTAGGCATTTATTGATTCCAAAGTGGCCTTCAAGTGAGAAGTGCTGGGTGGGTAAGCTCCTGTAGCTTCTTGGGCGCGATGGTTTTATTGCCAAAATATCAACATGTCTTGGACTACATTGTCCTTGTAAAGCCAGAATTCTTTCAGAGTTTGCAACACCTTGTCCAGCTCTTTCGAGTGAAAATGCAAAGTTGGCAGCAGCATTAATCTAGCACTTGTTCTTTCTTCAGTTCTTGTAAAGAAGGTGGGGAGAGGCAGCATGCATAGCCTTCAATCTTGGTAGGCCCTTGTGGTGCCTGTTATTCTCCTTCACATGAGAACTTCACAGTGTATCAGCTGCGGGAAAGTCTTTGCCTAAGATGTACATTATGCCTCATAATGTATCAATCATGTGCACACTTTATAAATTGGGAAACAGATTGTTGCCCCATTTATAGAATTTATCTGGAGCTTGCAAGAAAGAAAGCACTTCTTTCTATATCTGGGCATAGCCAGGCATTCTGTCTCTGCTAAATATCTTGAGGCGTATCTAGTAACCATGGTAGAGTGTATAAGCGCGACTGGACGAGGACGAAGAAAGAAACAGATACACAGACACAGCGCTTCACTTTCAACTATAGATTTTATTTTCGCACGCGTCGATAAATATATACCGTGCAAGCGGAAACAAACGTGACAGCAAAAAAAAGAACATTGAGTGGTACATTTCGTTGAACTGGACACGTGTGCAAGACAATGGAAAAAAAGAAAAAACATGTACTACAATCGTCACAAAGACAGACCAAGGAATCGTATCTCCTTTTCCGATACTGACACCGAAGGCTTGCTTACGCACTTTTGCTCTAATTTTGCTATCTCTTAGGCCTCTACAATCTCCCTCGTCATCCTGCTATGAGCCTTATACAGAACGGAAGTGCTTTCAAACATGGGCTTGCAGGAACAATCTCGGCAGTGAATACCCAAATGGCCCGAGATTACCTTAGTGACGTTGTATTGATGCTCCTTTAATCTCTCGTTGATGCATCTGCCGGTTTGACCAATGTACGTACTTCCGCATGAAAGTGGGATGGCATAGACAACGTTATGAGTACAGGTTACAAATTGTTTGCGATGTTGGGTAGAACATGAATGCCTTTTGTTATTTTCTGTGTTAACCTGTTTGCACAGCTTCTGTAGACGCTCAGGGGCAGAGAAAACCACGTCCACTCCCGATTTCGCCGCTATTCTTCTGAGATTATGTGAAATGTACCACTCAACGAAATGTACCACTCAATGTTCTTTTTTTGCTGTTACGTTTGTTTCCGCTCGCACGGTATACATTTATCGATGCGTGCGAAAATAAAATCTATAGTTGAAAGTGAAGTGCTGTGTCTGCGTATCTGTTTCTTTCTTCGTCCTCGTCCAGTCGCGCTTATACACTCTACCATGGATTCTACCCAACTAGCCCGCCGACGTGTTTGACACGTCACTTGCGGAAGGCCGAGTCCCTGATGACTGGCTTACGGCAAAGGTTATACCTGTGCACAAATCTGGAGATAAACAGATCATTGAAAATTATCGTCCGATATCGTTGACCTGCGTTTGCTGCAAGCTCCTAGAACATGTTGTAGCGAAGTCAATTTACACGTACATCGAAAATGCGAACTCATTTTTTCCCAAACAACACGGATTCCGACAGCGCCTTTCCACAACAACACAGCTTCTTGAAACAATCCATGACTTTGCCAGCACATTAAACAATAAGAAACAGATAGATGCCATCTGTCTTGATCTGTCGAAAGCATTCGACAGAGTGGCACATGCAGAATTGATTGTGAAATTGACTTATATGGGAATAAACGCGAAAATAGTAAAATGGATAAGCGCGTACCTCCGGGGCAGAACCCAATACGTAGAAGTGGAACACATTAAATCAAAGCCGTTGAACGTAACGTCTGGTGTCCCACAAGGGTCTGTGTTAGGTCCTGTACTATTTTTAGTTTATATTAATGACATTTCCTCTGCAATTGACGAAGGTATCACGGTGCGACTTTTTGCCAATGATTGCTTACTATACAAAGAAATTAATAGCACAGAAGATCAGACATTACTCAGTGACGCTCTTAGGGCTATAGAAGAATGGTGTGACAAATGGAAAATGAAAATAAATGAGAGTAAAACTGTTGTATTGCGCATGACGAATAAAATACATCATATTTTTGATTTTAATTACACAGTGAATTCTTCGGCGCTTTCCTCAGTTGACGTGCTCAAATACTCAGACATACATATATCCGCAAACTTAAGCTGGTCGAACCATGTTACAAAAATATGCCAAACTGCGGAAAAGAAGCTTTGGTTCTTGCGACGAAAATTGCAGTTAGCCTCACAGTCAGTAAAACTAACAGCTTATTTAACGTACGTTCGACCCACGTTAGAATAGGCCAGCATAATCTGGGACCCTTATCAGTCGGGGTTAATTGAGAGACTGGAAAGAGTTCGACGAGCAGCAAGGTTTATTCTATCGCGTTATGCTCGCACAGATTCAGTCTCCGAAATGCTCGGTTTGCTGAACTTGCCTACGCTCGCGGAACGCAGGCGCATAGCTAGGTTAAAATTCTTTTTTCTTCTCACTAAAAACGCATTCAACATCAACAGCGAACAATATTTGATAGCACGACAAGGTAGAACACTACGGAAAAGCAAATATAATACTTTTCAAATACCTCAGATGCACATTAACACTTACGCATTTTCCTTCTTTCCAAGAACCATTAAAGAATGAAATGAATTACCGGTGTCCACGCGAGAAAGCATCAATGCGGAAGAATTTGAGAAAAACTTAAAGCAACATTGAAAGATTCACGCACGTATACGTGCTTTTTCTCTTTTTTTTGGAGGGAGGGGGTGTATGACCTCGTTTATTAACACTGCATTTATAATCATATCAATAGGAGTATCTGTAGAATATTTCGCTTATCTATATTCTTTGTTCACTTATGTTCACCTATTAAAACACTATTCATGTACTGCCTTCATGTACTGTACTAATTGCCGAAATACTGCTATTTACTTGTTTTATTTTTGTGCTATATGTATTATTTCAATACCATGTATTGTACTAATTGTTGAAGTGCTGCTTTGACCCACCCGGTAACGGCCGACAGGCCAACAGTATGAGTAAATAAAAAAAACAAAACACGTATCTAGTAACATGTTGCCCATCGTCTTGCTTTTGGCTGAGCACTGCAACTAGACCACAGCACAAAGCATCAGCTGTGATTAGCAGCTGGTCTCTCATTTTGAGGAGCACCAGCCAAGCACTGGATCTGAAGAAAGTATTTCTTTCCATTTTGAGAATTCTGGAACCTGTGTGGGTTCCAGACAAACCATGCTTTGAAAACAGCATGCTGGACAATGGCTGTAGTGTTTGTCATGTTAGGAGCAAATGAACCTAGATAGGTGGTCATGCCCATTAGCAGCAGTAGTTCTGGAGGATGGTCTTGGCATGTCTGTGACGGCTTTGAGCTTGTTTTCGTTCATGTGCCCCAAGTAGGATATTATTGCGATGCCAAACTTACATTTCTCTTTGTGGATGGCAGCTCTTGCACAGTGGGTGCCCTCAAATGTACTGCAGAGTTCGTTGTGTTGCTGTTTAGTTGAGCACCAACTGATAACCTCGACCATATGGCAAGCAACACATATAAGTTCTGGATGAATATCATTCATATACCATTGTGTTTGATCTGGGGCACACCAGATACCAAATCGCATGAGCAGTTATAGCGAAACCAACGGAACGGTGCTGTATAGGTGGTCAAGAACTTCCTGTAATTTCTCAGGGATTTGCCAAAACCCTGAATTTGGGCATCAATTTTTCATACACCAAGCTGTGACTCGTAGTATCTGAAGGGTATGCTCTACTGCAGGAATTGGATATGATGCTCATAGGGCTTGCTTGTTCAGTTTTTGTGTAATCCATAAAAGTGTGGAGTGCTCCTGATGGCTTCGTCACCACTACCATAAACGTGCACCAAGGAGTTGGCTCTGTCATAGCTGTCGTAAAACCAGTCTTAAACCTGGAGAAGTTTGGCTTTCGTCTTCTATAAAGGTAGCCATACAAAACAGTGAAATATTAGTGCACAGGACACAGGCTCCAGTTTCAACATTGTCATGCAAGCTGCGCAAAGTATTTGAGGATGCGGCTTTGAATCTGCACAACCATTAACATTCTCAATCTGTCTAAGCACTCGACTTCAGCTTCACCATCACCTCTGTGACCTATTTAGCAAATTTATTTGGAAATAGCAGCATTCTGCCTGATGCACGAGATGGAACTTTATGTTGTGCTAGTCGCCTTACACACTGACCACTGTAACTTGGAGGTCACCACCTTCTCGAAATATCACGAACCACATTGTTTTCAGGGTGAGACGAGAAATCGTGTCTAATTATCATGTGACAAAAAGAAATAACTGATGCCTGTGGCAAGGTGCCATTCAAGTGGTTGAGTTCCTCCAGGAGGTAGGGGGTGATACGAGTGAGAACCCTCAAAAGCCAATTATGGCCTTAGCCAAGCAGCCCCAGGTGACATAGTAAAGCTTTTTGGGCACAATGTCATTAGGCACCACCCTATATAATTTATTTGCTTCCACAACATCTTCATGGCTCACGAGTGTCCGGTGGTAAATTTCTGAAGCCACATCAACCTCGATGTAGCATCCCTAATTCCAAATACTTCAATCTGCATGCCACTATGTATGGTGGGGGTTACTGGGAAGGAGAATAACGAACAGCTACACATAGATAAAAACTCCCTAAAGGCTGTTATTGTGGAAGCACTGCCCAACATCAACACACGCTATATGATACAATGTTGCTGCTATCAAAGATGAATTCAGTCAGTACTTGAGGATGAAGATGGTTTTACTCAATAGCCTTATAAAAAATGGTAAAAGAAAGCTAATAAATTTGGAACTCATGTTTCGAATCTTGTCTGAAAAAAAAAAATCATTAGTATGTCTTCAAATATCTCACGCAGCCGGTAATACTGTTCTACTTCTTCATGACCTTCAGGTATGCTAGAGAACTCTTTCTCATCATTGGGCTAAAAAATGTAGTTGAGCAAAAGGAGTAGACCTAGGTGGCTGACAGGATGGCTCTTCTTTAAGTGCTTTGCGTAGAAGAAAAAAGCATGCAAACATGGGCACTAACATGGGCATGCACTGTAATGGGCACTAACTGTTAGGGATGAAACATGAAAAACCCTAAGGAAAACATTTAGGTTTGGTGGATATGTAGAAAATACACAGAGACTAAAGACAGTGAAGGACAACGAAAAATGTTGGTGTAAGCTTCTTCACCAATGCGTTTGTTGCCTGTAGACAACACCAGGCAGAACTCGGAAAGCGACCTTCACCCCAAGTCGACGTCAATTCTGCGTGCAATTTGTGCATATTGACACAAAGGTGTGGGGCTCCTGCATTGTAGAACAGCGCGCGCAAAGGTCGGCGCCACGAAAGATGATGAAGTGCGTAAGTTGCACGCTCTTGTTCTGCCCCGCTATTAAAGAGAAGCATACATTTTGCAAGACTCCGTCTCCAATCTACGTTAAATTTTTCTGGTGAAGGTGTGGGGTACGTGCTACCACTCCCAGATCGAACACCGTCTACAAGCCCAGTACAAAGTCCGGTCGAGCTGACTCCTGTGCAGGTACGGAAAGCTGCCGACTTCAAGGACTGCCGCCTGAGCACGAGCCTCTACGCAGTCAAGTCGGATGGATGAATACGTTGGTTCCACCTTCTTTCTCGACCGCCCCGACCGAGGTCGTCCTGAACCAGCCGCGAATCCCCACGTCCTTCCATGGGGACACCTTTGAGGATGTAGAGGACTGGCTCGATCACTTTGAGCGTGTCGCAGAATTCAACGGCTGGACTACAGAGCGCAAGCTACGCAACGCCTACTTTGCCCTCAAGGACTATGCACGGACCTAGTTTGAGAACCGTGAGGCAGGGCCCTATCGACATGGGACGAATTCCGACGGCAGCTAATCGGCACATACGCCAGCCTCGATCGCAAGGAGCGAGCTGAATCTGCAATTCAGGCGAGAGTACAGAGGCCGAACGAAAGCATCGCAATGTTTCTCAAAGATATGTGCCGACTTTTCCGACGCACGGATCCGTCCATGCCGGAAGAAAAGAAGCAAAGGAATTTGATGCGCAGTGTCGAGCAAGAGTTATTCGGTGCCCTAATACGCAACCCACCAAATATTGTTGCAGAGTTTCTCGCGGAAGCCGTATCGATGGAAAAGGCACTGCAGCGGCGAACAAGGCAGAACCGCGACGTGTCGACCCTATCGCGTGACTCTCGCTATATCCCTGGACAATATCAATGCCTTGTGGGAGCTCATTAGGCTTATCGTTCGGGAAGAGCTTCAAAAGCTTCAGGTTTCTCCAGCATCAGTACAGCGACCTGCTCTGGCTGAGGTCGTCCGGGAGGAAATCAGGCAGGCAGTCCAAGTCCCAGAGCGAAGTGAGACACCACAGCACAAGGTACGGAAGCCACAACCTCGCATGTCGTATACGGAAGCTGCACAAAGTTCGTTGTCCCTGATTTTTCGCGAGGTGAGCGACGTCCTGAACCTTCTTGGTGTGCGCGCTGTTGAACAAGCCACTCGCCTCGTTGCACGCCATTCATGGCTGAAACACACCCACCTTGCAAGAGCGACGTGTGGCGCTCCGCAGACCGGAGGCCCTTGTGTTTTCATTGCGGTGAAGCCGATCACCTCTACAGAGCGTGTCCCTACCAACGAGCTGGGCTCCGTCAATTTTCACTGAATGCGCCCTGTAGATTGAAGCATACCTCGCGGATGCCTGGACCTCGTTTGCCCCATGATTCCGTGAACCCCGGTCACCGTCATCCACCCGAAACAGGTCTTCCAGCCCCTATTCAAGCTGAGAGCAACAAGACGTCACTCACTCAGCCCAGCCTCCCGGGAAAACTGAGTCCAGCGACCTGCGGAGGTGAGGTCGCTGATGTTGCGAACGCTGAAGATCCTCCACTGCAACGACTGCTATACGACGTAATTTAGACGCAGAGAAGGCAATGTAGTTCCGTGTCAGTATCCTGCGACGTACCAGTTACCACAGATGACCGCGAGGTCATGGCGTTAATCGACACGGGTGCGGACACGTCTGTTATGAGCCAGAATCTCGCGCGTATACTGAACGAAGTTTCAACGCAATGGACCGAAACTCAGATTCGTACTGTAGGAGGGCATCTCATAACTCCAATGGTCCGGTGCACGGCACGAGTCAACATTCGGGGCTTCACATACATCGGCGACTTCGTCAATCTTCCTGAATGTTCAAAGGACCTTATACTTGGCATGGATTTCCTTCAGGCAGACGGTGCCATTATCGACCTGCAAGAGTCTAAGAGTCAGCTTCACTACTACGCAAGCCATAGTGAACAGTAATGACAATGACCGTGACATCACGCTTCGCGTAACTGACGATCACATCATGTTGCCACCCAAGAGCAGCGTGCTTACCCTTGTCCAATGCGACATGGAGGATGCCGCCGAAGGAATTGCTGAGGCAAACATGCCCCTGCTTCTTGAGCACCACATTTGTATAGCCAGAGGGTTTCTTCAGGTGCAAAACAAATGTTCAGTTGTTTTGCTAACAAACTTTAGCAACGAGTATCGGCATGTACCGCGAGGAACGACATGGCTGAACTGAGCTCATTTCTTCACGAAATCACTAATGTTACTGACATTGCCACATTGGAAACCGCATCGTCTCAGCAATCTGGGTTCCCCAGCCTAAAAGAACGGATTCACGTTAACGCCGCTCTGCCAGGCCATCAGAAAGACCGTCTACTGAGTCTCGCGAATGAATTTGTGGACTGTTTTTCAACGTCATCCAAAGTGCGACGCAAGTCCATCACAAAGCACCGCATTATTACCGACGAGTCTGCACGTCCTGTCCGTCAGCATCCTTACAGAGGGTCTCCAGTGGAAAGGGAAGCGATCAAGCATCAGGTGAAAGAGATGCTCCAAGACGACGTGATCCAGCCATCCACCAGCCCGTGGGCCTCCCCTGTAGTGTTAGAAAGAAAGACAACACACTATGCTTCTGTGGAGATTACAGAAAGTTGAACCGTGTCACCAAGCGTGATGTTTATTCATTGCCACGCATTGACGATGCATTGGATAGTCTACAACATGCCAAGTTTTTTTCTTCGTTGGATCTTAAATCAGGATATTGGCAAATCGAAGTTGATGAACAGGGTCGTGAAAAAACAGCAGTTGTGGCACCTGATGGGCTTTATGAGTTCAAAGTTCTCCCTGTCGGTCTCTGTTCCGCACCTGCCACCTTTCAGCGGACGATGGATACCGTGCTTGCTGAACTGAAATGGCAAACCTGCCTCGTATACTTGGACGATGTCATTGTGTTCTCGAGCACGTTTGACGAACATTTCGCATTACTCGAGGGTGTCCTCACTGCGATCCATACTGCCGGCCTCACCATCAAGCCTGAAAAATGCTACTTCGGGTTCCAAGAGCTCAAATTTTTTGGCCATGTCGTTGGTCCTCAAGGCGTCCGACCAGACCCCGACAAGTTAGCTGCCGTCGCTGAGTTTTCACCACCCACAGACAAGAAGGCTGTCCAACGCTTCCTTAGTTTGTGCGCATATTATGGGCGCTTCGTCAAGGGCTTCTCAAGAATTGCTGAGCCTCTGACAGGGCTTACGTGCGATGATGCGCCTTTCATTTGGGCGGACGAGCAGCAGCAGTCGTTCAATGAATTGCGCAAGCGTTTGCAAGAGGCCCCGATACTTGCTCATTTCAACGAAGACGCTGACACTGAACTCCATACTGATGCCAGCAATGCGAGTCTCGGCGCTTGTGCAGTGGCAAGCTGGTGCGGAACGCCCCGTTGCTTATGCAAGCCGCAGTCTCACCAAGGCTGAGAAAAACTACTCAACCACATGAAAAAGAATGCTTAGCGGTTGTGTGGGCAATTGGTAAATTCCGACCCTACTTGTACGGTAGACCCTTTAACGCTGTCAGCGATCAACCACGCCCTGTGCTGGCTTGCCAACCTCAAGGATCCTTCAGGCAAACTAGCCCATTGGAGCCTTCGCTTACAAGAGTATGATATTACAGTTGTCTACCGATATGGCAGGAAGCACAGTGACGCTGACTGTCCTGTGCACCACTCCCTACGACCTCATTGGACCCTGACCATGACTTGCCATTTGTCGCCGCATTAGTTATCGACGCCATAAAGATGGCTGAGCACCAGCGCACTGACGCTGAGCTGCTGCCGCGGATCGAACACCTCCAAGGAGTTGAAGGTGTTTTACCCTGCTTGCTCATGCGCGGCTTATCATCATACTACTTGCACAACAACGTCCTTTACAGGAAAAATGGCGGAAGCGGCCCCAATACGTACTTCCTTGTTGTGCCATCGGCGCAACGCCACGACATCTTGCGAGCCTGCCATCATGAGCCATGCGCGAGACACCTGGGATTCGCCAAGACTTTAGGCAAGGATACGACAGAAGTATTACTGGCCCCGGCTTTATTCTTCTGTGCAACGGTACATGAAGACCTGCCATGATTGTCAGCGCCGCAAGAAAGCACCTGTTAAACCGACTGGCTTTCTCCATACTGTGGACCTTCCTCAAGCACCGTTCCAACAAATAGGAATGGATCTACTTGGGCCATTCCCAGTGACCTCTTCGCGCAACACATGGATAGTCGTCGCTACCGATTACTTAACCTGGTACGCCGAAACCGAAGCTATTTCGCAAGTAATTTTATATGAAGTGGCCAAGTTCTTTGCACGCCACATCGTCCTACGACATGGTGCACCGTCTGTTTTCATCACTGACCGCGGTACAGCATTTACAGTGGAACTTATGCAGGATGTTCTCCAGCTGATGCATAGCTCTCACCGCAAGAACACTGCATATCACCCTCAAACCAATGGATTAATGGAACGTCTGAACAGAACACTGGCTGATATGCTCTCCACGTATGTCGACGAGAGCACAAGACGTGGGACGCGATCTTACCCTATGTGAATTTCGGGTATAACGCTGCTGTACAGGAGACTACACAGTTTACGCTGTTCCAACTTGTATATGGGCGCCACGTCAGGTCAACACTTGACGCCATGCTACCTATGGCTGATAATAGCCCGACCAGCGAACACGTAGAAGAGTTCGTACAAAGAGCCGAAGAGGCACGCCAGCTTGCTTGGCATCGTATCCGGAGCCAACAGCATACCGCCACCCTTCGATACAACCAGGGTCGACGCGACATCAATTACAATACCGGCGGCTGCGTGTGGGTCTGATCGCCCGTCCGCCACTGTGGACTCTCAGAAAAGTTGATCCGCCGGTATTTTGGTCCCTACAAGGTTACACGCCGCCTCAGTGACGTGACCTACGAAGTGGCCCCCTGCAGTTCTGACCTCAGTTCACTCCGTCGTCGTCTTCCCGCTGAAGCTGTTCGTGTAGTGCGCATGAAACCATACTATGCGCATACCTGAATGCTGAGATGCACCTGAGGAGCTCCATTTCTTATGTAGCTGAAAGAACTTTTTGACGCAACCGAGACGGTCGCTCTTCTCATGGGAGGCAATTGACACAAAGATGTGGGGCTCCCGCACCGCAGGACGGCGCGCGCAAAGGTCGGTGCCACTAAAAACGGATGAAGTGCGTAAGCTGCACGCTCTTGTTCTGGCCCGCCATTAAAGAGAAGCGTATATTTTACAAGACTCTGTCTCCAATCTACGTTACAATGTAGTCGTTGTCGGGTGTACAATTAAGCTTTATATTGCGTGTTTTACACATTACTCATCTGATGCCTTAGCAGCGAAGGTTTTTCCTCTGCCTTTATTGTAAAAAAATGTTTGGGAAGTGCCCACGTGCATCTGCTTTTTTTTTTTTTTGTGCGTGGCACATGTGCTGTTGGCCTGGAACTGATTCACAATAGTATTACCAGCCATAGCGTTCAGGGCCCCGTGTTGCTGTAAATCCAGCAGTGGTGTTGGCGACCTTTTCCATATGAGAAAATTAATCCCGAACCATGCATCCCGATTGATACAGGCCCTCCACGGGGCATATAGGCGTTACTGAACTAATTAAAATTCTTAAAGTAGGATGTGTCAAAAATTCATAAAGTGTGACTTGCACACAACTTTGAGACATGATAGCGTTGGATTGTAATTTGAATATGCGAGAAAACATAATTCTGTTGCGCGGAAACTCAAACACAAACCCCTTTCCCAGCTGCCATTTCAGGTCTGTCTTAGGAGTGGCACGCCCCAGAAAGCTCGCCTTCGTGCATAGCGTTTGCCACCAGCATTTCCAGGGAAACATTACAGAAGCATAAGCTGCAGCTGCCCGGAAGAGTGAGAAGCAGCCAGGGCTCTTTTAATGCTATTGTGTTCCACTCTTAAAGGCGCAGCTTAAGTGTCCTCCAACCTTTTTTTTTTTTCGCTGTTTGGGGACTGCCTTCTTGAAGGTGTTGCTTCGTTTCCTTTCTACTGTAGGGCGAATGCAATATCTGCTTTGAACAACAGCAAAGCCACGTTTTGATTGCACTTGATGCACTGGCACGGCATCTCTCCTGAACACTATCCAACAGTTCACTATGATGTTATCACTGAAATAGAATACACAGGACACCTTCGTGTACCACTTCATCTACCTCGAAGTAATATGCCATAGCTCTATGATCATATCCTTAACATCCACTACTTTCTTGGATTCATTTCAGATAGCTGGAATGTACAGACTAAAAAAGCTCGGAAGCGCTTGCACTCTTTGGAGAATTTTGTATGAGCATTTTCAGGCTGTTCTGGTGACACTAAAAAATACTGGCTCTCCTGTAATCGAGAGTAGATGTAAGCATGAAATGGCTGCCGACAAAGCAGATTGATTGTAGGTGGTACTAGCCACAATCTTAAAATGGGTGTAGCGCACATTCGCAATGGCACACCCCACCCCACTGCATCACGCAACTGTACACTGGTCCATATGGAAGCAAGTTTCCTGTCAAAGACAGAACCCCATTGCAAGTCTCGTCTCGGTCCACCATATGTGCCGTGGACCTCGCGGACTGCTGGCATTGAAAAGAGCACAAGCAACTGTGTCTCAGTGCCAAAAAATGACAATCAAGTGTACAGTGCCTTGTATCTGCCTCTGAACGTCGCTATTAGAAGTGACAAATAAAACTTCAGCGTACTAAAAGTTACAGCTTGAGTGATATTGTGAGCAAATATTTAGAACTCAGAAGCAATATTTTTTGTAACATGTTTGGGAAGTAACTAGCATATGTATTGCAGTCTTGACTGTTTGCCCGGATGAGCTGGTTTGAGTGCCAGGATAATGGCTCTGGCTTTTGGTTCATTGAAGGTGGCTGACAACAGGAGCTAAAAGCATTTCATGCTTAAAATGTCTGCAGCAGCGGCACTGTTCGGTTAGTCAAGGACCTCATTTCATGGCCCTCATTCTGACACCTTCGAACACTGTTTCTGCCTTTGTAACGCTTCCTAGAATTTATCCTTCAAATTCTTATGTGAAAGAACCATGCATCAATTTTGGCGTATTTCTCAAACTGTACGAGCAGAATTGCTGCTGATTTCATAAATACAACGTGTAAATCAATACAGCAGAATTGTTAGTCGAAATATGTAATCCAAATCAAAGAGCCATTCTCAAGACGATGTTCCCGCTGGCACTGATGCGTGGCATTTCTGGCTTTGGTGAAATCTTTATTCTACATTATAAAGCATGAAACATTCACAGGTGCTCTTCTTTCCTTCTTTTTTGAGCTTTGCTGTTTCAAGGAGCTTTGCCCTTTGAGTGGCAGCAGCCTGGTTGACATAACTTCTGACTCACGTATTTAACATTTTTGCACAGATTGGTCAAGGAGTAGCCAGATTTTGAGAAGTACATCTTTAGCAGAGTCTATAGGTGCTGGCTTTTGGTGTGGAGAGACAAGCAGCTTCATAGCTTCCCTCCTGTCTCTTTTCATTGCGTCAGCAAACTGAAATGAAAACTCTCGAAACAGTATATTTGTTAATGAGGAATCTTTGCAAGGCACATGGTGAAGCACATGCCGATGAATTGCTTCAACCTTTTACATTAAACAAATTATGCCATGTGCTGTCGAGAGGCAAATAAAGCTGTTCGCTTTAAAAATTAACAATAATCTCCACAGTTTGTGAAGTGATTGAGATATTGTTACCCAGTACCTTCAACAAAGATGTTATGGGAAACAGTGCAAGGAACTAGCATACTTACACTAATTGCAGGTATTTGGCAGAGTTGTATGGGAGACAAGATAGCCAACCAATTTTCCTTTAATGCATGTGAGCTTTGTCATCTTCATGGTGTAATGTAATCTTTTCAGGTAGCGGATAAAGAATGTGTGGCAACATGAAATGGCCGTTGACGACACAGGCGAGTAGTGGATGCCACACTTCAGTTCTAATTAAAGTTACATCAGCACAGAGCATGTATGCTACGACCAAGTTGGGTCCATACTTTGGATTACCATGTACAGTGTCACTCTCTTCTGCATTCCAGAAGATGGAAGCCAGTGTTTCTTTGCTGTTGCCATTTCAATTTAGTATATTTTCATGTTTTCATGCTCTGCAAAATACAGCCAGAGGTTGCACAGTCTTGAAATGAAGACTACTTTTTGTGTTTTCAAGATAAAATTTTAGCTATAATAAACGGAATTTCCAAAAAACAAATTTTATGTTTGGCCTGCCTTCTTTTGGGTGATCAGACATGGGAGCCATTGAGGCATCATGGCTCATACGTGCTGCCTTTATGCTTGAGAGGTGTGTGCACAATGCTCCTTGCATGTTGAAAAAAAAAAAATGGAGACCATCCATAATTGGTCTTGGTTTGCTTTCTTAGCCACAAGTGTTATCTGAAAATATAGCTGCTTTTTGTTACTCTTTCTGGCGGTGCGTTTTAGATACATAAAAATTATGATGGACGTGCATGTTCAGTGTGATTGCAGGAACGAAAAACTTTACTGGAAGATCCTTTGCAAGAGATGCAAGTGCTTGCCCATTTCATGAAAAAAAAAGGCTTAGTTTTCATTGTATACAGTAATCTAAGGGTCAGGCAGACTTGATCACAAAAGCAAAGAGAGAAATTGGTTGACAGAGAAATCCAAAGCCTGCTGACCACATCGTAACTGTCTAGCGCATAGATGACACCTGCACGTTGGCCAACAGCATGGGAAAGGAGAAGGGATGGAAAGATGAAAGAGATTGCCATGAAGCACATGTGGTGAAAAGGAGAATGAAGCAAAAATTCGTAGCATTCAGAAAAAGCTAGATATTCTTGATGCGAAAACTGAAACATTGGACAAATTAATAGCGACCTTTATCAAGTCTTACCGCCGTATTCAGCAATACATATTGAAGCTCATGCTTGACTTGATATAAATGACGCATGGTGTGAACGCGCCCAAGATGCTCATTGCGTTACTTTTGGTGTGTTCACGACAGGCGTCATTTAAATCGAGTCAAGCATGGGCTTCAAGTTAAGATGCATTTATGAATACGGGGGTTCGTGTTACGGCATGGTGAGGCTCTCTGGAATGAAGACTTCATGAACTAGAGAATAGATGGGCCCGTGAGAACCTACTTTTACGTCTTATCGCAGACATCTGAATCACAGGAGCAGTCTGAAGCATGTGGTAGGTTTGTGAAGACTTTCCGAGAAACCTGCATGGGTTTTCTCTGTAGCAGTTTGCTACAGTCGGGTGTACGACTCATTTTACATTTCCTGATCACCTTGCATATTTCCGCACAATGCTTTCGTCATTACTGTTCAGTGGCCAGTATTGCCTTTTCAGTGGCACTGAAAAGGCAATACAGGCATGAATGTCAAAAGAGGCACTTGTAGGCAGGATAAATGCAAGATTATCTTGTTTACATGTCCATAGTTAGTGCTTACAAAGAAGCCAGGAAAAAATAAGCATTTCGTCTGAGGTTCCTCTCATTATGAAGCTGTTTACAATGATGAGAGCTAAATACAAAAAGTGTAGTCCTAATGAATGGACACGTTCTCCCAGTTGCAACTCATAGTTTAAGATATTGAGGGACTTCAATCGCACCTGATCAATAAACATGATCATGAAACAAGTCCATGATCAATAAACAGTGCAGGAAGCCAGTATCACAGTTTTCATTGACAGTGAGTTGGCCCTAGGATATGATCCAGTTTGCATCTTCAATAAAATGGCTATTGATTGGCTACTATTGATCTGTAGCACGCATACAGAACAGCACGCAGTCCCATTTATGCCTTGGGCCTCACTTATACCATGTTAAAATTGTGGAAATACAACAGATTCATAAAACCAGCTCTCTTTATCACCTTATCTTAGGGAGGGACTTGTCAATGTTACAGTGCAGAGCACGAACATTTCCTTAGGAGAAGCCTTCCAGTTATTTATGAATTATATGGTAGAGATTCATTACCTCTTGAAAACTGTTCTGCATAACACTCGTGCTTCTTCACACATCTATCATGATCCGTCAAATACGGGATAAGTTGGGTGCTGCAGATAAATGGTTCTTGCAGAGCCTAAAGCTACAGCATCAATAGGTAGCTAAATTTTCATTCTTGATGTTTGGTCCAGTTCTCTGAAACATACACATAGAACTGAAACTGTTCAATCTGAGTACCAATATTAAATGTGTTATTTTGGGGCTTCAATGATTTGCTGAACTTGATGGAAAGTGAAGGACTGTATAGAAAAAATGGCTGTAAGGTCAACTATCATCATCTGCGCATAACCTTTCAGATACTGCACTAAATATAATCTAAAACACATGAAAAGTTTTTATAGAACAAAGTACAGCCACACTGGATCACACTAGCATCATTATCATATGTCACTGGTATGGCACTTCAACACAATGTGGGAACTACCATGGCTCGTACAATGCTCCGAAGGATACATTGCAATAG